>NW_026898262.1:0-486572 GCF_033153095.1 Gastrolobium bilobum
GAATTGAAATATCATCCTGGCAAGGCTAATGTTGTAGCTGATGCACTGAGCCGTAAATCTGTGAGCATATCAAGCATGATGATTAGAGATTATGATGTGATTGAGAGGTTCAGAGATATGCAATTATCTAAAATCTTTCCATGTAAAATTTGTGGCATCGAAATCACAAGCATTGAAAATGAACTGATGACCAGAATTAAAGAAGCTCAACTGCAAAATGAAAGTGCTAAACGACTGAAAGGTCAGAGTGGTGTATCCTGCAATGATGAGGGTATACTATTATATCAGGGTCGTGTAGTTGTACTTAGGCAGTTGGCGGAAGAAGAAATGACAGAGGTCCATAAGGGTCATTTCACAGTTCATCCGGAAGCTACAAAGATGTACCAGGACCTAAAGATTAATTTCTGGTGGCCTGGTATGAAGAAAGATATTGCCGAATTTGTCTCTAAGTGTCTCATTTGTCAGAAGGTCAAGATTGAGCATCAAAAGCCTTCTGGCATGTTGCAACCTCTGGATGTTCCTGAATGGAAATGGCTTTTGTTAATGATCCGGACCCGAAGTTCACTTTTCGCTTCTGGGGAGCATTGCATGAGGGTTTTGGCACTCAGTTGAGACTGAGCACTGCTTATCACCCACAGACGGATGGTCAGACTGAGAGGACCATTCAGACGTTGGAGGATATGCTGAGGGCTTGCACCCTGGAGCAGGGTACTGCATGGGATCGATATCTCCCGCTGGTTGAGTTTTCATATAATAATAGTTTTCATGCTAGTCTGGGTATGGCTCCCTACGAGGCCTTGTATGGTCGCAGGTGTAGGACACCTACTTGTTGGTTAGAGGTTGGAGACACAGAGCGGTTTGGATTGGATTTTGTTCAGGAGACTACTGAGCAAATCAAAATGATTAGGGATCGTCTGAAAAAGGCTCAGGATCGTCAGAAAATTTACTATGATCTCAAGCATCGACCTCTAGAGTTTGAGGAGGGAGATCATGTATTCCTGAAGCTGTCACCGGTTACGGGTGTTGGACGAGCCCTGGGAGTGAGGAAGCTGAGTCCAAGATTTATTAGACCCTACCAGATTCTTCGTAGGGTGGGACCGGTTGCCTACCAGCTTGCCTTACCTCCGCAATTAGCAAATTTGCATGATGTGTTTCATGTTTCTCAGCTGAGGAGATATGTAGTTGATCCTTCTCATGTGGTTCAACCTGATAATGTTGAGATCCGGGAGAATTTGAAGACTCCTGTTGGGCCGCTGAAGATACTCGAAAGAGATGAGAAGAGGCTGAGAAATAAATCTATTCCTATGGTGAAAGTCCAGTGGGAAGGAAGGACACCTGAAGAGTCCACTTGGGAGCGGGAAGATGAGCTTCTCCGGCAATATCCTGAGTTTAAGGACAGGTATGTTCTTGATTTTGCGGATAAAATCGTTAAAAGGTGGGGTGACTATAATAGCCCTAACCTAATTAATTAGCAAATTACATGTAATTAAATAATTAAGCATGTTTTAGTGAGTAAAATTAAGTATAAGGCTTAATTAAATGAATCTGAGTCACTTTGAAGTTAAAAAGTGTACTCAGTGAAAATTAAGGGGTATAAATGGGTGTAGGCAAAAGTACCCAAAATATAAAAATAAAAGTGGAAATATTCCTAAAATAATATTCCAGACTTTTGGGTGAAGTTTGGTAATTATTGGAGTTAAATAGATAGACGAACCAATACCCGCTTAAAGTCACTTAACCTATGATAAGTGACTAAAACACAAAAAAGAACCCCAAACCCCCCATTTTCCCGTCGACAGAAACAGAAGCAAGGAAGAAGAAGGAGAAGGAGGAGAAAGGGAGAGAGGAGGGAGCAAATCCCAACCAATTGGAGTGATTCAAAAGCCTAAACCACTCTAAATCTTCCCCTCTTTCATAATCTAAGCTTAGCTTTGAGTGGGGAGCATTGTGGAGAGAGATATTGCCTCTCAAAAATTCGGCCCTTTGTGAGATTTTGGGGTTTTGGGAATTTCTACCTCCATGGTAGCTTGAGGAACGCTCCTTGCTTGGTTGTGTAACCATTGGTGGTAAGATTCTACCCCTTGAACCTTATTTTCATGGAAAATTGCATGAGTTAGGGTTTATGAATAGTGTTTTAGGGTTTTTGATGAAATGTTGTTAAATTAGCTATGTTCTAGGAAGAATGGAGCTGAGAGCATGTTGTGAAAAATGCTAGGAATGTCATTTAATCGGTAAAAATGAGCCTAGTTAGTTAAATGACTATACTTGGTATATTGCAAGATTATCATGCTTGTTGAAGAGTTTTCTTGCAATTATGATCAATGGTTTGACTTGGTTGATTGATGATTGTGTCCTTGTGATGTCTAGGATTGAGACATTTGGACCAACCGTGAGTGATCAACCATTGGAGCAAGCTATGGAGCTTGATTAGCTCCATTGGATAGGTAAGTTCATGCTTATGTGTGGTATGAATTGTATAGCTTGGTTGATAGCTATGAGATGTTATTAGATGCAATATGTGTTAATTGCATTAAACCTTGTGTAGGTTTTGTTTGAGAAGTGGAGTATTGTAATTGACTGACTGTGGAACCTGTTGGTGGTGAACAAAGGTTGACTGAAGCATTGAGGTAAGCCTTCGGACCTTGGGTGTAATTCCCTTGACTGTTCCACCAAGCCCTGAAAGGGTAGAGGTTGTGATTGTGTATATAAATGCAATAAAATAGTGTAATGCTTTGTTATACGTATGTGTATGCATTTGGTGTGGCATAGGATGGTATTTCCCTATGTTGGTATGTTGCATGACGATGCGTAAATCATACTTGGTAGTTAGCTGGCCAGTAAGACTATTTGCATCTGAGTTTCCTTAGGACAGCTTGAGAGCTCGAGGGATTTCTCCTGGAGATGTTATTGCACTTTGCATAGATATGTATTTACTGCATTATTATTGTTATTGCTATTACACTGATATGGAACTGTGGGGTGGAGAGATGCTCCAAGGACCCCTGGTTTACTGGATATATTCGTATATCTCACCCCGTGTTGTGGGGACCCCCTTTCAGGTAAGGATGCTGCAGGAGCCACCAGTGGCAAGTGGCCATACTTGGACTAGTATTGATGCATGAGGATCCAGTATTTTGATATCATACATGTTGTTTTGTAGCTCACATGTATAGGATTGTAATTCATAGACAATTGATAGATGTATGATTTGTATATTGGAATGGACTTAGCCTATGCTCATGCCTTTGGTCATCTCTTTTGTTGATGGGAGCCAAGGGAATGATCATAGTGTTTTGTAAGCTAAGTTCCATAATTTGTAATGAATATGTACTGTAAATGATGCCTACTTGAAATTCAATATATGCATGCTTGTTATGTATTGAGTTATTGAATTGGTTGGGCTGAGAATTAATTAGGTACCTTTTGTTTAAATTGGGAAACGTTAAGAAAACAAAGGTTATGCTGCCCAAATTCTAGCTAAATCTCATGAGGAGAGGTTGGGTGAGTGCTAGGACTAAGTTTTGAGGCATGAACCATTGGAGTTTGGAATGGGGATGCATCTTCCCCTAGACTTGGACTTAAAAAATGAGGGTAATGGAATTCCCTGGCAGCGCGCTTTAGCGCACTGGAGCGCACTTTAGCGCCCTGCTGCCCCTGTGAGAGCCAATGCTTTTGGCCTCCTCGCGTTGGAGCGCCCAGAAGTGGGGGCTTAAGCGCCTAGGGTCGAGCGCTTGAGCGCCCTCAGCCGCTGAAGGAGGAGATGTTTCTGCCTCTGCGCGCTAAAACGTCCCAAATGGGGGCTTAAGCGCCTAGGATAGCGCGCTTGAGCGCCCTGGTGAGCGCTTAAGCGCCCATTTACACTAAAGGACCTGATGCTTCCTGCCTCCGTGCGCTTAAGCGCCCAGATGGAGGCTTTAGCGCCCGATAACGTGCGCTTGAGCGCCCGGTAGCGCGCTGAAGCGCGCGGGGCCTGTGATCAACACCCTCTTGTGTTGCTTCCAATTGTCATAACTTGGGCTACAGTGCTCTGGTTTGAGCGCGGTTTGAAGCCACGCGTAGCCAACAAAGAAATCTACAATATAGAAGTTGTGAAATAAATAAGAAGTAAATTAATGGTTTAAAAATGGAATAAGAACATGATGTTAAGCTTGATTTATCTGATTCCGCAAGGTAATTTGGTTATGATCACGAAATTGGGTATTATAAATTCGGCATGTTTTAAAATGAAAAATTTATCCGGATTTTAATTGAACCTATGTGATTGTAACTGCGCTTAATATCATAATGCGATGTTAACAAACCGGTGCTACAGCGGGGTGTTACATAGAGGCTAAGTACTGTTGTGGGCTTCTGATTTATTGTAATTTTTCCTTTTCTTAGTAATTTGGGCTTGAGCCTATGAATAGCTGTTGTTAGGGTTTTCTAATCCTATTTATATTTTTTTTGTAAACCGAGTGATTTGTAACGAGTGGCAGTGAGGTGAATATAGTACAGACAAACTGGACGTAGCCTATTTTGGGTGAATCAGAGTAAATCATTGTGTCTATTCTCTCTCTCTTTCTCTTTTTGTTTGCAATTTGTGTTATTGTCAATTTTCAACACATATATATGTACATGACAGGTATATTTATGTGGAGAGAGAAAGGATGTTCCAAATTAACAATAAAAGGGTAAAAAAATGATCACCTCAGGAATGAGAGCAGTGCCAAAGCGTGCAGTACGGGTAGGATAAACACAGTCATACATGTCAGCACCCAAAGCACTACAGACAACAATATCAAGTGGATAACCAACTCCCTGAAAGAAGTGCAGGCAAATGTCACCATATTACATTGAAATAATTTCTAAAAATTGGTTGCGATAATGAAAGTCTTTCTGACCATGACATATCGTGGTTTATCCTCAGGCAAAGCAGCAGTGCACTGAGCAACAACTCGCCAAAATGAATTTTTATCTTCACCGCCTGAAAGACCACCAATAGCATAGCTGTGACAAAAGAAAATTATATTTTACGCCATATCACTACTGAGAAACTACTAATTTCAAGGCTCCTTCATGCCTGAGGTGTATATTCATATAGGTTGATACAAAGGCAACTTATATTTCGAAGTCTATATGAAAAGTTGTATTATTTGCTGGGGAAAAACCATATGCAGGTAAAAATATCCAAACATGATCGTATGGGAAATTCATGCTTCCCATTGCAGATTGTGATGGATAGTTTATTTTGTTCATTCTAATTTGCATAAATTCACAAAAGAGAACCTTTATATGTGCATATCTTATATACTTCTCATTTTAATATATAGAACAAAGGCTTCAATATGTATTTTTATTCCAGGCATCGATGAATATTAATAAATGTGCTATAAAACAACAACCAAGGTCTTGTGTTCCTAAATGTGGGATACAACAATTACCATAGTCTTTTCCCAGTACGTAGGGTCAGCTACATGGATCAAACAATCACATTGTGTTCTATCAAAATCCAATTCTTCAAAGAGACCATTTAGATCTAAATCATTTTTAATGGTTTCTCTTGAGTTTTTTTTTGTCTTCCTCTACGTCTAATTATTGGGCTATCCCTTATTTGATCAACTCTTCTAACTGGGGCTTATATTGATGTAAAGAACCAATTCAACCCAAAAGCTTAAGCTATTGGGTGAGGCTACATTAATGGTTTTATATATCTCAACACGCCCCCTCACAAGAGAGCCCACTGGGCTTGAAAGGTGGACAATGCACAGGCCCACCTACCTGTGCGAAGAAAGAAATTTCACTAGAAAGAAAGTTGGAGGCGGTAAGAATCGAACCCGATACATCGAGGCTCTGATACCATGTAAAGAACCAATTCAACCCAAAAGCTTAAGCTATTGGGTGAGGTTACATTAATGGTTTTATATATCTCAACAATTGATCTTCTAACATGTACAAACCATCAAATTTCAGATAGATGAAAATAATTTTAATCACATGAAGATCATAAAAAGAATTATTTTTATTCTCCGCCTAGACCAAACCATAAATCACTGGACACTATCTGCCCAGCCCAATGTATTAAAAACCAGATCAGTCATCAAACCAGTAAGGCCCCCAATTCAGGGTCCTCTAAAATAAATTGAAAATATGGAAAACAGATCATAGACAACCAACCAATTAAATACATTTAACAAAGTGAAATTACTTTTAAGCTTATTAACTTAGTCTTTAAAGAGGAAATAGAGACATTGCATAAATGGTTTCTGAATAATTTGATCAAGTCCAGTTCTGGAGGGTGATTGTACCAACAGCCAAGCTGGCCAGTACAGTCTAGTCTAGTTCTTAGCGCACATAACAGAAATACAAAAAACGTTGGAAAAACCATAAATAGTTTTTATGCTGACATGAATTTACACCTACCCAGGCAAATTGCGCTCCACCATACCCTTGACACAGATATCCCTGATTACAAAATATCATAACTTATAAGCAATATACAACATCCGCATTGGCAAAACAGTAACTAGGAAAATAAATATTGACACAACAAGAAGGTTATGCTTTTTGCCCGAATTCACCTCAATACAGGGTCTAAGCCACCTTGCACAATACCAAACAAGTTCTGATCATGAGGTCTCCCGTGAGCTGTTGACACATAGCAATGTGCATTAATATTCAGCATGCAAAAACATTATAGTTGGCAGAGCTAAAAATTATCCTTGTAGGATTAAAAAATATGGCATTTCAATTTTATTTAGAAATCCATGCTAAAACTAATATCAAACTTCTACAGATGTACAATGCTTGACATCACTGCATAATTTTATATTTGCTAAGAGAAAAACACAATACACCACCCACACAAGGGACTTTTAGGGCATGTTTGGTGCATAGTATAGGATAAGGTCTGCTAGTATAAGACCTGATAGTATAAGGCCTGATTGTATAAGACCTGATTGAATTTTAATACTATCCAGCGTTTGGCACGATATTATATAAAATAATATATTGTATAAGATAATATCATCTAGTATTTGGTAATGCACTGTATAATACTATATATGATAAAAATAAATATTTTTAATAAAAATATCCTTTAATAAAGAATTTATATAATTCTTCAAAAAATGTCATATAATATTAATTTTTATAAAAATTTATTGATCAATGTGTCCAAAATATAAATTAATTTTTATAAAAATAAAAATAAAAATATCTTAAAAATTAATATATTGAAAAATTAATTTTTATTTTAATAGATTAATATTAAAATATATATTAATTTTTGAGAATTACATTGGTCAACGATGTTAATACATCAATCTCTTATCAGGCCTTATCCCTCACCCTTAGGCCGGATTAAGTTATACATCGTTTTGATGTATTAAGGGATTATGCTGTATAAGCTTATACTATACGATGGTCATACCAAACAACTGAAAATGTCATAACGTATAGTATAAGCTTATACTATCATGCCTTATACGTCACACCAAACAGGCCCTTAAACAAAGAGGTACATATGTTAAGTAAATTTCCAATCACTTCTCCATACTCTCAATACAAAGCCCTCACAGCGAAAAAGAAACTATTTCTCAGTGTTTGACTTATTGACTTTCAACCTTACTTTTCTCTTACAAAGTATTGAATGTGCTAGCGATTGGCTAAAAGAACTCTAGAATGGTCAACTACAAAAAACTTCCCCTTCCATTGCCCTTTTAAGTTCTCTCTTCTTAAAAAAAAAAGAAAAGAATAAAGAACAGACATGTTTACTAATTAATATTAGGGAAGAAAATACATTACTACAAGAAGGCTAGGTTTTTCATGAGGAGAAAATAACTGTCCACTTAACAAGTGTTATAAAACTCAATAGCCACTATAAAAGAAATGAAAAACAAAAAATTCAGATGTCTGATCCATGTCAAAGATGTGGATATATAGTTCTTGACATTATAATTTATTGGATCCGGCTTTGCAAAGGGTATTACAGTGATTTTCAGGCCAAAGAAAAAAGGATTCACTGATATAGTTTAATGGTTGCTTTCAGGTTATTTTGATGAATGCAGAAGTCGGGAATCTAAAAAGATTTTGAGTTTCTCTCATGTTTCTTAATAAGGGAATACAAAATTGAAAGTCCAAGTAATATTTTTTTCTTTTGAAAAAAGGAACTAGGTCTAGATTGAATCACAAGTCGGCACTATTAAAGAAATTTCTGAAAATATGTTGGCACTATTAAGGAACTAGATCTAGATTGAATCACAGCAGTAAGACCTGCAATGCTATATGGAGCTGAATGTTGGCCAGCTCATAGGCAACATGAGCATAAAATGGGAGTAACAGAGATGAGAATGTTAAGGTGGATGTGTGGTTATACGATAATGGATAAGATGAGAAATGAAGATATTCGACGAAAGGTAGGAGTACTACCGGTGGCTGAAAAGATGAGAGAACATAGACTGAGGTGGTTTGGGCACGTAATGAGAAGGCCCTTGGATGCTCCTGTAAGAATAAAAGTTTGTTACCGAGAACTCAACACAAAGAAAGGTAGAGGTAGACCGAAACTTACTTGGGGGAAGGTAGTAAAGCAAGACTTAATGGATTGGGATATAGATTGGCGGATGGTGTGCCTTAGAACGAAATGGAGAAAATCTATTTGCGTGGTGGAGGGTTAGACCCGTTGTTATTTCTATGTTCCAGACAGTCCCTTTTTAGTCCTTTTTCCTCTTCATCTCCCCCCCTTTTCCCCCTTCTTTTATCACTTTTATATATATATATATATATATATATATATATATATATATATATATATATATATAGGGTTTGGTGTTTGTCAATTTAAATGACATAAGTTATGTCATTTTAAGAAAGAGATAGAGACAAAAAATGGAAATCATGGGAGAGAGAAAGTGGTTGATTTTTTTTTAATTTAAATTTTTTTAAAAAAAATTATTTTGTGTCTATCTCTCTCTTAAAATGACATAACTTTATGTCATTTAAAATGACAAACACGTTTTCCATATATATATATATTATTACTATTTTTTTTATTTTTTTATTTTTTTATCTTTTTTCAACCCTTTCGTATCTTTTATTTGGGTTCATCTACCACAGACCCCAATTAATTTGGGATAAAGGTGTTGTTATGTTGGCAAAACGAAATAAGTAGTCTCTTTCCAACATGTATCTGCAATAAATTTATTAAATAATAAGATAAGAGACAAAAGGGGGACAATGTCTACAGGTTATTTTCTTAAGCACAGTGTGTCAGACTCATTCAAGATCTGTTGCTGTGATCTATCTACATTCTTCAAATTCCTACCAGCTGATTTTTCTTTTGGCAAGCATCCTTACTCAGATATGACCCAAGCCCTAAGACATAGAATTCTTAATTCCCAACTTCACTCTAAAGTTAAGCCAAGTCTTTTTTAAAAAAAAAAAGGAAGAAATTCATTAAGAAAAATAGATGAGTGCAAAGAAATTGGAGGATAACAGAACAAACAAAAGCAACAATGAAGCAAAGCTACCCACTCCCTTATCACGTGTAAGGGAAACCCCTCAAAAAAGACCATGAGCTTTACACTTTGGTGCAGATGCCAAGTCTTCTAGATAACCAAAATATGCTAATTTTTGTGAACAGTGTGAATTGGTTGTGGCTGCTAACCTACAGGCTACGAGAAAGGGATACCCCAGTTGAGATAGTTTCGCTGATGCAACAATTTCTCCAGTATCCAGAATCAATCAGTTATTCACACAGTTGAATATTCACAGCTGCCTAAAAGTGATTTACATTCATTGAACATCAACACATACTAGAATGCTATTCTTCACTAACATATTTACCTGCTATACATCTGTCTATCCATCTAAGTGTTCGATACATAGCTTCCTCAACTCTTGGAC
The DNA here is from genome assembly GCF_033153095.1 of Gastrolobium bilobum. NCBI lineage: Eukaryota > Viridiplantae > Streptophyta > Magnoliopsida > Fabales > Fabaceae > Gastrolobium > Gastrolobium bilobum. The sequence goes on from NW_026898262.1 coordinate 9,880, forward strand.
CAGTAATGGTCGTCTTTACAACATCATCAAGAGCCATAATGATATCTGCTCCAATTCTATTCTGCACAATTTATGACAAAAATATGAACGCATGTGACTTTGGAGTGCATTTATTCTTTCAAAATGGTTATTAAAAAGAAAAACTGTGACAATGAATATCTAAACCAAACTCAAATTTTCATTAAATTTTGTTGCTGTTTGCTAGCTTTAAGATCTGGCAGTGAAGCAGCACATGAATTTTTTTTTGTGTGGCATAAAGCAGCCATATGTTACAAGTGTCAATTGAGGGCTCTTTATCTAGGGCTCAGAACCTAATGGTCTATTTAAATGATATTTGGAGCCCATTTGTTTGGCCTTTTAAAAAAAGCAGTTTTTATGTCTTACTTATTTTAGAAGTGTTTTTTACAAAAGTTACAACTTACAACTATTTAGATTTTTTTTTTAAATATTGAGCTTTTTGAAAAAAATATTTGGCTTTTGACATTTGCTTTTTTTAGAAGCAAAAATTTTTAGCTTCCAAAAACAACAGGTTTTTGGCTTTTTTTTGACTTATACTTTTTTTTAAAGCACACATCCAAACAAACTTACAGTGAGAACCACTTTTTTTTTTGAAAAAAAGCAGCTTTTGGAGAAAAAAAAGTTCATCCAAACAGACGCTTGGTTTCAAAAAAAATACCAAAAAAATACGAGGGAAAATTCTGAACCATGTTTGTTGTAGAAGTATTGGTTCAAGATTCATTTTAAACTTTTCGAAATTCCCAAAATTTGCAGGCAGTTAGAAAGAGGAGTCATACTGAAAGAGAATGTACATTTAAATTAAAATCATGAGGAAATCAAGGGCATAGCTATGCACCAAATGTTTCTCAGCAATCAACTTCCATATCTTCAACAAGCATCAGCTTGTGAATGTTTCTCATGTACAGAAAGACAGAAGAAAATATCTTGATTTAATATGCAAAACTGATAGTGATGAAGAACGATTAATGGTATTCCACAGCTAGTACGGAATACTACAGGCTCAGGCTGTCATGCCTTGCCACTTACAATTGTTATCTATAAACTAATGGGAGAAAGTTTCTTTGGGAAAGTGGGGGCGGTGAGGATCGAACTTGTGACCTTATAGTCACTCAAGCTCTGATAAAGAACCTTGGGATACACCACTCCAAAAGCTAGCTCTAAGGGTAGGAGTGTTCAAGGCCTCAACCAATGTGGGACTATATATCTCAACACGCCCCCTCACACGAGAGCCCATTGGGCTAGAAACGTGGATATTGCACCGGCCCAATTTTTCCAAAAGCTAGCTCTAAGGGTGGGAGTGTCCAAGGCCTTATAAACTCCACATTAGTTACACATACAACCAATGTGGGACTATATATCTCAATACGCCCCCTCACACGAGAGCCCATTGGGCTAGAAACGTGGATATTGCACAGGCCCAATTTTTGGTTTACCTTTTTGTGCTTTTATTTTAATTCCACTTTAAAGTTAGGCGGTGAGGATCGAACTTGTGACCTTATAGTCACTCAAGCTCTGATACCATTTAAAAAATCTTGGGATACACCACCCCAAAAGCTAGCTCAAAGGGTGAGAGTGCTCAAGGCCTTATAAACTCCACATTAGTTGCTTATACAACCAATGTGAGACTATATATCTCAACAGGAATCAAGAGAAGAGAAGACAAAATCAAAATCTGCAATTCAGGAAAACTGGGAAGCAAAGATGAAGGATAAGACCTACTTTTACAAGGGATAAATTCCAAATGCTGATGGAAGTTCTAAACAAAGAGCATCCCTCTCAATTTGGAAATACTGTATTGAAAATAACTAATTTAAAACAACAAATATTATTTTTTCAAAGCAAATTACACTAAGTAGACTCCCACAATTTCTTATACATTTTAAATAAAAAATATAAAAATATTAAGAAAAAGAAAGCACACAGGTAAAATTAAAAGGGAAACATGGAGAAAAATTTAATCTACTTACTTGTATTTGTATTGATTCCTCAGGTGTTAGAAGCATTGGCTTTCCATCTACTGGTGACTGAAGCAAGAGAATAAACTTTCTTGTTACAAATGACAAAAGAATGACATCATACTTCATAATCATAATTCCATAAATCTTTTCTTGATATAAATTCTTCTTTTATCCAAAAAGTAAATAACTACAAACTCAATCAATTGTAAAATGACACCAATGTATACCATCTAACGCAAAATGGAAGGATTAAAAAGCACTTCAAATTTTGATATTATCATATCATGTATCAGAGTCAGACAATGAAAGCATGGCATTATAGCCCTTAGATAAATATTTTATCATAACTCAATTAGCCGTCCACTAACACAAAGCAAATGAGAAAAATCAAGAAAAATTGGAGAGAAATGAAATGAATTCATAACCACATTCAAGAATGTCCTTAATATCAAGAGCAATGTTTTAAAAATTTGTTTGACTGGAGAACCAGAGAGGATAGTGGTTCATGATTCAACTGGTCAAACTAGTGGGTCAAAATGGATGTCATAAATAAATTTGAAATAAATTAGATAAATTATAGAATATTATATGTATATTTATGTGTGTACAGAAAGTTACTGCATATACAAAGGTGATGAACATCATATATTCAATGCAAATTTTTTTCATTTTAAAATTTTCAATTTCTCAAGCTATTTTGAACAATTTTGGCCTATATAACCAGAAGTCAACATGAACCATTGGAGAAATTGACAACCAAGTCCATATTTGACCCAATTAAGCCCAATTTTCAGTTTTGCAGAGAACTAGGTAGTTTTTATTCACAAGTCAAAACTGGTCCAATTCTCCAGTTTTGGACGGTTTAACCAATTTTCACTTTTTTTGGGTGGTTGAACCGCTAAGATGGTTTTAAGGTTTGATCGAACTGGTATGCAGTCCGGTCAGCAGTCTGGATGGCACAGTGAAACCAGTTTTAAGAAGACAGATCAAGAGTGGAGCAGATCACACCTTTCAAATCTTTTCTATATCTTGAAAGTAAAAAATATACCTGAAATGTGACCCCTTTTTCTGTGATATCAGCAAGATGCAACAATGAAACCTAAAACACCAGTGAAATAAAGATTTTATTTAACAAGGATCATTATTATCAATCAATAAATGTATAATATAGGTTCACTTTTCTTCATTTTGTATGCTAATGTCATAAAACATTATACTAATTTGAAAAAGCAACACAATTTCTTCATAGTTATAAGATTCAAAGATAAACAGAACAAAAACTGGAAAAGAAGAAAAAAAAACAACTTATGTAACGCCATACACTCACATAGATATTTGACCTGTAAGAAATTAATTATCTTACACTCTCTGCTTTCCTCAATATTGTGCAATTTTCATGCAATATATTCAACATCAACATCAACAACACATTTATCCCAAATTAATTGAGGTCGGTGGTAGATGAACTCAAATGAAAGATACAAAAAGGTTGAAAAAAAGAAACATAAAAGTAAAAATAAAAATAAATAAATAGAATAGTAATAATATATATATATATATATATAAATAAAAGTAAAAAAGAAAGGGAAAAGAACAAGAGGGGGAAATGAAGGGGAAAAGGACTAAAAAGGGACCATCTGGAACATAGGAATAACAACGGGTCTAACCCTCTACCATGCTTATAGCTTTTCTCCATTCCGTTCTAAGGCATACCGTTCGCCAATCTATATCCCACTCCATTAAATCTTGTTTTATTACCTTCCCCCAAGTAAGTTTCGATCTACCTCTACCTCTTATTGTGTTGAGCTCTTGGTAACAAACTTCTGTTCTTACGGGAGCATCCAGGGGCCTTCTCATTACGTGCCCAAACCACCTCAATCTATGCTCTCTCATCTTCTCAGCCACCGGTAGTACTCCTACCTTTCGTCGAATATCTTCATTTCTTATCTTATCCATCCTCGTATAATCATACATCCACCTTAACATCCTCATCTATGCTACTCCCATTTTATGCTCATGCTGCCTATGTGCTGGCCAGCATTCAGCTCCATATAGCATTGCAGGTCTTACTGCTATTTTATAGAATTTTCCTTTTAACTTAAGGGGGATTTTGCGGTCACACAAAAACCCAGATGCATTGCGCCATTTCATCCACCCTGCTTTGATTCTATGATTTACATCCTCATCAATCTCTCCACCTTTTTGCAAAATGGAGCCCAGGTATTTAAAAGCGTCTTTCTTGGGTACCTCTTGACCACTTAGATGCACGAGATCTTGGTCTACATCTCTTACCAGAGAAAACTCACACTTCAGATAGTCAGTCTTGCTTCGACTTAATGTGAATCCTTTAGATTCCAATGTGCTTCTCCACAATTCAAGTTTTCTATTAACACCATCCTTGCTCTCATCAATAAGCACAATATCGTCTGCAAAAAGCATACACCATGGCACTTCCTCTTCAATATCTTTTGTTAGTTCATTCATAACTAAGGCAAAAAGATAAGGACTTAGAGCCGATCCTTGGTGTACACCTACCGTGATAGGAAAATAACTTGATGTTCCGTTACAAGCTTTCACACATGTAGTAGCTCCATCATACATATCCTTGATTGACTTTACATACTTTGATGGTACCTTTTTCTTCTCCAGAACCCACCATAAAACTTTCCTTGGAACCCTATCGTATGCTTTCTCAAGGTCTATGAACACCATATGTAAGTCCTTCTTCTTTTCTCGATATCTTTCCATTATTTGTCGCATCAAGAAAATGGCTTCCGTGGTACATCTTCCTGGCATAAATCCAAATTGATTTACAGAAACCTTGGTATCTCTCCTCAAGCGATGCTCAATAACCCTCTCCTACAACTTCATAGTATGGCTCATTAGCTTAATGCCTCTATACTTTGAACAATTCTGTATATCTCCCTTGTTTTTGTAGATAGGCACAATCATACTTTTCCTCCATGCATCAGGCATCTTATTAGTCTGGAGAATCTTATTGAAAAGATTGGTCAACCATTTTATTGCCACATCCCCCAGGCCTTTCCACACTTCAATAGGGACACCATCAGGTCCCAAGGCTTTATTAGTCTTCATCCTCTCTAAAGCCTCCTTAACTTCATGTGTATTAATTCTACGCACAAATCTTCTATTCAAATCATCATAAGCGTCCTCCAAGTCCACCTCGCTTATATCTCTATCCCCATTAAACAGCTTGTTGAAGTATTTCATCCATCTTTCATTTACATCTTCATCTCTCACCAAAAGATTTTGATTTTCATCCTTGATGCATCTAACTTGGGTGAGGTCTTTACTTTTCTTATCCCTTATTTTTGCAAGTTTATATATACCTTTTTCACCATCCTTGCTTCCAAGATTTTTATACAAATCAGCGAAAACCTTGCCTCTAGCTTTTCGCACTGCTTTCTTTGCATTTTTTCTCGCCAATCTAAACTTTTGCAAGTTCTCTTCACTGGGACTTTTATGCAAAGATCTAAAACACTCCTTCTTATGTTTTATTGCCTCTTGCACCTCTCCATTCCACCACCATGTTTCCTTTGTATGAAATTCATTTCCTTTGCTTTCATGCAATATATTGACAATAAAAAATAATGAAATTAGGTTTTTCTTGTTTTTCATTTCTGGCATAGGCTGTGTGGCATGAGCAACTGTCATCAGGTAAAATTACTATGCAAAAGTATTCATAGGATGAAAGATAATAGCATAATTGCAAGAATGCTAGAAAACACAACACAACAGTATATGCAATGTTAATGAAAACAAAAATCTAGTATACATGAAGTCATAAACAACCATTTGAAAGCCACCAGAGTCTGTAAGCAGAGCACGCGGCCAGTTCATAAAATTGTGAAGACCACCAGCTTCATCAAGAAGCTCGGAAGTAGGTCGAAGGGCCAAGTGATATGTATTTCCAAGTATTATTTGGCAACCAATATCCTCAAGCTGGCTAGTTGTCAATCCTTTGATTGTTCCTGATCATTTAGAAACCCCATCCGTGAGGCAAAATTACAGCATCTCAAATGCAAAACAACTACTAAGCAATCCACCAAAAGCCTACCAAACTGAGAAAAATCATGTCAACCAATGCAAATATCAACATTAAGCATTAAGTATTCTATGGACAAGCAATAACCAATGTCCATAGGAAAATAATTCACTTTAAAATGTCAAGTGTTTCTTCAGTTATTTGCTCCACTGAAATAGGAGCTGCATAATCTCCCCAAAGCAGTAAAATTGGTGCCAAAGGTTCAAAAAGAAGATAGAAACGATTTGGCTACTCACTAAAAAAGTGAACTTTATTCTTTAATTCCATGCAAAGTTTTAAGCAGAAGAAAAACAGAAAAGTACTAGGAAAATTGCATTTGTTGCAGCTACCAAATTAGAAAGAATCAAGTTTAAACTCTAACCCTGTGTGCCCACCGGCATAAATAAAGGCGTTTGGCACACAAAATGAGGGAGAGTCAATAGAGAGGCACGAGCACGGTTGAACCTGCCAAGAACCTGAGAAAGGGAATAGCATAGAGTTCTAAGAATAACCGAAATACAGGTATGAAATAAACAAAAAAAAAAAATGTCAAAAGATCATGCGCTGGCTTAACAAACGCACACGGTGAACTTTTTGGCTCATCATGATGCAAAATTTGATTAACAATCTTCCATTTGATTTAACTATGAAGAGAAAAAAAGGCTAAGTACTTGTCACGAGAAAACTGCAGACAGTGTGACAGTAGAACTATAAATAAAATGAGAAGCTGAACCTCAAAACGAAGTGCCATTGTGTTTGTCTCGGAAGCAGGGCACATCACACTGGTAACGGTAAGTTCTGGCATGGAAGCACCATAAGCAAAAGCAATAGAAACAAAAATAAAAAATAAATAAAAAGTGTTTATATGATGAGAGAGAGAGATAGACAGAGAGACAGAGATAGAACTCACAGATACAGAGAGAGAAGGTAAAAGAGAACATGCGCTAATGGAAGGAGTAAAGTGCCCTAGGCTAATGCTAAGTTAAGGTTGTACTTGTGCATACCTTGGCGGCTGCGCACTTTGTTTGCAAGGTTTGGTCTCCTTTTTGGTCTCAAACACAAACACAAACCCAAACTCATTGGAACCTCAATACTCATCCCTCGATACATGGGAACGACCGTGCCTACCTGGTAAGACCAACAATTTTTTCTATTCCACTATGGGTTTGGTTCGGTCTTCCCCTAACTACCCAACCATATCATCGAGTCCTTTTCATCATTTTCTATCCTTGTTTTTTTAAAATAATAATTTTGAGATACGATATTTATCCATTTATTTTATCTCTACTCTATTTATTCTCTTTTTAACGTCATTAAATCAAAAATCTTAAAAGACAAAGTTAATTGAGATTCTGATATAACGATATTGAATATTAGTAGATAAAGTAGACATAAAGAATAATAAGCATGATATCCTATTGCAATTGTAAAGAACCTTGGGATACATCACCCCAAAAGCTAGCTCAAATGGTGGGAGTGACCAAGGCCTTATGAGCAACTAATGTGGGACTATATATCTCAACATGCCCCCTCACACAAGAGCCCATTGGGCTTGAAGAGTGGACAATACAATAGGCCCAGCCTACCTGTGCTAAGAAACTCCACAAGAGAAAGTGGGGGGCGGCGAGGCATACCATGTTAAAAACCTTGAGGTCACCACCCCAAAAGCTAGCTCAAAGGGTGGGAGTGCCCAAGGCCTTATAAACTCCACATTAGTTGCTCATACAACCAATGTGGGACTATATATCTCAACAAAGCTATATATCTCAACAGCAATAATTATATATATTTTCTTTTCTTTTTTTTATATTTCTTTGTAATACGATTAAATAATATTAATTAGAATAAATTCTGTGAGTATACTTTATTTTTATTGTTAATTATTTATTGAAAAAAAAATTATTATTTTTTGATACAATTTATTGAAACATTTTGCATATGAGAATTTCACGTGTTATTATTGTGCTTACAACTGTTTGATAAACTATAATTGCCATGTAGATTAAGATTTTTTTTTTTTATTTACAAAAGTAATATATTCAGCCTAATAAGTTGTATGGAGAGGGAACCAAAATAATGGTGGAATAAAGTCATGTATATGTCGCTTTCAAGTTTTAAGATGTTTGCGCAAAATTTGTTATGACGATAAAACACGATGCAGATAGAGTAATTTGGAATTCGAAGTCCGTTATGGCATTATCAATGATTTCCTAAATTTAATGCATTAATTGTTTTCTATCTATAATTAGTGTCATAAAGATACAATTTAAGATTTCTTGTGTGGTGTTTAAATTACACACTGATTAGTGGTAAAATATGGATTTAAAGTACTATTTAAAAAGTGTTTAATATACTTCACAAAATTTTCTTATTTTCAAAAAAAAAAAAAAAAATATTTAATATTATAAAAATTCAAGCATTAAATATCTTTACTGTTCATTTAATAAGACATATATTCCTCACCAAAAAAAAAAATAAGACATATATTAATTTATTAATTAATAAGTAGTTGTACATGTACATTTTAATGATATTATGTTCTCCTAATTAATATTTTTAAGTAAACGTATAATTTAGTTCTTGAAATATATAATTAGTTGTGTTATTCTAATTTTCGAAAGTTTTTTTTTTGGTGAATAATTTTCAAAAGTTTTCATCTATACAGAATAATTTCTAAAATGGTAAACTTGTTAGTAAGTTAATAACATTTACAGGATGAACTTGTTAGCAAATCGATAATTTTAATTTATATAAACATCAACTTTTTTTTTTTGGTAATCTTATATAAACCTCAACTTTAGTTTCAATGAATAAATCAACATATTTTAAATTAATGATCAAGTTGTATATTTATTTACTTTTTTCATAATTTTCTTAATTACTTAAAAAATAAAATATTTAATAATTTTGGGTTTTATTTTCAGAAAGTAGGAGGATGTTAAAAGAATTTAAAATTACTCATGAGGTAGTTGAAGTGTAAAAAAGTTGCTGGGGAAAATGGAAGACAGTGCTGGAGAAAAGGGAAGACAAATATTGAGTTTTAGGATAGTTCACCAAAAAAAAAAAAATATTGAGTTTTAGGATAAATTTGAAAATAAATTTTTAAATGAAGATACAAATAAATGTCAATTGCGTTTAAATTAAAAAAAAAAACTGAATCTCATATTGAGAGCTTTTCCTAAGATCTAATTTTAACTTTTTTTTACTAAAATAAGTTGCTTTTCTTTTTAAGAACTTCACCTCTTTTTTCTGGATAACATAAGAGCTTCTCCTTAGAAAGGAGAAGAAAAACTTTAAAAAAAGTTTGACGGGTACTTAATGAAGAAAAAAAATTGAAATTGAAATTGAAATTTCTAATTTCTTTTAAGGATATATTGCTTTTTAATGAAAATTTAATTTTTTTTATTCCATTTACCGATTTAAACATTTAAATTACATCTTTAAGCCTTGACCTAAAATCCTTCGCTCAATCTCTCTTTTTTCTTGGCTTGACTACTCTGCTTCTCTCTCTCCACAATAAGAATTGGAGCATTTTTTAGCTAACTCAATCCTAATTATTTTCTTGAAGCAAGTTGTCTCCTTTCGTATTTTCACGAACTTTGACTCTCAGAGCCGGCTATGTGACTAATTTGGAATGCGGGACAATCAAATATAAAAATATTTAAACTACTCTCAAAAGTGACATGTTGGAATCGAACTGAAACTCTTTCCTTTTCACCTACTTAGCTCCTTGCTACCAACAAAGCTACCACCATTTGGTTGAATTTGTTTTCTTTTCCCGTATTCGAGGTATAAATTGATCACTTTCTTGTTTTAGGGTTTTGTTGCTTGGGATGATCTAGCTTTCAATGGAAGAGTGAGACATATATAGCAAAGGTTTTTGTGGCATGGAGTGGGTATGTGCCAAAACCTTTTTGTCCTATAGATTTTAGGATAGTGTGAGGTAGTATGACTTTTTACGTGAGAGGGTTATGTGTGTAAAGAAAGGTAATGGAAAATAAGATCTAATTGTGGAGTTCTTGAATGAACCCAGTATATATCGGTCCAAAATATATTGTTAGTGTATAAATAACGAAAGACAATGATATCTTATAAATAAGGCTATAAAACTGAGTTAAATATTCATGTTAATCCGAGTATCTATTTGTTGACATATTTTAAAAGTTGTTTTTTCTTTAGTTTGGATTTTTCACTTCGAGGTTTAATCTAAGCGTAGGACGAGGGAAGCATGCTCATTTAGCCCATATTAGGGGCATAAGTCATTTAGCCTGGTCTTGATTTTGTTGATTACCATTTATATGGGTCACTTAAGCAGGCCAGCCAGTCTATGTTAAGAGAGTTTTTTCTTTAATCATATTGCAAAATTTTGCGTATTTTTTATATTGTCCCATTGATTAAATGCAAGGAAACATGGACACTTGTAAAAACAGAAAGAATCGTGTCCGACACGGCGACACGCTCTAACACGGTGTCGGACACGCGGTCAACTTTTTCTGACACGTTGACCATTTCGACACACGAATTTGACCGTGTCCGACACGGTCAAATGGCATTTTCGTAATTTTTTCAAAATTAAAATATGTTAATTAAGCTTCCACCTGATCATATCAATTTTATTTTTTAGTCTTTTTTTCCTTAAGTAGATAAGAGATCATCTCAGCATCATTGTTGTCAATTCCTATCACGCTCTTGTTGTATCTCCTTGTCTCCGATCTCTCTCTAATATGATTTGATCTCTCTATCTGATATTATATCTCTCTCTCATCCCAGTTCTTATTTTTTTATTAAAGCTTCCATCTTTATAACGTGTTGATGGGTATTATTAATTTAGTTTCATTTTTTGTTAAATTATTAAATATTAAATGAAATATACACTATATAAATTAAAAATATTATTTAATATTAAAACATGTCCCAACGTGTCGAAATCCATAACTTTTTAGGATTGACGTGTCGGAGTGTCGTGTCGTGTCACGTGTCGCGTGTCGTATCGGTGCTACATAGATTAAACGAGTTGATTAAACCTTTTGATACCGATACTTAGATAAAAAGTATAAGCAATCATAATTTACCAGAATAAGTTGATAATGTTATTAATTTTTTTAATAAAAAAACAATTTTCAATAGTCTGACCCATCCAACTAATATAAATGAGTTTTTTTTTATACATGAAAATGAATAAAAGACAAAGCAAAGAAATCAACATCAACATCAACATCACCTTTATCCCAAATTAATTGGGGTCGGTGGTAGATGAACCCAAATAAAAGATACGAAAGGGTTAAAAAAAGATAAAAATAAAAATAAAAATAAATAAATAAAATAGTAATAATATATATAAATATAAATATAAAAGTGATAAAAGAAGGGGAAAAGAAGAGAGGGAGGGGGAGAGGGAGAGGAAAAAGGACTAAAAAATGAACATCTGGAACATAGGAATAACAACGGGTCTAACCCTCCACCATGCATATAGATTTTCTCCATTTCGTTCTAAGGCACACCATCCGCCAATCTATATCACAATCCATTAAGTCTTGCTTTACTACCCATTTTCTTATAACGAAATAAAGACATAAAATAAAAGACTACCATTTCCTTTCCGAGGATGAGGAATGCCCGTCACGTCCGCTTGGAGAAGAAGTTTCAGCGAGCCAGGAGGTTCGTCAAAGATAACATCTTGTAATCCAGAATTATTGAGTGAAATATTAGCTAAAAAATTAGCACAACAGCTGACTTCTCGAAATACATGTATAACCGAAACCTGTCAATCACGATCAAGAAGTGCCTGTATCTGAGTCACCAAGCGAGATCCACGAGCTGCTTCACCATATTTGGTGAGCAAAGCGACCATCGAAGTAAAATCACTCTCAAGAATTAGACGACGCCAACCTCTCTGCCAAGCAATATTAAGACCATTCCAAACGCTCCCCACAATTATGATGTAAGCGTATTACAAATTCCAATGCGAGACGAAAATCCCACGAGCCAAAATCCGTAAAGGTTACAGAACAAACCCCCACAAGCAACTGCACCTGGAGATCATTTTGCAGCATCGTTCGTATTAAGCTTAATGAACCCAAACGTTAGAAATTTCCAACAGACTAAAATATCAACTGGATAAGGAATATCAGATGTAAAAATACCCATCATCTCCACAAATTGATGCTTAATAAAGGCAATAGAATGTGCTAATGGAGCAACCACCATATGAGAATGAGCAACTTGATTTCGCCAATACCAAAAATGATATAGGAAATTAACGAAAAAGGAAGGCCAATTACGAATATCAAGCTTCTCAAGGAACCAAAATTCATGCAACCAGTAAAATAAATCCCCCTAAAAAAATTCATCATGAAGAGATAAAGGAATAAAGGCACACCATAATTCACGATCACCAAAAAATTGCGCAAAGCATAAAGAATTGTCTCATCTTCTTGCCAGCAAACAGGACAAGTACTATCCTCATAAGACCAAGAGCAACCCAATCTCTAGTAGGTAGTTTATCGTGAGCAATCTTCCATAAAAGAAGCTTTAAACGATTAGGACCATTCCACTTCCATATCTTGGACCAAAATCTCTCCTCCCAAATAATCTGCTCCAAATCTTGAGTACCACTAATCAAATTATATAGCACCCTAACCGAGATCAGATCACCATTTCCTAGAGTTTACTGTTTTTTATTAGGGGGCTCCAAATCCGAAGATGGTATCACACTATGGATATGCAACACCACATCAGAAGGAAGCCAAGTAGAAATTAGATCAATCTTCTAGCAACCAGAATTCGAAACATAATCAGTTAGACACTTGGTTAAGTCCTGCAAGGGAACAGAAGAGACCAACTCATCAAGGGAAGTATCCTAGAACAACCATCTATCTTTCTATAACTGGATGGTTTTCCCATTTCTCACATTCCAGGTCTCTTGCAGATTGATTTTCACCAAAACACAACACAAAGATGTCCATAACCGCAAGCAACTAGAAGTCAAACCAAAAGTAAGCTATTTAACATTTGACAATCATGAATTTCTTATGTATGTGTATCTTCTATTTTCAGCATGCCTTGAATAATATTAATACCATAAGAATTACATTAATACCATACATTCCTCGCAAGGTTCGTGGGCTATTTAGCATTTAATTTTATAAATACATTTATAATTTTAAATTATACCTTGAATTACACATGTTACCGTTGTTAAACTAAATTATTGAAAAGGTATAAAATTGTTACTAATAACAAATGGGTTTAACTTTATGAGTCAAACCAAAACATTAAGACATTAAAATTACAATTTTGTCACTTACATATCGTTTTTTAGTTTATTCTTTAAATAATGGAGAATTTCGTATTCATACTTAAATTTTTAACATTTTTCTTGTGACAACATTTGTTAGTTGAATTTTTTTCGAATATATATGGAATTACATACTAAGTCTTAACTACACTTATAAAGTCATTGGTTTCACGATATCAGTTTAGGCAAAAAAAAAAAAAAAAAAAAACTCAAACTGTACCAACTATGATCTCCGAATATTTAGCCCCAATCAATTATTTGGCTCGCCCAAGAATAAGCTATGACACGAAGACTATCATATGGACGTATTTGATTCAGGAGAAATTTTTTTTTACTAGGGAAATGTAATTGATAGGAAAATAGTTGGAAAGTGAGTTTGGTAGGAAAATGTAAAAAAAGTTATTTGGTTGATCGAAATATTACCAGAGAAATTTATTTAAATATGCAAAATCTATGTTCGCGAGAAACTTTGTACCTGTTTTCTCACTTCCCCAGTTATCTCAAAATACCACATCTCAAGTGGTATTCTGTAACAGTGAATTTCATCCAAAAATCAACACAAAAGTCATTTTCTCATCTATCCTATTTGCCTAGTATTTTTTGAAAAAACCTGAACCAAACGTGGTATTTTCCAATATCCACTTACACTTTCCCATCAATCCCAAAATAAACCTTCAACCAAACACCACCAACCAGCCACAATCGACTTGAATTTATGTTAATGTCTAACAATATTGAGTTGATGAATATCACTCGTTCTTAATCAATATTCACTAATCGCAACTCCACCGCATGCCATTGAACTCTTAGGTTTTGTTTGGGAATTTGGAGGAGAGGAGAATGGAGGGGATCCAAGGAGGAGGGAGAGGAAGGAAGGGGAGGAAATTGGAGGGTATTTCCTTCCCTTGTTTGGAAGTTAAAAAATGGTAACGGGGAAATTGGAGGGTCAATAAGAAATTTTTATAATTTACCCTTTTTCTAAAATTAATATAATTATTATATTTCATAAATAAAATAAAATTTAAAATTGCTAAACAAAATTATTTATGTATTGTTCAGACTACTAAAAAAAGATAATATTTTCAACAAAAATCCTACGTTGAAAACGACAAAAATTCTGTCAAAAAAATATTTTTTCGTCGGAATACTTTTCATCGAAGACGATGGAATTTTTATCCAATGAAATATTTTACAAAAATAAAATTTCAGTCAAAATTTTCCACGGAATTTAGTTTTCGTCAAAAGTTTTGACGAAAATAATTTGTTAAATATTTTCGACAAAAAAAATACCATCAAAAGTTTTGATGGAAAAAAGAATTCCTTAAGAAATTTTGACGAAAAATTTTCCGTCCAAAATCTTTGATGAAAATGTGTCTCAATGAAAATTTCAAAGGAAATATTTTTTCAAAATTTTTGAGGGAAATGTTTCTGTGAAACTTTAGACAGAATTTACATTCTGTAAAGAATTTTGACGGAATATTTTTTTTTTCGAAATTTTTTACAGAAAGGTTTTTCGTCGAATTTTTTTACGAAAATAATTTTCGTTGAAATTTTTTGACGAAAATGTGTTCCGTTGAAAATTTTGATAGAAATGTTGTTTATCGAAAAAAAAAATTCAAAATTTTTTCGATAGAAATGTGTTTCGTCAAAAATTTTGACGAATTTTTTTTTCGTCAAAAAGTGTGACGAAATTATTTTCGTCGAAAACTTTTGACGGAATTTGTATTCTGTTAAGAATTTTGATGAATTTTTTTCTATCAAAAAATTTCGATTGAAATGTGTTTCATTGAAAATTTTGATGGAAATATTTTTTGTGAAAAAATTCAATGAATATGTCTTGTTGTGAAAAATGATGAGGGAAATGTTTTGACGAAATTTAGATTCCGTAAAGAATTCTGACAAATTTTTTTTGAGGGAAAAGTGTGACGAATTTTTTTTCGTCAAATTTTTTTACAGAAATATTTTCCTTCAAAACTTTTTACGAAAAATTTTCAATGAAAATGTGTGTCGTTAGAAATTTTGACAGAATATTTTTTCTGTCAAATTTTTTTACAGAAATATTTTCTGTTAAATATTTTTGACAGAAATGTGTTGCGTTGAAAATTTTGATGAAAATATTTTTTTATCGAAAAACTTGACGGAAATATTTTTTGTTGAAAATTTTCGATGCAAATGTGTTTCGTTAAAAATTTTGACAGGAATTTTTTTGTCAAAAAGTTTAACGAAAATATTTCCATCAAAAACTTTCGACGGGATTTAAATTCTATAAAGAATTTTCTGTCAAAAAATTTCGATTGAAATGTGTTTCATTAAAAATTTTGATGGAAATTTTTTTCGTGAAAAAATTCGATGAATATGTGTTGTTGTGAAAAATGTTGAGGGAAATGTTTTGAGGAAATTTAGATTCCGTAAAGAATTCTGACAAATTTTTTTTTTCGTCAAAATTTATTACAGAATTGTTTTTAGTCACAAATTTTGATGGAAATTTTTATCGTAAAATATTTTGACGTAATTGTTTTACGTCGAAACTTTTCGATGGAAATGTGTTACTTCAAAATTTTGGACAAAAATATTTTCGTGGAAAGATTTGACGGAATTTAGATTCTATCTATAATTTTGGTTGAATTTTTTTTCTGTAAAAATTTTATGTTAGTAATTATGGCAAAATTTGTTCCGTATCTAATTTTGTCTTTAGTTTTTAGGGAAGTTTTTTGACGTATATGATTTTCATTAAAAATTTCATCACTATTTTTGAAGAAATATTTTTCGTCGATAAATTCTGTCGGTATTTGAGATTTTTCTAATAATGTCACATTTAAAAATGATTCACATTATGTAATTTTTACATTTTAATGTTAAGGGTAGATTTTGGGAATAGAGAAGAGAACGTGACAAAATTAGAGGGAACTTAAATTTTAAGAAGAATGAAGATTTTGGAGGGTTTAGTAAAAATCCTCAATTCCTTCCCCTCATTCTTTTTAAATCATAAACAAGGGAAGAACTTCCTAAAACTCTCTCTTCCCTTCCCTTCCCCTCCAAAAACCATCTCCCAAACAGAGTCTTAATATTTTTATACTGAATCTAATTATTTTTTTGAGATGAGTCAATTTTGGATATTTTCACAAATTTCAATTTTTTGAGTCGATTATGAAATAATTCCGAGTTAAAATTTAGGGAGAACTAAAATTCTTCATTCTTTTCCAAAAATATATTTAATATGGAAGTCAAATTAAATTTTCTTCCCAACTACTCATCATTTATGTCCAATTACACTACGACTATTAAGTATAAATTTTTTTAGTATGCACTTTATATATATGAAAAGAATTTTACTTACATGCACATTACTTAAAATCCGTAAGATCTGAAGAGAGAGATATTTTTGGGAAAAGGATTCGGACACGTGTGGATGCTACTGGACTCGACTCCACTGTCACGTTCTCTTCTCTGTTCCCAAACTCGGATTCACGTGGCAGGCATGAAAATCGCATTGCTCGCTTCGATGCTTCTCTACAGATAAGAAAGCTCGCTCGCATTCCAAGCACCTCAACTTTCCATTTCCAATTTTGTATTCTCCATATATAAATAACAACCCAATCCTCTACCTCTTTGCTTTCACTCATCTCCCAAGTCCCAACAATCGGATTTTCTCGAACTCGGTTCTTTGTAAGGATCCAATATGCTTCACCATCCATTACTCTACGGTTCAAGATCCACTACTCATTCTACACTCTTCGCCTCTGTTTTTTCCGGCGGCAACTACGTCGGGCGTAGTTCATTTGCCGGAAATTTGTCTGGCCGTGACGTCGGGTACTTCACTTTAGATTTTGCATCCATTAATTGTAAGAATATTAGCTTATTAGTAAGCGCTAGTGGTTTCTAGAGTTGACATTTGATCTTATTATTAGGTTGAAGTTTAGTAAGCAAGCAACTGGAAGCAAATCTAATAATAACATGCATGGAGTTTTTAGTGAGGTATGTAATCATTAATGCGCTCAAGTATAATTGAGTGTGACTTCTCATCGCTATTGTAAATTTTGATTGAAAATTTTGGCATAGGTTAGGCAATGGACCGTGCCAAGCATAGGACAACTAGTGTTTATGGTGGTCGTGCTCAAGAAGGGTTACTTGAGGTATTTATGTCATTTATGTGTGTCTTCGTGCCACTGGCCTTAAAAAAAAAAAAAAAAAACTCTTGTTCTTAGGATAACAGAGAGCATGATCGTAGACCAACTGGAATAGATTATGCAACTCAATATTGAATGTACATCTGTCCACATGAAAGCAAAAGAACAAGGTTGGCAATTTTGAAGTTAGTCTGATTGTTTCCAAGATGACCTTGAAAGTTTAAGTTTTAAACTGTAAAAGCAAATAAAGAGGGATGAAAACGATGCAATCAAATGTTACTATATTTTAAGAGCCATACAGTATACTGTTTTTTTTCATAGGTTTAATCGCCAGCCTGATAGAGCACTTGGTTACAGTATATGTATCTTACAGCAAATAATTTTTCCTGTGATGTTAAATCTTAATTTGCTAAAATTCATTAATTCATCTAGATGTAATGAAGGCTTGCTGGTCAAGTCTATTACATTACCTGATGCATGCATCATTTTTTTCTCTCTTTCTCTCCCCTCCCCCTCCCTATTATTTGGATTCTTCAGAGATAAACCTAGAAATTTTTTTCATGATAACTAAATGCAGAAGGTTGTTGCGTTCACTATGTATGTTAATGAAATTTACTCAGAAGGTACATGTTATAGTCATCAAATCAAAGAAAGAACTCTTTTCCAACTTCGGACTTCGGAGGGAATAAAATTTGGATTGCTGATAATTTTGTTGCTCATGAGGTTAAATAATTATTGCCAATTATGGCACTTTCGTGCCTATTAGTCTAGTGGGGCAGCTATTAGTTGCATAGTTGCAATTTATAGTCATGTTTATAGAATGCAATGATAGTGGTTTTTTTATATGCAATTGTTTGCTATCTAAGAATCAGAGTGCTAAGAGCTTTGGTATTAAAGTAGTTTGTTGTTAAATCCCTTGCTAAAAATGAGAAATTCAACGAACACTTGCTCCAACCTTGTAAGAACTAAGAACACCAGGCTGTTATTTTTTGTGTCCCTTTTAACTGATTGAGAAAGATATTATTACCTCATTTTCAAAAGCTGTCCTGGCATTTCAGTTCAAGAGCCTCAACTCAAGTGACACTTAGGTAGCATTTGCTTGTGGACAAAATGGAATGGAACGTAATGTAACAGTTGATTTCAGTTTTGTTCTCCTGGGTTTCATCTTCTTTAGTAGAACCAAAATGTACCTCTTTTTAATCTCATGCCTAGTTCTATTCTATTTAAAAAATGCAGTAAACATAAAACAGAACTCTTATATTATGTTATGTCCCATTCTAATACGTCTACCAAGCTATACCTTAGTCTCTTTGGGTATTGTTTGCTCCACAAGGAGTAAATCCCAGCTAGGTCACTTTGTCTGCACTTTGGCCTATCATTCCCTTTTGGCCCAACCAATACTATGTCATAAACCTCCTTTGAAACCCCCTCCCAAAAAAATAAATGCCATACCATTATGCTGCAATTTATATTTGAGATTTCAAACATAGCTCCATGCTGCAATATTCTTGCTTATATCTGTTGCTCTTTGGCACATTGCATATCTGTTATCAAAGTGCATGAATGTGTCAAATACGTTAATCTTCAAGTCAAATGTGATGAGTGTAATCCATGTTGTAATGTCTTACCTTTTGCAATTCCAGGAAGAAGCCTCAAAAGTGCTAAGGAGCAGACCTTCATGGGAAATTTTCCCAGGCCAGGCATTCCCATTGGGTGTGTCAGAAGTTGACAATGGGATCAATTTTGCTATTTTTTCACAGTATGCAACTGCTGTCACACTTTGTTTAGTCCTTCCTGAGAGGTAAATTTAGATATTCTTTTTGTATGATTAGTTCAAATTTTAAAAATATTTCATTGATATATATATATATATATATATATATATATATATATATATACATTTGAAAGATGTGCTTTGTCTAATTTGATTTTAGCCTCATGTATGCATTTTTATCATGAGTCTTTAGTTTCTAACGCTGCAATTTTATATAATGATTTGTCACTTTCTAAATATTTGTTCAAAACTGTAATCCCATTAAGAGAGAGCTTTATTAGTAAGGATTCAATACTTGCATTTATTTTTTAGATCAATTGAGAGACTTCACTTCAAGCATTTGAACTCAAAATTTTGATATATGTTGAGTGTAAGTACCATATCAGCTTTTATTGTAGCTTTGTTTTATGGATGCTAGGGTTACATATTTATAAGAACCATTTTTGGGCCCTTACTAGACAACTTATTCTTTTGGGTCAAGTTGTTATTCACGTGGTATGAGAGTCTAGTTGACAAAATGGTCTACAGTTCAGTCTTTATTGGTCTCGGTCAAATTAAAGTTTTAGCCTCATGTGTTATGAGTCAATTTTTGAAGATTTTCTCTGTCATTCAAGGTCCTGATACAATTTCAAGGATGATGCAGACTGCTGCACCTTTCTGATATTACATACTTCATACCCTCTGGTCATTTTTAACACCAGTATAGTTTTTACATGCAACATTGCTTCAATTAATTGGAGTTCTCTTCTGTGGCATGAGTCATGACTATGTGCTGCGGTTTGTCGATGGGGTGCAAAGTGATTTTGCAACATGAATGTACTTTGTTGTGATAAGATATACTTTCTTGACAGTAATATTGCCTGAATTGTCCTACTACAAAACTTTATGTTTTGATTCTAGGTTTTTTCCCCAGGTTAATATATCCATAAAAATTATCAGTTTCCTTTTGTTTCACACACTTATTCTCATGTTTTTATAATGTTTTTTAGGGGAGGCATTGGCACATTGGATGGTGGCATGATAGAACTGGCTTTGGATCCTCATTTGAACAAAACAGGGGACATTTGGCACATATGTATTGAGGTATCACTTCTGTTAGATTGCCTAAAATTCGGCCTTACCTTGGTCTTCAGTTGAAATTGTCGTTATAGGTTCTGTAAAAGCTGTAAAAGCACGACACTTGTGTAATTATCAAGTAGCTTTCCTATTTTCATAAATAAATAACATTTTTCTGTGTATTCGAATATAAATTTTGTATATTTCTATGCAATATCTTCCTATGTATCCAAATTGTGTTAGAAATTGTTGAGATATATAGTCCCACATTGATTGTGTGGGTAACTAATGTGGCCTTTATAAGGCCTTGGGCACTCCCACCCTTTGAGCTAGCTTTTGGGTGGTGTATCCCAAGGTTCTTTACATGGTATCAGAGCTTGAGTGACTATAAGGTCACGAGTTCGATCCTCACGGCCCCCCACTTTAAAGTGGAATTAAAAATAAAAAGCACAAAAAGGTAAAACCAAAAATTGGGCCTGTGCAATTCCACGCTTCTAGCCCAAAGGGCTCTTGCGTGAGGGGGACGTGTTGAGATATATAGTCCCACATTGATTGTGTGGGTAACTAATGTGGCCTTTATAAGGCCTCGGGCACTCTCACCCTTTGAGCTAGCTTTTGGGGTGGTGTATCCCAAGGTTCTTTACATGCTCTGATACCATGTTAAGAACCTTGGAATACACCACCCCAAAAGCTAGCTCTAAGGGTGGGATTGCCCAAAGCCTTATAAAGGCCACATTAGTTGCCCCCAACCAATGTGGGACTATATATCTCAACACGCCCCCTCACACAAGAGCCCTTTGGGCTTGAAGCGTGGATTATGCACAGGCCCAATTTTTGGTTTACCTTTTGTGCTTTTTGTTTTTAATTCCACTTTAAAGTGGGGGACAGTGAGGCTCTGATACCATGTTAAGAACCTTGGAATACACCACCCCAAAAGCTAGCTCTAAGGGTGAGATTGCCCAAAGCCTTATAAAGGCCACATTAGTTGCTCATACAACCAATGTGGGACTATATGCCAACCCTAAAACTACTACAGCAGAATGGCCACTATACCGAAAATTGTACATACAAGACAAATAATTTATACTGTTAAAAAAATATAATATAAATCATTAATGTGGCCTTCACCCAACAGTTTAAGCTTTTGGGTTGAAATGATATTTTACATGGTATCAGAGTCTCTGTGATCAAGTGTTCAGCCCATTGGGCTTTCGTGTGAGAGGGCTTGTTATAAAAATATAAAATAAAACCATTACATGTCCTTTACTTGACAACTTAAACTTTTGGGTTGAATTAACACTTTACATATACTATACACATAAATTTTCAAAAAAAGCATTACCTAAAATTACAGATGTATTCATAATTAATAATCAAAGTCATGGATTAAACACATAATCACCATCAATTTAAGGCATAATTAACAAGGCTATAACAATTGAAGTCAAAGAGCATAAGGGGAAAAGAAAGTAAAGCATCAAATCTTAAATAGGTTGACGGAATTAATAGAAAAAAAAAAGACGGCTGTGAACTGTGAAAACATAGCAACTGAGGAAAAACATAAGAACAGAAAAAAAAACGTAGGGACAGAGTGCTGTGAACTGTGAAGGGCTCTGTACACGCTACACAGTACCAAAAAAAAGAAAAAAGAACTGAGCTTTGACGGAGACAGAGGGTGTGAACCACGAAGGTATGAACAGAGATCTGCGTGAAGAAACTAAACAGGGACCTCTATGAAGGGGCGTAAAGGATGTGCGTGGTTGAGCAGACCAGCAGAAGACATGGGCGAGCAGTGGGTGTGCTGGAAAGTGTCAGGCTTGGTCTGAAATAATGACAACAAGTAGTGGGTTAGGGGTCAGAGTTTGAGACAGAGGTCAGGTTTAAGTGTTTTTTGCAAGAATCATCAATGAAGAAGGGTTTCAAATCCTATAATGTTTCTAATTCCCAAAACAGAGGATAAATCATTAGAATACCCAAAAAGAAGGGCTAAAAAATTCAGAAAATGGAGCAAACCTGTTCACCATAGCAGCCGTGACAGCCATGTCTTGTCACGATAGCAGGCTGACAGCCCTGATTTTGGGCATGATGGCCATGACTCCAAAACGCGATGTGAAGGAATGCATGTTACAACCACGTACCGCAATGACGCTATAATGCTTCTATTGGGCGTGATTGACTACTCCGACTTTTCCTACACTTTTATGTGTAGAAGTATTGGCAATGATGGAGGAAAGTATATGGCATGTCTATTTGAATGTTCACATTGGATTGGTGTCCTGCTTGATTTACTTTGGTGTTGAATGTTGATGCACTTTGTTAAAAGATTTAAATGTAATTGGACCGAATGTATCAATTCGGATGCAGTTATGATATTATGACTATGTAGATGAAAACTTCCATTTTAAATTTGAAAAACTTTTATTCGCCCCTTTTCATTTTAAATGGAAACTTGTAGACATTGTACAGATGGATGAAATTTCATTAAAGAAGAAATTGCTCGTTGTAAGAGGAAAACATCTGTCAATAGTGTCTTCTGCTGTGGAGGATATCTTTTCTGTCCCCAGTTACAATTTCCCTCTTATCTGTCTAATAAAGTTTCTGTTTCTATTAAAAAAATCTGTCAATACTCTCATAGGGAACTGGATTGATTTGTTTTTGTGTCTGTTAACTTGGTTGATCGTGAACATATGGACTCTTGTTGGGTGATTATGAAATGTTAATTGGTATTTCTTCATGCAATCATGCGCACTTGCTGCTTGACTTGATTTTTATGAGAATCACCTTGCTATAATAACATCAAACTGATCCATGGTAGACTGGTGTTTTTAAATGATTTATGGTTGCTTGTGCTTATATGGTTAGATAATGAAGTTCTCTGGGATAAATGTACATCAAACTGTTGTTAATTTACCTTGTGCTAATTGTAGATAATGCCATTATTTTTTTGAGACTAGTGCTGTGTTTTAGCGACAAGCTCTTGGCTCTGCATTTTTATTTCTTCCGTTATATCCAAGTCCAATATTGCTCAGATTGCACAGAGTTTGTAGCATTTTAATATATTTTCACCTTTCAATGTGAAGGATCTTCCTCGGAGCAATGTTCTGTATGGATATCGCATAGATGGACCTCAAGACATGGGTGAAGGGCATCGATTTGACAGCAGCATTGTGCTTGTTGATCCTTATGCAAAACTAATGGAAGGTCGACGATATTTTGGGGATATTAGCATGAAGTTGTCCAAGTTTCTTGGCACCTATGATTTTGACAGCTTGCCTTTTGACTGGGGAGAAAATTACAAGCTTCCAAATATTCCAGAGGTATTTTTCCTCAAGGTTTCATCCAAGTTGAATCATGTTTGTATCTATATCTTTGGCTTATATTCTACCTTTGCTTTGCATGCTGTTACAGCTTATGTCTAGTAGTTTTAATTTGACTAAGAATATGACTGCATATTGTATGTGTCTGGTTGAATGTAGTTCCATATTCATTATGCTCCCTTGCTGCAAATGCAGAAAGATCTTGTTATATATGAGATGAATGTCCGCGCATTTACAATTGATGAATCTAGTGGGTTGGATAGCAACATTCGTGGCAGCTATCTTGGTGTTATTGAGAAGGTAATATTTGCAATATAATTAATATAAATATGATGTAACACTATATGCATGGGTATAAAATTTTAAAAGTTTCATTTCCTTGTGAAGTGATTGTCCAAAATATATTAAACGAAGCCTAGTGTCAAACTGCTGTAGGGTTGACTATGTTAGAGATGTAATATAAAATTATTCATGTGTTTTCATCTTACAACTTGAGCTTTTATTATAGTTGGCTCATAATAGTATCAAACTCTCTATGACCAAGTAGTTTAGAGTTCGATCCTTACTGTCTCCATTTTTCTAATAATTAATTAAATTTCATCACAAGGTAAGAGGGCCTGTGTATTGTCCATGCTTCAAGCGCAAAGGACTCTTACGGGAGGGAGCATGTTAGAGGTTTAGTATGAAATCATTTATGTGTCTTCACCTAACAATTTAAACTTTTGGGATAGTTGGTTTATGACAGATCAAATGAAATGTGTTATAATATTATCAAATGGATTGTAGCAAGTTTTCCTTTGAGGTCAACAGAAGTTCAACCATTAAAATATAAACAGTTAAGAAAAAATGTTATGCTGACAAACATGGGGATTTGAATATTGGGATGATGGTGATTTTGTAATGGAATGTTGATGTTCTGTAGCAGTTTCAAACCCTTGGTGGAATATATATTGTCTTATTTCCAAAGGTAATAAAAGGCATCTCTTCCCCCACCGCCAGAAGGTAACTGATTTTGATGTGTTTCTTTTAGAAGAGTCTAAAGACAATACGTAGGAAATTTTCAATATCTCGAAACTTTGGCTTAGCTCTCTCAAATCCAAGGATGGGATGCTCTTTCCATGGAGAGCTATAACGGGCTTATAGAACATTTCCTTGACACGTTATAATGGTACATGGCACAACTAATCTTTATACAGAACGTTTGCAAAATTTATGTGTTTTAAAAAATGATTGAGAACCTAGAGATATGTTAAACCCTCTACAGAAGGTGAGAAAAAGTTATTGTCTTACTGTTGTGCACAGAATTGTGATGAAACTCATAGCTAGCAAATTTCATTCTGTCAAGTGGTACAATGAAGTATTCTTGTGTTCAATCTGTTCTATGATAAAGTATATGCAAGATTCATAAACCTAGTACTTCTTAGATACTATATTAATGCGACTTATTTAAACAAGCTTTATATGTTCATGCTAGTTATCGGAGACGGCAGTCTTGCAGTTATCTTGTCAGATAAAACAAGAAGAAAGAAAGCCTTACTTTTCATGATACTGTTGCACACAATGTTTTGTGATCATTAGGTATCACAGAATAGGAGGGTGTATACAATGCTTTAGTGGTTATACACCATCTTCAATTTTAGGAAATATAGTTGTTTGTTCATTATTATATGCTTTTACTTGCTATTTATTGTCTTTCCATATTTAAACTTATTTTGTTGTTTGCCTATAAGATCCCACACCTTCTGGAGCTTGGTATCAATGCAGTGGAGTTGCTGCCTGTCTTTGAGTTTGATGAGTTGGAACTCCAAAGGCATCCAAATCCCAGAGATCACATGGTAATTTTGAAAATATATTATGCTCTATTTTTTGTGTCAAAGTTTCGTATGGGAGCTCTTCATTTTGTACTGTGTATTCCCAATAAATAAATCAAAATAAAAGTCTTCTCCCTGGCTGTTTACACATGAATTCTTAAGTAATGGACGATAACTGAACACATATATAGGTGGCACAACTATAATTATTTTTCGTTTTCACAGATTTAATGTGCAAATCTGAAAACACTAATTGCGGTTTTGTTACATGCATTTTTCTTTGATGATTGAAGTGATCAGACTATGGGTGTGCATGGCAACCATTTTGTTCCCTGGCACTCTTTCTGAAAAGAAACAATTCTTTTCTATTTCTGTGCCTTGGAACAGTTTCTGAAAAAAAATAAAATTGTTTGATAACTGTTCTATTTTTATTCCGAGAATGAGAATTGCATTTGATAACACAACAAATAATAGAATAAAAAATCATTCTTATTAAGCATAAATTTTTATCGGACCATCACTTTTCTTTTCATATGGTGTGGTGGTGGTGGTTGTGGAGGCGGCGGTGGTAGTGATAGCGATGGTGGTGACGTTAGTGGCTACGGCGATGGTGGTGATGGTTAGTGATGGCATGGTGGTGGTAACGGCAGTGGCTGCGATGATGGTGATTGTGATGGTGGTGACGGTAATGGCTGCTGCAATGGTGATTGTGGTTGGTGACGGTGGGTGGTGATGGTGGCTTGAAGGTGGTGGTGTTGACGGCGATGGTGGTGGTGGTGGTGATGATGGTAGTGGTGGAGAGTGATTGAAAGAGACAAATGTTTCTCATTTTGTGCCCGGGAACAAAATTGCAAAATTTTTGATTCTTTTTTCTATTTCCCAGGACAGAAATTTAACTGGTTCATTCTCGGGAACGAAAAAATAAACCGGTTTTGTCAAACATTATTTCTATTCATTTTTGTTCTCGGGAACAAAAATTGAAAAAAAAACTGATTTTGGGAAGGTCGTCATGCACATCCTATGTAAGTTTGACTTACTAAGTAGCAATATATGATACTAACAGTTGTGTTTTTGCTTTTGAAGATTAACACATGGGGTTATTCTACAATAAATTTCTTTGCTCCTATGAGTCGCTATGCTAGTGCTGGTGGAGGATCAGTTAATGCTTCCCAAGAATTTAAGCAAATGGTTAAAGCCTTACATTCTGCTGGCATAGAGGTAGTAACGTTCATTTTTCACCCTCACAACTTTGGAGTGGTAACATGTTGTATATTTTGATCGCCTGGTTTCTGTCTTATTTTATATCATCTAAAATCTTATGTACCTCTTACTATAAATCCTATCCATACACAGGTTATTTTGGATGTTGTCTATAATCATACTAATGAGGCTGATGATGCCAATCCTTACACTACTTCGTTTCGTGGCATAGATAATAAGGTAATTTCAGATTTGTAATTCTATTTTTGCAGACTGTTATTCATACCGTGGAATACTTGCAATATATTTATTTCTTTCTATATGATTTTAATGTTGTTATAAATTGGTTAGTCCTATAATGTATGTATAGTTTACTTTACCTTGTGTGTGGAAAAGACTTCAGATACTTATTCTTTTTTTGTGGTTAATGAAATTTAATTGATAAGACTCCACAATAGCATAACATATACTATGTATGCAGGTTAAATACAAAATGAGGTAAAAAAGAAAAGAAATCATCTAAAAAGAAAGGTTTATATATATTGATGAACAACTTGAGTTGACATTTAGGTCTCACTTGAATATAAAATAATATGTTGTGTATTAATCTGATACAAAGAGTTACAATATATAGAGACCTTTCCAAAGGAATAATATTTACAGATAGGAAGTAATCTAATCATATCTAATCATATCCAATCATATCTATTCTAACACTCCCCCTCAAGCTGGTGCGTATATATTGTGAGCATCAAACTTGCTACAAATGAATTCAACCCGAGGACCTCTAAGAGGCTTTAGTGAAGACATCTGCTAGTTGATCATTAGAGTTGACAAAAGTTGTCTTGATTTCTCCTGACTGAATCCTTTCTCGAATGAAGTGACAATCAATCTCTATGTTTGGTTCTCTCCTGAAATACAGGATTAGAGGATATATGTAGCGCAGCTTGATTATCACAAATGAGTGTCATGGGTTGTTTCTGTTCACAAAGACGAAGCTCCTGAATCAACTGCTTTAACCAGATTAACTCACATGTAGTAATTCCCATTGCACGATATTCAGCTTCTGCATTAGATCGAGCAACAACAGGTTGTTTCTTGCTCTTCCAAGAAATTAAGTTTCCTCCGAAGAAAACACAATAGCCAGAAGTAGAGCGCCTGTCTGAGGGTGATCCTGCCCAATCAGCATCTGAATAACCACAAATTTCTGTATTTTCCTGATCTGAATACAACAAACCTTTTCCTGGTGCTCCTTTGATGTATCAGATGATCCTCACAGCAGCATCCCAATGAGAATCACAAGGGGAATCAAGGAACTGACTAGCCGTACTAACAGCGAAAGAAATGTCTGGCCTAGTCACTGTAAGATAATTGAGCTTCCCAATTAGCCTCCGATAACGACCAGGATCAGATAACAGCTCCCATGTCCGGGCAATAACTTGACATTGGAATCCATGGGTGTATCAATTGGTTTACACCCAACATACCAGTCTCTTCTAGGATATCCAAGGCATACTTCCTTTGACAGATAGAAATGCCCTGTCTAGATTGTGTTACCTCAATTCCCAAGAAATAACGCAGCTTTCCGAGGTCCTTTGTTTGAAATTGATTGAATAAATACTGTTTTAACTGACGAATTCCAGCTTGATGACTCCCGGTGAGGATGATGTCATCAACATAGACTAACAAATAGATGCACTTACCAGGAGATGTGATCCTATAAAATACAGGATGGTCAACTTTACTGCGAATTAAGCCAAACGCCTGAACAGCAGAACTGAAGCGACTGAACCATGCCCGAGGAGACTTCTTGAGACCATATAAGGATTTTCGAAGACGACACACCTTCCCAGACTCCCCCTGAGCAACAAAACCAGGTGGTTGCTCCATATAAACTTCTTCTTGTAAATCACCATGAAGAAAGGCATTTTTGATGTCAAGTTGAAGGAGTGGCCAGTGACGAATAGAAGCAAGAGCAAGAAATAGGCGAACTGACGCCATCTTAGCGACTAGAGAGAATGTATCGCTATAATCAAGGCCGAAGATTTGAGTAAAACCCTTTGCAACTAGGCGTGCCTTGAGTCGATCAACATGGCCATCAGGTCCAACTTTCACAGTAAAAATCCAGCGACAACCAACGATAGACTTCTCTGGAGGAGCAGAAACAAGGTCCCAAGTGCCATTGGAATGAAGTGTAGTCATCTCATCAAGCATCGCTTGGCGCCACCCTGGATGGGAAAGTGCTTCACCTGTGGTCTTAGGAATAGAAACAGAAGAAAGACTAGAAACAAAGGTGAAATGAGGTGGAGAAAGACGGTCATAGCTCAAAAAGGTATAAAGAGGATAAGGGTTACGAGTAGTACGTGTACCTTTTCTTTGAGCAATGGGAAGAGCCTCTGGTGAAGGAGCCGGAGGGGAAGAATCAACAGCAGTGGGCGATGAGTCAGCAAGAGTCGAGTCGACAGGAGGCACAGTTTTGCGACGCTGATAGGTGAGAAGTGGACGGTCCTCAGGTATAGAAGCAATAGGTTGCTCATCTGGAATAGAAGCACCTGCAGTTGGCAAAGACAAGTCAAGAAAAGGAACAGGAAGAACATGATCTACCTGTGACAATTGAGATGGGATAGAATTAAATGGTTGTTGATCAAGAAAGGTGACATCAGCGGAAACTAAGTAACGCTTAAGATCGGGAGAGTAACAACGATAACCCTTTTGAAGAAGAGAATAACCAAGAAAAATGCATTTAAAGGCTTTGGATGTTAACTTGTCCTTACCAGGAGTGAGATCATGAACAAAACAGGTACAACCAAAGACATGTGGGGATAGAGGATAGAGAGGAACATCTGGAAGCAATAAGTTATAACTTATAAGGAATGTCATTATTAAGCACAAATTAAGGCATACGGTTGATGAGAAAACAAGAAGCAAGGACTGCATCGGCCCAGAAGTGAAGAGGAACATGCATGTGAATAAGAAGAGTCCGTGCAGTCTCAATGAGATGTCTATTCTTACGTTCAGCTACTCCATTTTGTTGTGGAGTGTGAGGACAAGTAGTTTGGTGTAAAGTATCCTGTGTGGCTAAGAAATTAGAAAAGTCAACAGAAACATATTCCTTAGCATTATCACTACGTAAAATACGAATAGAAGCACCAAATTAAGTATGAATTTCAGTAGAGAATTTTTGATAAATAGAAAATAACTCAACGGTTTTTCATTAAATAAATCTAAGTACAATGGGAAAAATCATCAATAAAGGTCACAAAATACCGAAAACCTAAAACAAACACACTACGACTAGGACCCCAAATATCTGAATGAATAATTGAAAAAGGAGCATCAGCTCGTTTATTGACTCGATTAGCAAAGGAGGAGCGTATGTGCTTTCCTTGCTGACATGACTGACAATCTAAAGTCTGAAGACCGGATAAAAGAGGAACAATCTTCTGTAATTTTGAAAGACTAGTATGCCCGGGGCGACTGTGGATGAGTTGTGGAGATTCTGTGAGAGAACAAGCAACGGAAGGACTCGGCACAACCAGGTAGAACAGTCCCCGTGAGTCACGGCCCACTCCAATCGTCTTCCCGTACTCGGGTCCTGTAATGGTTTGAGAAGGTGACAATAGTGCCATCAGCAAGAGTAAAAGAGGGTAAATTATCAGAATATGTAAGGGATGAAAAGAGTTCCTTATTACCACAGAGGTGATCAGTAGCACCTGAGTCAAATATCCAAGGACCAAGTGATGCAGAATGAGAAACACATGCAACGGGATTACCAGTTTCTGAAGCTGAGGCCTGAGACTGAGGAGAGGCCTTCCTGAGAAGGGTCTGGAGTGCTGCATAGTCTTCAGAGGAGAGAGAGACTGTACTATTTGAAGCAGTATCCGATTGAGCTATATTAGCAGCATGAGAAGGTCGCAGGTGAGGATACTTTGTGTAGCAACGTTCCTCATAATAACCAAGTTGCTGACAATAATGACAACGAGGTCGCTGATCACGTCATCCTGGGTTACGTCCTCCCTGGCCTCTACCACGTCCACCTCCAATGTTCCCGCGAAAGTCAGTACGGGAAACTAGAGCAGTGGAATCAACAACAGCAGACGATGCAGGAGCAGATTTCTTATTAAGATTCAGAAGACGCTGATACGTCATTGATAGATCAGGATCCCCACTAGTCAAGATAGTATCCCGAACATTATCATATTCTTCGGGGAGACCAGACAGTGTGGCAACCATAAAGAGACGTTCCACCTGTTTCCGATATGCAGAAGTATCAGTAGGGTAAGGCAACATATCCAAATATGCCTGCATCAAAGATCGACTTTTGCCAACATATGTCTCCATCTTAATGTCGGATGATTTGCTCAATTCCATAAACTGAGAAATGATGAAATAGAGCTGCTGAACATTATTAGTGTAGAGGTTTTTTGCTTCCTCCCACACTTCAGTGCAAATTTGAAAAGAATGGAAGATGTCCAAGACGATATTTGAATAGACTACCAAAGGATACTCAGAAGCTGGTTGTCAATCTTTTCCCAATCAGATTTTTCCTCCTTAGGAACATTAGTAGACTTAGTCGTGAGATGGTTCCCATGTCCCTGTCCAAAGAACCAAACTCGAACAGAGGTGTCCCAGTTCTTGTAATTAACATAACCCTTCAACTTTGAAGAGGTAATGGATCCAACATTGGTGGAGATGATATTGGGAGAACTTTTGAAAGGAGGAGGTGGAGAACTGACCTCCGAATGAACAGGAGAAGTTGCTGCCATTATATTAAATCACAAAGATATAAACCGAGTAAATAGGAACGAACCTGATCACTGATCAAGAAGAGGCGCGCACAAAAGTCAGACCCACAAAGAACCAACCACAGATCTGGAAAGAGGAGGAGGAGGCGAGCTTCTCTGTCCAAGACCGACCGGAAAAAGCTGCCGGAACAGTGCACACGCACCAGCAGAAGGTGGCGCGTGAGGACCACGCGCAGAGGAGATGGGCGGCGCGTGACGGATGCGTTGGTGGCTGGACTTCCACAGACTTGGTCGCCGGGAGGAGACGGTCCTGATCGCGTGCGGTCTCGGCTGAAAACTCGCCGGAAAACTTCTCCGGCGGCTTGAACTGTGACAGACGGTGGTTCCGGTGACCGTCGGAGGTGCTGACGCGTTCGAAAATTACTCAGAAAGGGCTTACAGCCCTTGATGGCTTGCCGGAAGGACGCACGACAAAGAAAAGATGACTCCTAAGCAGTGGGCTTAGGTTTTAAAGCGAAAACAAGGTTTTGAGCGGAAGCGAGGGTCCCCAGAACAAAAGAGCTCTGGTACCAACTTGAATATACAATAATATATTGTGTATTAATCTGATACAAAGAGTTACAATATATAGAGACCTAATGGGCTTAAGTGAGAAGCCCAGAACTAATCCAAAGGAATAATATTTACAGATAGGAAGTAATCTAATCATATCTAATCATATCCAATCATATCTATTCTAACAGTCTCCAAGTAAATAATATTATCAGGAGTGGTCTCTTCATCATAAAATTGCATCAGAGTGCACTGGAACTGAGTTCCAAATGGCCAAAATACCCCCCTCCCCCGCGAACTTATGACTTCAACATCAAAGATCAGAAATGTCTTTGGCAGTATCCACACCAAAGGTAGGAGGTAAGGAATGTCATAGCTTCGACCTCTTGACCTTAAATTAATTGATGAATTCAGTCTCCTCTGAAATATAGTAAAATTTACTTCCTTGATTGTCGATTTATAATTCTACAAAAATTAAAAACAGTTCATGGTGATATACTTCACTTTGCTATCATCTCTATTCAGTAACAAATTTATTTGTCATGCTTGTCTAGTTATATAGAATGTTGAAAAATGATTTGCTTTTTCTCGAGTAAAACTTTCTTCATTTCTACAGGTTTATTACATGCTGGACAATAAGGGACAATTGCTGAACTTCTCTGGCTGTGGTAATGTTACAGCTTTGTTCATATAAATTCTTAGGTGTCATTCCTGCCCAGTGGCGCAGAGCGGCTGATCCCAAAAATACTATAGCAGATAGCAGCATGGCCAATATACCGAAAGTTATGTATACAAGATAAGTAATTTATAGAGTAAATATCCTTTTTGGTCCTCAGAAAATTTCATGATGCCCATTTTAGTCCCTAGCAAATAAAAAGGCCCATCATGGTCCCTAAGAAATTCAAAATGGACCCATTTAGTTGAAATTGTTGTCCTTCACAAATTTAAAAAAGACCCATATTAGTCCCTAAAAGGACTAAAATGGGTCCATTTTGAATTTCTTAGGGATCACTATGGGCCTTTTTATTTGCTAGGGACTAAAGCGGACATTGTGAAATTTGTTGAGGACCAAAAAAGGTATTTACTCTAATTTATATTACACGCATAAGTACTCAAAAATAAAAAAATTACCCAAAATAAAAAACATGTTCGTCATTAATAGTTTAAAAGTCACGGTGACACAGTCTAGATACTCAATCACCATAAAGTTAAGGCATAATTAAGAAGTCAATTATATAGGGCTGGGAATTGCAAATTACACGACACAAAAAAGAAGAAGAAAAAAGAACAGAACAGAAGGGGTCCTGAAGCATGTTTTTAATTTTTGAGCATTTATACATGTGTAATATAAATTATTTATCTTAAATGTATAAAAACCACTCTCCATTCAACCTCGAACAAGGGTAGGGGTGAGGGCAATCTTTAGAATGTGTAATCTTAAATGTATAATCGTTAGAATAGTGTCCATCCTGCCATCCACTATCCCACTATAGTGGTTTTGGGGTCGGTTACTCAAGACTGTTATTTGGGATTGATAACTATGTATTGATATTTGATATCAATATTAAAGTCCTCTAATTTGGACCAGGAAATACATTGAATTGTAACCATCCAGTCGTCATGGAGCTAATTCTTGACAGCCTAAGACACTGGTAAGTACTACTTGTACAAAATTTGTTATTCATATGATTATTTGTTATTCATATGATTGCTAATTGTATATATCTTGATTTGTTTCCTGAAATTCATCTAATACTGGCTTTTCCTTGTTCATTTGTATTACATAGACCTGATACTTTAGAATTTTTAGTTTTCTGGTTTCTTATACTTATAGATGTTCATGAAGCTCTGTATATTGTTAAGATTTCTGTATCTGTCCTCCCCTTTTTCCAGTGATTCTTTACTACTCAGTTAGTAATCAGTAAAGGCTGGTTTGTTTCCACGAGGCTCTAGTATTGTTTGGCTATCTTTTGTGCTTTTTTTCAAAAATGTGAAATGAATCATCTTTTGTGATGCCACTGGAAGTACTAACATTTCTAAACTAACTTGTCATAATTCTATTTTAAGTTTCTAATTTTTCAAGCACTATTTTTTTGTGTGCGTGGCTTTTTTTTTTGGTTCACTTTATTGTAGGGTCACTGAATATCATGTGGATGGATTTCGATTTGATCTTGCGAGTGTCCTGTGTCGAGGAATCGATGGTTCCCCCCTTAATGCTCCACCAGTTATTAGGGTAAAAATTAATTTGCACATTATAGCTATAGTTAATGAGCTCATATGTCGTTTTCTGGAATACTGTGGTATGGTGTTTATCAGTTTGGTTCAGTCATTTGGGATCACAGATCATCTGAAAAAGATCCTGGATACATGTTGGGCATTCATGTCAGACATAATACAACACTTCAAAAATTCATGAAATTTTAGATTTTCCTATGTTGCAGTGTTTCAATTTGTGTCTGTTCTTAGCTCTAAACTGGTGTAATTTGTTTAGGTATCGGGCCAATAAAACTAGACCGATGTATTGTGTCAAACTAAACAAATCCAAACTGAAAACAGTCAATTTAAATCAGTCAGGTTTAATGATTTTTATACAAAAAAAGAGTTCCTATAGCTTTCAGAAGTCTAAAGAAATAACCTCCTTGGCTATTAACTTATAAATGAGAGTTCAGATTCTATCACAAGATGTTAATAACATTCCAAGCAAATCATAGAAGGGAGGACTTGAGCAACTTAATTCAGTATCTGCAAATTTGTAGCTTTACCTATTCATGATCTGCTACTGGATTGGGGTGGGGCCATGCAGAGCATTAGATAGATAGATTGATTGACAGTGGTGATAAGACAGAGAAAGGGGTTAACAGAAAGTCAGGGGGTAGTTTTCTGACATAAAAATGTAAAATATCAACAGAGCCCATTTGATCAATCAGTAAACAAGTAAAACTAGACAAAGTTGTGTAATTAATTCTTTGGCCAAAGTGGCACACAGAAGAACAAATTAGTCCCTTTGCCAAATAGAGAAAGGAACTGATTTAAAATACCCATGAGTTGAAACCAATAAAAGATTAGGAAACAAGCCTGTCCTACAAAAGAGATGAAGGAAAAAAGTGCGGAATAAATTTTTTGGCTTTTTACCCCATCCACATGACCAAAATCCGGCCCAAAGAACACAATTCCTTGGCATCTTATTCTCCTTTTAACCTTCCAAACGTTACAAATGGGTAGGAAAGAAGAACTCTGCATTAGGTGGAAATCAGATGTTATCCTAATTAGATGAATTGATTAGAAATCGAAAACCAAAAGGAGCTGAGCTATTCAATAAAAAATGAGAGCCAATCAAAACCTGAATTTGAGTAAGTTTATTTGGTTTTTGATCAGTTTTGGTTGACTTGGTTTCATCTAACCAGATTGGTTTTAAGCACCCCTACAATTTATATATTCAAAACAATCGTTGAGTAGCAGTTGTCCTCTCCCTCAGCTAGAAAATTGGGAATTTATTTGATTTTTAGTTAACTAACTAATCCTATCTTTATTTACTTTTGCAGGCAATTACTAAAGATGCAGTCTTATCGAGATGTAAAATTATTGCAGAGCCTTGGGACTGTGGAGGTCTCTATCTTGTTGGAAGTTTTCCAAATTGGGATCGGTAATTTATTTTTTTGTTATTAATGTTTATTATTTTGAGTAAATATGATTATTTTATGAATAATCTTTGTTACAATCCCACACATCATGAAAGTTGAAGAACTTGATGCCTGGTCAAAAGCAAACAATTTAACCCATGCTGGCTTCGTGATCTTTGTGATCTTGATATTGTGTATAGGTTAATAGTTTAATTCTTGATTTCAGTGGCTGGCTATCTTAAATAGTTTAAATCCTTCTTTTTTTGTGTCTAATTGTGACTTTCATTTCTGACAACTTTGCCACTGATTAAGAATGAAAGTGCACAAGTTTATGACATAAAAATCAACATGAATGTCACTCAATCATTCTAATTCTGCCATTGAATTAATTGAGGTTGAGGAACATGATTTTTTAATTTTTTTAATTGTGCTATCGGTCAACCTCTTCTGAACTGCATCAATATAATTTTATTTACAATGCAGAATAGATGATTTTGAGGACATCATCTCTGCATATTTCCTGGAAATTAGTTCTCCTCTGGAGAAATTAATTTATTATTAAAATAGAAAACATGTTCCTCCCATTAATGATTTGTCTTTGATGTAGGTGGGCTGAATGGAATGGGAAATATCGCGATGATGTACGGAAATTTATCAAGGTAATTCTAAGAATAAGAACATATCTATTTAAATTGATCTGGATTGTCGGACCTTTCTTTGGACTGTTTGAATAGGCATAAGGTAGCTGGCATGGCTAGTAAAAGGCAAATAGAAATCAACTGTCTCTCTTATCAATATGTTGTATGGGGAGTAAGAAATATAGATGGGAAAACTGGCTGCCTTTGCAATGTGCTATGGTTTGACTTATGACATGTTTGATTTATTCCTACTTTATTGTCTCCACAGGGCGATTCTGGTACGAAGGGGAGCTTTGCAACTCGTGTTTCTGGGTCTTCTGATCTTTACAGAGTAAGCATTAGTACTTATAGCACTTCATGGTTGTTTCTTTATGGGTTTGATACCATGTCAAAGACAGTTTATTATTAAGATGCTGGCGAAATACAATGTGTCCAGTATTCCAGCTGCTAAAGATTTGTGGTTGATCTTGAGGGTTCTTTTTTGGTTGCCTTCTCGGGTGATATTGAGAAAACTAGTTCAATATGGCTATAATATATGATATGTTTGTTCTGTTTTATGGCAAAGTAGAACTTTCTAATTTTGTTCCTCCCTTGGTTACTCTCCATTACCTTGAGATTAACCCACTTTTTCAAAGTAGTCGGTAGGTTATTTCTATCCGGTTAGCTGATTTTTGCTATACAAATTCCAGGAGCTGCTATATGAATAATTTTATACAAATGGCTTCCCACCTTCATTTGTTTATCTTAAAGGTGAACGAGCATAGGCCATATCATAGTATTAACTTTGTTATTGCACATGATGGATTCAATTTCTGTGACCCATAATTTTAATTCATTAATTGAATTGGATAGAAATTACATACTGCTTTTAAAACGTAGGTTAAACTCAAAAGTAATGGAGATTTGGTGTGTTTGGATAAGGTTTAAAATAACTTATTGCATAATGTAGCTTTTTTTAAGAGATTTTTTCATAAGCTACTCTTTCTAGTTTATGAGAAAAGCAGCAGAATTTGTTTTTTTGGGGTTTTTGCATTTTCTTTTTGAAAAAGTTATCTAATTATCATAAACAAATTTAAATATGGTTCTTTAATTAGAAAAACACTTTTTTCTTACAAAAAGCAAAAACAAACGGGCCTTCAATCAAGCTGATTTTCACTTTAAAAAATTTCATTGCTATATTCTGCCATGTAAATAATTTTATCATAATGGTTTCCTGCCTTCTTTTGTTTATCGTGCAGGTGAACAAGCGTAGGCCATACCATAGTATTAACTTTGTTATTGCACATGACGGATTCACCTTACATGATCTTGTTTCATACAATTTCAAGGTACCTCTTAATTCTGTTCTTCAATTTTCATTGTTTATCAAAACCTAGTATCTTCTTGATTCTTGGTTTTGTAGCACAATGAAGCTAATGGGGAAGGTGGAAATGACGGAAGCAATGATAATTTTAGTTGGAATTGTGGTTTTGAAGGTAGTCTCCAAATTGCAATGCTTTATTTGGTATCTACTGTTTAGCTATGCTTAGTATTTGTTTAGCAATAAATGTTCTCTTTTAAATTAATTCATTCCAATATACTCATGAACACATTAATATATTATGTAAAAACCACGAGTCTAATAGTACTGCAATACGGATATCTGAAGAACAGGCACAGGTATTAAATATGAGTGACATTCACTCTATTCCAACTATGATGCTAGGGGCTTCAAATGTCAGCATCACTCAACATTATCTGAGAATGCTATTCATGATGACTCTGAATATACTCAATTCATACTTGTTCTACCAAGATTTCAGTACAAAACTAATTTGCAACATTAATATCATATTCCCCCCTCCCCTTTCTTCCCTTAAAAAAGAACTGATAAAGTGAACCTCAGTTTGTAACACTATAGGTTGATTTTAATTTTTCTCAGCACCATCCATTGATGTACTTTGAAGCAACCGTGTTACAGCCATTGGCAGCAACTTTTGGAGCTGATATTCTTGTTTCATGTATGTTGAAATTATAGGGATTTAGGTACAAAGGGAGAAAAACGAATACTTAAATTGATAAAATTATATTCATATTGTTGTGAAGGATATAAGAGGGCGAGCTTAGAGTATTGGTCAAGCTGTTTCTTTGTGACCAAGAGGTCACAAATTCGAATCTAAGAAACAACCACTTTGTAAAAAATGTAAAGGTAAGGTTATGTACAAGGATTTCCATCACCCTTACCTTCTCAAGTTGGGTTTTCATGGAGAGTGGTCTTGTTGTGAAGGATGTGTTTAAGGATTTGACTCCAAATCCTAATTAAATAAGGAAATAAATCATGAAATATAAAGAAATAAGGAAACTATTTCTAAGAGATCATACGATACTCTAAACTTTCTGAGATACAATCAAGATATTCTAAGATATTTTAATATATTCTAACACTTTCTCTCAAGGTAAAGCTTACTAAGCTTTAAACATGTTACAAGTGACCCTTTAAAAAATAAAAATAAAAATAAATAAAACAATATAATCTAGCCTCCATAAAATATGGTTGGAAAGGAAACTTATGGATGCTGGAGATGTTGGAAGGATTAGCATTGCTAGAAAGGCAACTCAATAAGATGGCTGGAATGATCATCAGCCCGAAGAGCTGGTTGAAATGTTGTAGCCTCGAGGAAAATGATCATTAGCGAAAATGTTCTTGCAAGTTATTATACAAAGTAAGAACTAAAACTTATTCTCCAATTTCATCAAGAACAATATTTGGAAAATCCAAACCACAAGAAACCTTAGGGGACCAAAAGAATGGAAATTGAAATTGAGGATGATGTGCATCATAGCCATGGACAATATTTGGAAAATCGAAACCACAAGAAACCTTAGGAGACCAACACCTCTGGAAACTGCTTTATGACTTCCAAAGCCATGCTTTCAGGTTCCATGGAGGACACCTCATTCAACCCAACATACCCCAACTCCACGTAGTAATTCTCAACTCCCTTTTTAAAGGTTTTATTCAACCTCTTATAGGAAATGAGCCCCCTGGACAGAGTAGGATCTCCATGGATTTCGTCCATTCCTTCTCCTTGGGGTACCCGCAAAATTAAATCACGGAAATTGGGTCTTACTTCCCCAGGCCTTCCAACCAAACAAATCGCAGAATCACGTCCACTCCCTCCATTTTAAACAAGAAAAAATCCTGAGATACAGACATACCTAGGAGGTTCAATTGCACCCTTTTGCATGTTCCTTGACAGCGAACCTGATTCCCATCCCTGTCGTAACAGAAGGATTCTCATCAGCATTTACTTGAAGATTGAGTTCAACTACTATTTGAGTAGCCAAGAAATTGTGCGAGGCTCCCGTGTCGATTAGAACCGCAACCTTTCTCCCTTTAATCTCGCCCCACAATTTTAGAGAACAGTTGGAGGTGAAGCCAGTGATACTGTGGAAGCTTAGCTGAAAAGTCTCTCCTGCTTCAATGTCGTTCGCACTGGGCATAATCATCTCTCCCTCTTCAACGTCTCCCGTACCAGCCATCATGACATACAGTTGTGCTTGCGGGAACACATGGTCCGGTGAATAAGGGCCATCACACCGAAAACATAAATTTCGGCGATAGTCGACGGAATCGGGTCCTTCTGTTTCCGCCAACACCATTAGGGTTCCTTGCAATTCCAATCGCGTTCCCTCCACTCAAGGAAGTTGTGTCGTTTCGTTGAGGACACAGACCCAGCCTCACTTTGTTGGGCAATATTTTGATTGTTTGGGCCCAGCCTTGTTGGCCCACTTCGTGTTTCTGTAGTAGAGGAATTGGGCCTGTTGTCCAAAATCCCTCCACGGTTGGGAAGGGCTATTCGCTAATAATGAAGCCCATTCGTGGACCCATTACCCGCCCACCCGTTTGGAGCCCCACTCTTGCTGCGGATCATCTTATTTTTCTCTATGCATTGGTCCATTATCAACATCCTTCCAAGATCTCTCATATCGTGGAGTCTAATCTCTGCACAAATTTCCTCACGCAAGCCAGTCAGAAATGCCGCTTGCAACACGTCCTCTTCTGCATGCATGAGAGGAGCGGACAAAAGTTCAAAGTTCTCCCTGTATTCTACAATCGACCCTTGTTGATGGAGGAACATCAACGCTTCGTATGGATTGCCGGAAGATGAGGGATGTGATCGTTCCAGAATTGTCGAGCGAAAATCTCCCCAGTTGATGGTAGGAGTCCTGTTCCCACCATTGGAACCAATTGAGCGCCCTTCCCTGCAAACACACCTACGCTGTTTCTACTTGTTCGCCGACAGGAATCTGGTTGATATGAATGTATCGTTCCGCGCAGTAAAGCCACCCGTAAGGGTCCTCACCAGAAAAGTAAGGGACCTCCACCCTTCGCCTTCGTTCGTCTTCTCTTCCGTGCCCATTATTGACTGCCACACCATTGTTTTCATCGTCCCCTGTATTCCTTCCACCATTTCTTTGAGGAGTTCCTTCACCCTGATGGGTCATCCTTCCCAGAATCTTTGTGAGCACCGTATTCACTCGATTCATTGATGTTTCCAATCCCCCTATCCTCCCCAACACTCCTTCATTCAACCTCTCCATCACTACCAGCCTTTGTTCAATTTCATCAACTCTAGCCTCCATTCTTGATCAAACCATTCAGAGCACCCTCAGGATAGAGAATATCTTTGGTAGTACAGATGCACCGAAAACTCGGTGTATCTTCCACTCATATTGTGACATGTGTCCTATTTTTATATCAAATCACTCTCCCTCCTAATTTTAAAATAAATTATTTATTATTGATTTGACAAAAGTAAGACACGTGTCACAATATGAGTGGAAGATGCACCGAGTTTACGGTGCATCCGTAGCACCCAAGAAATTTCCCTCAGGATCAAGTGCTTTGATACCAATTGATGGTACTAGTAAATCAGAAAACATTGCAATTATATTTCGATATTGGGACAAGCCCTTGCTTATACCAATGCTACTCACAAGTCACAAGGTAAATGAAACAGTAACACATAATTTACATAAGCTCCAAACAGACTCGATGAGACACTTTAATGGAAAGAGACTAAACAATAAACCCAGCTATACTAAGACCAGAAGATAAAGCTATGACCTCCCTTAATGAAGAAGAGAATCCAACTCCTCATCAAGCTTCCCTACCTCACCAATATGCTTATTGTCTAACTGCCCTCCTCACTCCTAGCCCCTTTGATTATAACACACTCCACTCCCACTTTTCCATGCACAAATTCCTCTCCATTGAGAGCCTTCCACGAGTCACTTATCATAACAAACTCCCTTTCAACATACCCTTTATCAGCCTCTACCTGATTCACTATGGGCCTGTCACTTTAGGCCTTATTTTGTTTCTTCCTCTCTTTTTTACATTCATAGACCAACTTCAATGGTCCAACAGTGAGATAGGAGAAATTATGATCAATATGATTCACAATGGTAGACTAGTATAAATCATAACTACTTTAGTAATCCATCATTGTATGACTCATAGGTAAGAGAAAAGTCACCAGAATGATTGTCGGTGAGAAAAGAACATGAGTAGGGTGCCAAGCAAACAAGGCCAAAGCATTTGTGACAAAGACCAGGGGAAAAAACAAGTATGGAATTAAGGTCGGGGCTAAAACATGTCTGGAACAAAAACTTGCAATGCCGAACTGCATTTGTGACAAAGACAGAGATTAGTCATCTTCCATATTTCTCCCAATCAATGTTATTTTGGCATTGGAAAAGAGCTAATTAGGCTGATAACACTTCTGGATGAATTTTGTGCACAAGATGTGGAGTGTTGTTTTAGATGGATTTGTTATGCTTGAAGCCACTATTGGCTTAAAACAAAGGTTAGGTAAATCAGAAGACCAAAGACGAGAATGATACTGCAAGAACCAGAATAGAATGAGGTGTCAACGAAGATATTGACACCGTAGGCGTTCATCAAAGAATCTTCTTCGTGAAATAAAAAGAAATTAATTATATTTATATATTCTTATAATTTCTATGTCTAGGAAACTACTACAGGATCAACCGCCTTCCGAAAAGAGATGCTGCTATGTTGAAGAGACAATTATCACACTTGGAAACATATCTGGGCGGTATTAAATATATGATGGGGTTACCTGATATAGTAATAATTGTTGGTCAGCAAGAAGAATATAAGGAGACAGGTGAATGTAGGAAAGGCTTGAATAGTACTAGTTAAAAGGAGGATAGAAACAAACAGTTCTTATTGGAGGAGAAGAGGGCAAATCTAGCAATAGAACATTGAGATCAGTCTACTGACGCTGGTTGTAACCAAAATGATAGCTGGATGCACCCTCACTTGCCGGAAAATGGAACAACTTTCTGACGGGCTATGGTGGCATGTTGGAAATGGAAGTTCCTGTGACAGCAGTTGGTTGGATGAGTAGAGGTCATTGAAGATGATGGTTTACTTGGTGGAGTTAAAGCTTAGACAACAACAAATCTTCACTAGTAGTGGCACCTAGGAAAGACTATACAACTAGGTTGTGGAGGAAAGAGGAGGTCACAACTTGCTGTCTAGGAGT
This sequence comes from Gastrolobium bilobum, assembly GCF_033153095.1. NCBI lineage: Eukaryota > Viridiplantae > Streptophyta > Magnoliopsida > Fabales > Fabaceae > Gastrolobium > Gastrolobium bilobum. The sequence goes on from NW_026898262.1 coordinate 52,595, forward strand.
GGTGACAACGGTAGGGATGTCTAGATGAGCATCCACACCTAGTGGCAATGGTGGCGCATGAATTTGATGCGCAAAAAACAGGAACATGCTCTAGAGCGCATGGTATATTCTAAATTATTCTGGGTTACAATCAAGATATTATAAGATTTTTTTTATATATCCTAACACTATTTTGTTCATACGGTTTTAAGTTTTGAGATTGCGCAACCAATTATCTCATTTATTGTGACGATAGTATACCTATACTCACCAATATATATATATATATATATATATATATATATATATATATATATATATATTATTTTTCAAATGATTTTATTTAATTTGAAGCTAATGAATATAATAGTTTGAAAAATAACATGGATCATGAACTGTGTAAAACTTATGTCCATGAGGCTTTTTCTGTTTTTCCTCCCTATTTTCGCCCCTCTATTGGTGGAGATATTTTTAAGAATGGAAATGAGATATGTTTGGGTTTTGCTGTTTGGGAATGCGGATCTACAACCTCTAGCTGTTTGAGTTTAAGTCTTTAACTTCGAGGATAGTAACGAGCTACAAATTCAACTAGGATGCTTTCATCAATGGTTGTTTAATTGTCTGTCAAAGATTGAAATTTATTATCCTTCTGCTGAAAACTGCTAATTATCCATATTTGTTTGACAGGGGAAACTGATGATGCTAGTATAAAAGCTTTACGGTCACGACAAATGAAAAACTTTCATTTGGCATTAATGATATCTCAGGTACATATTTGAAATGCATTTTGCCTTGCTTTAATTGGTTGTTAGCATAAAATTGTTTTCGGAATCACAAGCTCAACTGTGTCTTTTCCATGTTGCATTTATCAAATTTTGGCTAATTTGTCTTTGTAGCATTTTTTTTTTGGGTTAAAATGCAAATAACCCCCTTAAAATTTGACCCTTTGGCAAATAACCCCGTGTGGTTTCAATATTGGCAATAAACGCGCTTAAACTTCCACATTTCAACATATGGCAAATAGCTTCTTTAAAAATAAAAATGCACTAGTATAGAAACTTAAATTGAAATACAGTTTCACAAAATTACAACAGTGATCGAGGAACGCAACTTGTTCAATCAAGTTCAACCAAAATACTTAATTGATCCAATTTCCACACTTTCTTTCACTTCTTAATGGATGGAAGTGGCTATTGGCCATATGTTGAAAGTTTAAGCAGGTTAATTGACAAATTTGAAACCACAAGAGGCTATATACTAAGGGTCAAAGTTGAAGGGCGATTATTTGCATTATGACCTATTTTTTATATAACTGTATATGCAATTTAGATGTTTATACTGTACAGCCTTTTCAATTAATTTTCCTTTTTAAAGAAAACTAGAAGATGCAGCTGCATGTTTTGATTTTGTTTGCTAATATGCTACCACTGAAAACAGAATAGTGATTTAAAATTTTGTAATGAATGACCAGGGCACACCAATGATGCTAATGGGGGATGAGTATGGCCATACTCGCTATGGAAATAACAATAGTTATGGGCATGATTCTGCTATTAATAATTTCCTGTGGGATCAGGCAAGTTTATAACATCCTTTTGACAGGTTCCTAGATACTATTTCCTAACGTTATAATCTTTTTGTTCAATAGTTGGATGCTCGGAAAAGTGGTCAGTTCAGGTTTTTCTCGGAGGTGATAAAATACCGGCATGTACATAAAGTATTCAGTCATGAAAGTTTTCTCAGCAAGGTAATATCCTTTGCTTCACGTTCTACTAAACTATATTGCAAATACACTGCCATTTTTCTTTTTCTTTTTTTAAAAAAAAACTGCCATATTTGCTTATAGAACCTTTTTTTTTTTCTTGCAGACTGACATAACATGGCATGAAGACAATTGGGACAATTATGACAGCAAATTTCTTGCATTTACGTAAGAATAAGGGCATATCTTTAATTGGGAATTGAGATAGAAAACTCATATTGCATTTTTAGTAGTGCTTTCACACAATGGAGCACCTAAAGACATCATCTTGGTCTTGGAATGTACTTTATACTTTATATATATATATATAATGCAGGTTTAATTTTTATTTTTTTTTGCTTCTTTGAATCATTTTAGTGGAATGTATATTGCTCACTATCACAGTTAACTGAGACTGACTTGACAGCACTTGCTTTCCTCTTGGTGCTTGTGTTTGCGCATGTGCATGCAGGCTTCATGACAAAAGTGGAGGAGATATCTATTTGGCATTTAATGCTCATGACTACTTTGTTAAAGTTCGGCTGCCCACGCCTCCAACAAAGAAGAGGTGGCTTCGAGTGGTAAGTTTTGCTTATTTTGGGACATATCCAAAAACACCTTCTTTTCACTGTTGCATGCATAATTACAATTCATGGAGCACTATTATGGCAGGGTTTAGCTTCATGGTAGAAATTAAAATTTAAGGAAATGAGATTAAGTGTTTTCTCGTTATTACCAATTTAAAGGGTCATGTTATTGCTTGTTGATTTAATATCCATTTATAAGAAATCAGAAGATAAGTGCCTCAAATCTGTGACATTTAGTCACTGGATAAGACCAATAAGAATTTACAAGATTATACCCACAGGGGGTTGAAGAGTGAAGACAATGGTAACTGGTAAGCGAACTGTTCTCCGAGAAGAGGATAAAGGTTTGGGCCCTGGAGATGCCATTTGTGAGTATGGTCTAACCATACCGCTCCATGTCCAAAGAGGATTTGTCTTAACACTCAAAGGGTGTGGGGATACCTTGAGAAACCAAACAAAAAATAAAAAGAAAGAATTTAAAATTTATATGCTGTGTTATGATCAGAGCATCTTGTTGGAAGTCTATGATTTTGACTTAATGAGAAGTTTGTGATCGTCTTTTTCTCAAAGCTTGCTCTGATTGGATTCCACGGCTGTCATTTTATATATTCTTCTGGTGAGAAATAAGATTTTAGGAGGAAGTACATTTGGCACTTCCATCAACTTTTTAAGGAGTGCCATTTGTTACAAAATGTTCCTTAAAATTTTCTCTATTCAGTCTAATTTGAATTCTGGATGCATATGCAGGTCGACACTAATCTGAAATCTCCCGATGACTTTGTCCTTGATGGTGTCCCTAGCATAGATAACATGTACAATATAGCTCCATACGCCTCCATTCTCCTTGAGGCGAAGTTCTGATTGCAGAAACTGTTGTATACACGTATCCAAAGAAAAGAAAAGAAAAAAGGCTGTTACATACACGTATCTCAGATGCAATGTTTATTATTTAGTTTTTACAAGGTAGCAGGAGGAAATATATGCTGCAATGGGTCCTTGGCTCAGTATGGTGTGAAGTTGTAGCTTAGCACTAGCAGTCGCATATATACAAAACAGAAGAGCTACGGGGCAAGGGGAACAAAAGCCGAAGAGGAAAATTTGAAATCATATCATTTCCAGAATGGAGCAGGGCAGAGTCAGGTTACAAGTTAATTGAGGCTGGTCTTACCAAGTATATGGATAATCAATTACTACTTCATATATGCATATATTGTAAAATTGAATTGAATTTAATAAATGTCATTGTCTATCTATCTATATGCTAGGTATTGTTATATTGTAGATTTGACTTGAATGGAATAAATGTCATTAATTTATTTCATTAGTAGCCTAAATTCCCTTCCATGGTTTTAAAGTATGTTCCGAACTCAACTTCTTTTTTTTATGAATAAAATTGAAGTTATTCTTAATAATTCTCTAAGTAGTTAAATCTCGAAAAATTCTTTGAGCAGTTCAGATTTTTTTTTTTTTTTTATGATTTCGAGTTATGAATAAAATTGGCACTCTCTAAACATAGCTTTTCTTTAATTTTTACCAATGATCGTTTGTAGTTAAAGTAAATTTGTTTAAAAAATAAAAATAAATTTGTTTCCACAGTCCAAATCTACATAATAGTAGAATGGATGGAAAGCAACGTGGGAGATAATGATGGATTAGTCCTGCTATCTCCGTGCCAAAGATTAGAAGAAATGAATTAAAACAATTAGAAAAAAAGCATGAAATTTTTGCCAATTATCTTTGTTATTAAATTATATATGTTGCATTTTTCTGGTTTCTGCTCTATTCATAGAGCTAGACATTCTTTATGTAATTTTTTTTTTGTTTTTCTTTCTGGGATTTTTGTCCAGTCACCAAAAAATAAAGAAATTATCAGAAAAATATTTCTGCACTTACTGCAGATAAGTTATCTGTATTTACTCCTAAAACAACATCGTTTTGAGATTGAAAAATTAAAAAATTATAATTATAAAGACTATAATAATCCTGAAATAAATTAAAATTACAAAAACACCATGATTTTCGCCCCAAAACAACATCGTATTGGACAGATAACTTATCTGCAGTAACGGCAAAAAAAGCGAACCCATAAATTATATATCATATTTGTATTTTAAAACAATTATTATAATGTTTAAATATTACTCATTATATTATAATGTTTCCCCGTCGTAATTTTGTCTGAGGTGTCATTTTAAATACAATTTTTTTAATATTTGTGGTGAGGTTAGAGATGACTGTTCTGAATAGATTTGTAGAATATCCAACTTCTCTAATCCGATGGAGACTATGTTGAAGGAATAAACCCGCATGTTTTTTATTATTATGTTTATGGTATATTCCTCCCACTAATATGTGCCCTTTTTTTCTAAGATGAAAGTTAATTTTATTTAGTTTTATATATTAAATAAAGCATATTTTCTAGAAAATGGTTTAGTCTTAGAGCTCGTTTGGATGAGCTTTTTTTCTTCAAAAGTTACTTTTTTTAAGAAAAAAAAGCACTTCTCGAAAAAAGTCTGTTTGGATGTCTGCTTTTAAAAAAAGCAGAAGTCATAAAAAAGTCAAAAATCTATTTTTTTCGGAAGTTAAAAATTTAACTTTTAAAAAAACAGAAGTTAAAAGCCAAATATTTTTTTAAAAATCTAAATAGCTATAACTTTTATAGAAAATACTTTTAAAATAAGGAAGTGATAAAAAAGACTTTCTTAAAAAGCTAATACAAATGAGCTCTTAGTTCACTTTTTAGAGAGTGACACACATTATTTTTAAAATAAATAAATAAATAAATTTTAAAATATCTTAAATTAATTATGTTTATTTATTTTTTTATAAATTTAAATAGTTTTATCCGTTTATATATATTTTCAAGATTATAACTGAATTAGTCTTAATATATAATTATATTTTATAATTTTAAATATTCTGTTAATTTAATTTTGAAAATTTTACACCAATTTGAAAATAATTGGCAATATATATGTATGTGTGTAATAATTGGAAACCCCTTAGGGTCTTCTCTAGGGGTGAAACTGGGCCGGGCCGGCCTATAGGGGCCTACGGCTCGGCCTACGTCAGGCCAGACCTGACCTAGTACATTTCGTAAAACAGGCTGAACTTGGGCTTTGAAAAAGCTTGTTTAATAAAAAGGCCGTTGGCTCACTTTCACAAGGTCTGGCCTATAAGCTTACAGGCTGACCTATATTGTACTATTTATTTCAAATAAAATAAAATATAATAAGTATGCCTTGAAGAAAAAACAAAAGATATAAATTTAATCAATTGCAATTATTTATAACTTAATTATATTCGATTATATTTTAATAGAAATTTGACTTTATTTCTTATATAGGAAGAATCAACATCTCAGTATATTAGATTGTGTATATGAATATATTATTAAAAGGTTTTTGGGAGAGGTTATACTTACTACAAGCATTATGATGTGTTTGTTGGATTCATGTAGTTATTTTAATTTACATAGTATGGATTTGTTTGTTGGATCTGATGAAATATTTGTTATTTAGTTTGAGCATTTTGCTTTTGAGAGTGACTTAAATGTAGATTGTATGAGTTTTGTTGTGATTCATGATTCTGTTTGGACGTTCAAATTATGATTTTTGGTTTAGCAACATAATTTGAGTATTGTGTAAAGTTGATTCATGGTTCTGCTTGGAAGTTAAAAATTAACAGGCTAACGGGCTGGGCCAGACCATTTGTTTTTTTATAAACGGGTCAAGACAGGCTAACAGTTAGACTCGTACTAGACTTGGACAAGGCCAAATTAAATTTTTTTAACATAAGCTAGGACTTTTAGGGGCAAAGCTTGACCCAGCCCAGCCCACTTTCCCCGCTAGTCTTCTCACATCAATAATTCGTCCTTTACCGCCTATACCGCCTATAGATAGTTTTAGACAAAAAAATAAAAATTGATATGTATACGTGAATGGTTAGCGTAACTCGTAATAATATATTTTTCATTTGAAGACTTAATTTACCGGTATAATATTTCTACGTACTTGCTGTTGCTAGTTTCAAATAAAAATAAAAATCCAAAAAATACAACAATAAATTGAGGTAATTCTTCTCTACAAGTACTAAAGTTGAAATTGTGTTTAAAATCAACTAAAATAACTTAATATGATTTGATTTATAAATTAAATCTTATATTTAAACTTATAAAACAATGAGATTAGAATTAATTTGAAAATAATTTTTATCTTAAAATTCATTAAAAATATAATTAATTTGATTTAATTTAATTTCTTTTCATTTTATGGAGCTCTCTAATATTAGGCCTTACCTTCTGTACATAGATTCTACTATAATTTTTCAGAAGAAAACTAAATCTTATTTTACATCTCAACTCAAGACCTTATGATCTTAAATTTATAAATTCTTTCATTTATAAATTCTTCACTTAACTCATTTCTTGCATAACTTTATCTCTCACATAAATTTCCAACTTAGACAATTACCAATCAGTATGAATATGAAATTTCATCACACTAAATCTACCACACAAACTATTCAAATACCAACTCTGCATGAATAGTTCTCAGCAAAACCGTAGCAGCAACATTTCAGATGGCATTGCCCACTGTTTGGCAGAATTCCTGTTCCGAATGTCCAAAGGGTAGCTTCTTAGCCTTCATAATTGTTTTGCAATTTCATATTCGCAGTAGAAGATATCCACATCTGTTGGGAACTCGGTTCCCTCAAGCTCGGCTCAGGGGCCTTTGTGCGGAAGTCAATCAACAAGATCCTGATCTCGGATCTCAGCAATACCTCGGCCAGAACTTCACCAGGTCAGGCAGCGCAACGGAAATATCAAAACGAAAAATCACAAAACATGAGAGAGAGAGAGAGAAGAAGAACACAACCAGATTTAATGTGGGAAAACCTTCTTCAATGAAGAAGTAAAAACCCACGGGACCTAGTCCAGATCAAAAATCTACTATGAAAATAATGGTTACAAAGAATCAAATACACCAATGTGGTAGTTAACTCAACCTCTCCAACAATGGTGATAATCAAATTACCCTAGAGATGTTTCACTCAAACTCTCTCTAGAGATCTCTCAAATGCAAAGCATAAAGCTTTGCTCAAACAATCAAATAATTTTTCTCTCAAATTTGTTCTTTCAATATCTGACCTAGCCTCCACCCACAACTAATGAGTATATATAGAGGAGGTGGAAATTAGGGTTAGGGTTTTTAGGAAACCCCTCAAATGGGCTTGGGCTTAGCATTGAAGGAGGAAGCCCAACAAATCTTCCCCTCCAACTTCAATGCGTCGGCTTCAGCATCAACCCGGCTCTTTCACAGCAGTCTTCAAATTTTCTTGCTGGAACCGGCTTTGTCATCATATCGGACCAATTTTGGTCAGTGTGCACCTTGACGAGTTCGAGCTCACCACCTTCCACCACATCCCGGATCCAGTGATACCTCACATCAATATGCTTAGTGCGGGAGTGATAGGTTGAATTCTTCGCAAGATGGATTGCGCTTTGATTGTCACAACCCAGCTCGTACTTGTCTTGATCATGGCCGAGTTCCATGAGGAACTTCTTCATCCACAGCATCTCTTTGCTTGCCTCAGTAGCGGCAATGTACTCAGCCTCAGTTGTCGATAGTGCAACACATTTCTGAAGTCTTGAATGCCAAGAGACAGCTCCTCCGGCAAATCTCATCAAATATCCTGTCGTCGATTTCCTCGAGTCGGCATCTCCCCCTAAATCAGAATCCGAGTAGCCTTGCAACTCGGCTTTACCTTCTCCAAATCGGAGACAAAAGTCTGTCGTACCTCGGAGGTACTTGAAGATCCACTTCACTGCTTCCCAGTGCTCTTTGCCGGGGTTTGACAAATACCGGCTTACCATTCCAACAGCACACGCCAAGTCGGGTCTAGTGCAAACCATTGCATACATCAAGCTTCCAACGGCGGATTGGTAAGGGACCTTCATCATCTCATCTTTATCTTCATCAGATCTCGGACATTGCTTCTGGTTCAGCTTTATGTGTCCGGCTAGGGGGGTGCTCACTGTTTTGGCTTTGTCCATGCTAAATCTCTTCAAAATCTTCTCAATATATTTCTCTTGACTCAGCCACAGTAGCTTCTTCTTTCTATCTCGGATGATCTTGATTCCGAGAATCTGCTTTGCAGGGCCGAGGTCCTTCATTGCAAAGGACGAGCTCAACGCCTTTTTCAGGGCGGCTATCCTCGATTTGTCTTTCCTTACAATAAGCATGTCGTCAACATATAACAACAAGATCAGAAAGTCTCATGCCTCATACCTCTTCACAAATACGCAGTGATCGGCTTCAGTCTTCTCAAACTTATGATCAAACATAATGATTCAAATTTTTTGTACCACTGCCGAGGTGCTTGCTTCAGGCCATAGAGGCTTTTCTTCAACCGACATACCAAGTCTTCTTGGTCTGGAGCTTGGAATCCTTCAGGTTGCTCCATATATATTTCTTCTTCTAAGTCATCGTGAAGAAATGTCGTTTTCACGTCCATTTGTTCTACCTCGAGGTCCATCGAAGCCGCCATGGCTAGCACGGTTCGGACCGAGGTCATTTTCACCACAGGAGAAAAAATCTCCTCAAAATCAACTCCTTTCTTCTGATTGCAGCCTTTCACGGGCTTTGTATCTCGGCTTTTGCCCGTTCTCTTCATTCTTAATCTTGTAGACCCATTTATTTTTCAGAGCTCGTATTCCTTTAGGCAACTCAGTCAGCTCATAAGTCTAATTCTCGTGCAGAGACTTCATCTCGTCTTGCATTGCTTTTTTCCATTCTTCTTTCTCTGAGCTCGTCATAGCCTCATTATAACTCTGAGGCTCACCGTCTTCAGCAACAACGGTGTATTCATCAGATGGGTATCTTGTAGAGGGTCTTCTTTCTCGAGTTGGATATCTCACTGTTCTTCAGCTTGAGAACCCGGTTCATCATTCTCATCCCGGATCTCATCATCAACTCGGACCTCAATGTCTTGGTCATCTTCAGCTTGTTGCTGATCATCATTTTCTTCAATTTCTTGATTTTCTCCTCCTACTTCAGCTCAGACAGGAGGGATGGGTTCTTCACGTCTGACAGTAACTCGGACTTTGGGCTTCGAGATGTCATGAATGTTCTCATGCTCATGAAAGATCACATCTCGGCTTCTCACGATCTTCTTATTGATTGGATCCCAAAGTCGAAACCCGAACTCACATCTCGGCGAACCAAGATAAATGCATTCTTTGGTCTTTGCATCAAGTTTAGCCCTTTCATCTTTAGGGATATGCACGAAAGCTCGGCATCCAAACACCTTCAATTGATTGTAGGCCGCTTTCCGACCTGTCCAGACTTTTTCTGAAATTTCTCCTTCAAGTGACTGTGATGGTGAGAGGTTGATCAAGTCAACAGCTGTTTTGACGGCTTCTCCCCAGAATGATTTCGGTAACCCGGCATTGGATAACATGCTTCGGACCTTCTCTTCAATAGTTCTTTTTCATCCGCTCAGCCAGTCCATTCAGGTGAGGTGTCTTGGGGGGCGTCTTCTCTAGTCGAATCCCGGCCGCTCTGCAGTATGCATCAAATGGGCCGCAATACTCACCACCATTATCAGATCAGACCACCTTCAATTTCTTGCCAGTCTCCCTTTCAACCATAGCATGGAATTCTTTAAATGATTAGAGTACCTGGTCTTTAGACTTCAACAAATATACCCACACTTTGCGGGAGTGGTCATCAATAAATGAAACAAAGTACTGAGCTCCTCCAAGGGATCTTTCCGACATGGAGCAAACATCAATATGGACGAGGTCAAGAATATACCAGCGTCGTCTAGGTTGATCCGGTCTCACAAAAGAAACCCGGTGTTGTTTTCCAACTAGGCAATGCGTGCAACTCTCCAACGCTTGGCCTTTCAACCAGATCAGTAATCCTTTCTTGTTCAGGATCTGGAGCCCTTTCTCGCTCATGTAGCCGAGACGCTTGTGCCATAGCTCCAAGCTAGGTTCATCTCGGATAGAATTGGCTTCTCCGCCATTGATCTTTCCTTGCATCACGTACAAGGAGCCTTCCTTCTTACCTCGGGCCACAACCAAGTTTCCCTTGGCCAACTTCCATCTCACACTACCGAAGTAGTTCACTAACCCGGCATCATCAAGTTTGCCTACAGAGATTAGGTTCAAACGCATGTCATGAACATGCCTCACATCTTTCAACACAAGTTGGCATCCGACATCCGTGGTCAGAGTTACATCACCGACACCAACAATCTTGCTGGTCACTTGATTTTCCATCTTCACGACTCCAAAATCACCACCTCGATAAGAGGAGAAAAAACCTTTGTGTGGAGTAACGTGGAAGGAGGCACCAGAGTCAACAATCTAGGTGCAGTCATCATATGCAACATTCAAATAATTATCCTCACCTAGGAGGAATATATCGGCATCAGGGTTTGCAGCCACCGCAGTGGTGCTCTTGTCTTCCCTCTTCTTGGGAATAATCTGATCCGGCTTCACAGAGCCGTTCTTCTCATCATTCTACAGGGTCCAGCAGTCTGACTTCTTGTGGCCTGTCTTTCCACAGTAAAAGCACTTCAACTCATATTTCGGCTTTGACCGACCTCTGGACTTGTCTCGTCTGTCACGACCTTTGCGGCTCTTACTTCTACCACGGGAGTCAGATTTCCCTTTATTCTCAGCAACGTTAGCCTCAGACGTACTCGAAGTAACTCGTTCTCTTCTTCTGGATTCTTCGCCCAGGAGGCTGTCTGTCACGACATCCATCTTCAATTTTCCATCTGGAGTCGAGTTATTCAGGGTCACCACCAGAGTATCCCAGCTTTCTGGCAGCGAGCTCAACAACAGCAATGCCTGTAATTCTTCATCAATTTTCATATCAGCCTTTGACAGCTGATTCACAATACCTTTGTAGGTGTTCAGGTGTTCAATCATGCTCATGTCGTCCTTGTATCCAAGCTTAACAAGTCGGCGAACCAGGTGTGCTTTGTTCTTGGGAGTCTTCTTCTGAATCATGGACTCTAGCTTCGTCCACAACTCATACGCGTTTGTGAATTCGGACACGTGCTCAAAGAGACTTTTATCAATATATTTTCTGATCGTGGCTACCGCCTTCCGACTCAGGATCTCCCACTCCTTATCAGTTTTGCCTGCCGGTCTCTCATCAAGGATAATGGGCTCATGTAGATCTTTGCAATAGAGATGATCTTCCATCATTGGTCTCCAATAAGTGAAGTTGTATGCAGTCAACTTGAACATATCTCCATCATGAGTTATGCCACTGGTCTCCATCTCGTCTCCCTCAGAACCCGTCGAACTCAGGCTCTGATACCACTGTTGGGAACTCGGTTCCCTCAAGCTCGGCTCAGGGGCCTTTGTGCGGAAGTCAATCAACAAGATCCTGATCTTGGATCTCAGCAATACCTCGGCCTGAACTTAACCAGGTCAGGCAGCGAAGCGGAAATATCAAAACGAAAAATCACAAAACAGGAGAGAGAGAGAAGAAGAACACAACCAGATTTAACGTGGGAAAACCTTCTTCAATGAAGAAGTAAAAACCCACGGGACCTAGTTCAGATCAAAAATCCACTATGAAAATAATGGTTACAAAGAATCAAATACACCAATGTGGTAGTTAACTCAACCTCTCCAACAATGGTGATAATCAAACTACCCTAGAGATGTTTCACTCAAACTCTCTCTAGAGATCTCTCAAATGCAAAGCATAAAGCTTTGCTCAAACAATCAAATAATTTTTCTCTCAAATTTGTTCTCTCAATATCTGACCTAGCCTCCACCCACAACTAATGAGTATATATAGAGGAGGTGGAAATTAGGGTTAAGGTTTTTAGGAAACCCCTCAAATGGGTTTGGGCTTAGCATTGAAGGAGGAAGCCCAACAACATCCTTATTCCGCTTATGAACATTCCTCTCTTCCCATATGGCAGACTATATCATACTTAAAACAACCCTAGTTGTTCATCATTCAACAATCATACATCTTCCCTCTCCACTTGGAGTTCCAACCATTCCCCACCATATTGTCCCCTCTAGCAATGTGATCCCTAAGCAAAATGTTACCTACCTTATTTCCACAATGATAGCATCCTTGTTGCTGCGCATAATATCCGATTGAATTATATATATATATATATATATATATATATATATATATATATATATATATAATATATATATATATATATATATAGGAGAGGTTATAGTTACTACCTCTTATTGTTACTATTTGTTACTAATAAATCGTAACCGTTGATTTTCGTCAATCTAACGGTTATAATTTATTGGGTCATACTTATTAATTAATTATTAATTTTTAATATATTATAATTGTTAGATTGACAGAAATCAACGGTTACGATTTAGTTGTAACAATAAGGGGTAGTAACTATAACCTTCCCCTATATATATATATATATATATATATATATATATATATATATATATATATATATATATATATATATATGGATTTTATAATAGTTATGTTGTAGGAAAAGTGATTGTGTAATGTTATAGAGATTCGTTTTGCATGCCGTAGTTTTTTTTTCAAAAAGTGTGGGCCCCACAAAATATTGTGTGTGTAGGAAAGTTTGTTGTGTCATATTAAATGACAAATGCAAACCCTTATATATATATTTATATATATAATAGACATCTTTTAATTCCGATATAAGAGTTAGAAGTCTTACTTTCTATCTTGATCGTTGATTTCCGTCCATCTAACGGTTGTCATTTATTTGAAATTAATAATAATTAATTGGTATAACTCAATAAATTACAACTGTTAGATGAACGAAAAACAATGGTCAAGATTGAAAATAAGCCTTCTAACTCTTATACCAGAGTCAAATGATCTCTTTCCATATATATATATATATATATATATATATATATATATATATATATATATATATATATATATATAGAGAGAGAGAGAGAGAGAGAGAAAGAAAGAGAGGTAGGATCCTTTGACACCAGTGTCAAATTTAAAGTTTGACACCTCATCTGAAAGTCGTTAAATATAAAAATCCATGGTGTCACATACTTACAAATCAGAGTCGTTGATCTTTTTTGATCTAATGGCTCTCAGATAAAGTGTCAAACTTTAAATTTGACATCAAATCCTAACTGTTGATTTCCGCCAATCAACGATTATTATTCATTGAAAATTAATAATTAATTAATAAGTTTGATTCTCAATAAATGATAACCGTTGATTGACGGAAATCAACGATTAGGATTTGATATCAAATTTTAAAGTTTGACACCGGTGTCAAAGGATCCTATCATATAGATATATATGTGTAGGGGGGAATTATTCTCATGTTCCATGAGATTAGTTTTTCCTCCTACACATCCTTCGTTAATTGTGCAACCTTTTTACTTTTTTAGGTGATGAACCCCACCATCATATGTATATAGCAATGTTATTAAAATCGGTCCGGTTAATGACCTGGTTGAGGTACCGGGTCACTGGTTGAACCGCATGACCCGGTGATTATATATAAATCTATAATTTATATTAAAAAAATTACAAATTACTCAAATAGCAAAAAAAATAATATAAATTCTACATATTTTAATATAAAAAATAATAAATTATACATTATTGTCGAGTAAAGGATCAAATAAACATATAATGCTTGTGATTTTGGCGTTTCAGGTTCAGTAAATGACATCTTTAACTATAAAGCAAATCAAAATTTTCTACATAGTGCATAATTGAGATAATATAAGTTTGTAGGTACATAACTTATGTAAGACAATAAGTAACAGATCACTCAAATATGTCAATTATGATTTTTTTTTTGGAAATATTTTTTTTTTAAAACCCGGCATGGGTCACCGATTTTCACCAAAATCAACCGGGTCTGGTACTGGACCGATCCAATATGATAATCGGACTGGTCAGATGATCGATTCACATGATTTCGGGTCGACCCAGCCGGTTCGGTCCGATTGTCACAACATTAGTCTATAGATTAGATTCCCCTTCTCATGTTATATGAGAATATATAAGCCATATATATACATATATGCATGAGGTATGATCCTTTGACGCCAGTGTCAAATTTGAAATTTGACACCTTATCTGAGAGCCGTTAGATCAAAAAAGATCAACAACTCTGATTTGTAAGCATATGACACCATTGATCATTTTTTATCTAACGACTATCAGATGAAGTGTCAAATTTCAAATTTGACACTGGTGTCAAAGGAACCTACCTTTCCCTCTCTCTCTCTCTCTCTCTCTCTCTCTCTATATATATATATATATAGGATTAATTTTCTTATTTTACATGAGAAAATTTTCTCATGCTACATACACAATACATATACATGAGTAAGATCCACAAAAAAGTGAATAGACAAAAAAATAAGGTGAGATCCTTCTTTTAATTGTGTGTAATATGAAAAAATATTTTCATATAAAATGAGAAAATTATTCATATATATATATATATATATATATATATATATATATATATATATATATATATATATATATCATGTGAATATCATATTTGTTTTCCTATCTTTCATTTTATTCATGTTGTTAATTGTTTTGATCTTTTTTCATTTTCATTCTGTTTTTCTTCAATATAATAATGTGTCGTGTTTTTCTTAATCACAATTCCTTGTGCATATATAATTACCTGATCTTAAATTTTAAAAACTAATTTTTATTCTTCTAATTTTTTAATTTAAATAATGGTCTGTGCTCTTGATGCCTTGTCTTCCGGATGTAAGACACTCTTCACACCACTCTTATTTGCAACATCCTCCTCTCTTTCACTATTGCTAGGCCAACGTAACTAAGTGGAAACTCCCTAAACCCATACTACTAGCCTAAACTTTTCCCAATTTATTGAATACTATATAATATTATCATTTTTAATCGATACAATACTTATATATATGACTTTAATATTTCTACAGTGAATGTAGATAACTTACTTACATGCACTCCTAAAATGACGTCATTTTGAGTTAAAAAATTAAATGAGAAAAACTATTATAACACTTAAATAAATTATAATTATAAAAATACCTTGATTTCTACCCCAAAACGACGTCATTTTGGGATCAATGTAGGTAAGTTATCTACATTGACTGCAGAAAAAATGAATCCTATATATATATATATATATATGAATACAAAAAAATATTTCTGCAATTACTGTAGATACGTTATCTGCATTTACTCCTAAAATGACGTCGTTTTGAGATTGAAAAATTAAGTAATTATAATTAAAAAGACTGTAATAACCCTTAAATAAATTAAAATTATAAAAATATCATGATTTTCGTCCCAAAATGACGTCGTATTGGATTTACTGCAGACAACTTATCTGCAAAAAAAAAAACGAACCCATATATATATATGTGTGTGTGGGGAGGGGGGGTTAAATATTTCTACAGCCACTTTAGATAAATTTGTCTACAACTACATTTTTTAACTAAGTTTGACCAGTAAGACAAAAAAATTGCATTTTCTCTCTTTGCCATGTCAGCCGACAATGTCTTAGGAGAGAGAAAAAAGAATAACTTTATTGTTATAACTATGTCTTACTGGTCAGACTTAATTAAAAAAAGATAGTTATAGATAATGTTATCTAAAATGACTGTAGTCTGTAGAAATACTTTTTCATATATATATATATATATATATATATATATATATATATATATATAACAAAATGATTTGTAATGTGACTGTATATAAGTATTGGTGCAGTCACATAGAAACTATGTCATTTTGTGTGGAATAAAGAAAGTTTGCGTTTAGAATTAATTGTAGAAAATAGAATATTATATTTATTTCCACCTTTGTATGGTTATGATTCCTTATATTTAATGTTTTATATTTATTTCTATCTTTGTATGGTTATGATTCCCCATATTTAATGCTTTCACACTATAAAATGATGTAGTTTTATATCACTGCACCAATCCTTAGGTGCAGTCACTGTATATCTGCTAAACCCTATATATATATAAAACATTTCTCCTGTCACTTGAGATAAATTATCTCAAGATATACTTTTTAACTATGTATTACAGGTAGTAGATAGTTATAACTTATAACATTAAAATTATTTTTTCTCTCTATCCCCAGTCACTTTTCAAAACTTGTTTGCTAATGTGGAGAGAGAAAAAAACTTAACATTACAACTATGTACTACCTATAATACATAATTAAAAATGATAGCTTGAAATAAGTTTATCTCAGGATAAATGTTATATATATATATATATATATATATATATATATATATATATATATATATATATATGAGTTCGCTTTTTATGCAGTCATTGCAGATAAGTTATTTGCAGTAAGTCCAATACGACGTCGTTTTAGGACGAAAATCATGGTATTTTTATAATTTTAATTTATTTTATGATTATTATAGTCTTTATAATTATAATTTTTTAATCTTTCAATTTCAAAACAACGTTGTTTTGGAAATAAATGCAGATAACTTATCTGCAGTAACTGCAGAAATATTTTTCTATGTATATACACACACCATTTTAGGATCGTTATACTACACTAAGGAAAATTACATCAGATTATTTATATATATATATATATATATATTTTTTTATATTTCACCTCTTAAGTTTAAAACTAGTCTATAATATATTAAGTTGAAATCTAAAATAATGAATATTATCATTTTATGTACAGATGTTGACAGTATACGCATTAGCCAATTTTAGAAGCAAATCAGACTTATAATCTATTACATATCTTTCTTAAAAACAAATCTAAACCAAATCAGATCTATAATATGTCACATATTTTTCTTATTGTTTCATTCTTGAAGGATTAGCTATGTCCAATCTCATTATTGATATCTTTTTATTGGATTTGTGTGCTCTGTATCTATGTGAAAGATACTTTAGAGACTAATGAATTATCGTACACAATAAGAAAATAGCATAGGCAAGATGTGGGGCAACGAGAGAGTGTGTCATATAGATTTTATCTCTTATTTATAAAACAAATAAGAGATTATTTGTGGGTAGAAAATTTTTGAACCTTTGATGAATTTTTGAGGGTCCAATGCTTGATCTATAGCTATTCGATTAGGATTAGTATAATTAAAAAAAAAATCTTATTTTTTTGACTTTTGAGCCCTTTAGAATATGGATTTTTATGGCAGATCCATAACAGTTATAATTTATTTTATCATGATTCATCTAGTAAAAGAAAAAAAAAAATCTGTCATAATTATCACAAAAAAAAATCATAATTACAAAACTATTCATAACATTTTATTGTCGAATATAAATCATTTCCATTATTAAAGTTATGTTTTATACATATATTTGAGAGAATATAAGGATATTTGATAGAATACATATATTATAACATGGGTTTTATAATTCTCATTTGACATGAGAATTCAAATTTTCCTCCACACCTTTCGATTTCTGTGCTGACATGGATCCTACATATAATTTTTTCTAACACATGGGCCCCACATGTTTTTTATCTCTACAACATAAGAATTGAATTCTTATTTAACATAAAAAAATCAAACCCCTTATAACATTCACTCATTCATCCGATTATCAAGCTACACAAATGACAACCATTAGCAATTAGTATTTGATAGAATATAAGTATATGAAAGGAAACAAAATATTGAAGATTGTATTTTAAAATGTGATAAATCAAGTCCATATTATTATTATTATTTTATTTTCCCCTCCTCTTGTTATCATATTATATTCGTCGCTGATTGACACGAACAGTCCCCTTTTCCTATATATATACACACTCTTGCCCTCTCTTTTACTTTTGTTTCTCTCTTCTCTTCTCATTTAGACATTTACTTACCCTTTCTCTTTTTGCCTTAAAGCTATGGCCAAGTTTGCGTTTCTCCTTTTCCTTACTTTACTGGCTACCTCCGCTCTCGGTCAATCTCCTTCTCAGCCACCGGCTCACTCTCCCGGCGCCACCCCCAGGAACTCTCCGACGCCACCTTCATCCCCTAAAGCCACTCCTCCCACCTCCAAAGCTGCACCTCCTACCGCCACCGCCACCGTACCCGCTCCCTCTCCCGTATCTCACTCTACTCCTCCTCCTCAGATATCGTCTCCACCTTCCCCAACTCCTTCCTCAGCCCCAACCACCGCCTCTCCGGTTGCTTCTCCCACCGAATCTCCTCCGGCTCCTGCCGTTCCCACCGGCTCTCCCACTCTCTCCCCTGTTTCCGGACCCGCCGCCAGCGAAGGTCCAGCGGAGTCTCCCTCTTCTCCACCGGCTAATAGCGGCGCCGCCTTCCTCAGAGTCGCCGTCGGTGGATCTGTAGCCGCCGTCGCCGCCGTGGCGTTGCTGATGTAGATCTGATGCGTGGCGTTGTCGGTAGTTAGGGTTTTATAATTTTATTAGTATTATTATGAGTACGAGGTTATGTTCGGTTGGAGTTAAGAGACAATGAACATTAGTATTATTTGTTTATTTCGATTTTAATATTTTCAGATTGTGATTACGATTATTTAGTGGTGGACGATGATGATGATTTTGATAGTGATTGCTAGGAGGTCTTTTGTTTTCTGTTAGGGTTTGATTCGGATAGCTTGACTCTCTCAGACTACTATTATCATTATTATTTATTATTATTATTATCGCTTTGATTATGGATCATTTATTTGCATTTGTTTAATAGTTTTTTATTCTTCGTATTTGCTTAACTAAATTGTTGGTTGCTTCTTGGATTCAAATTTGAGAATCATAAATAACGAGTGAGATAGAGCTTATCCCCTTGTTATGTGAAGGGATTATGCTATAATTTGATGACTATAGATTGATTTTGTTGCGTGCGTGAGACGCGGGATCTGAGCGAGGAAGAGAGGGAGGGAGTGAACTCGTTGAAGAAACAGGTTTTTGTCGTGTTTTGGTGTCTGTAAACATGAGCCTGTGACAGCTGTAGTGGAGTGTTCTACTTTTGTGTTTTTTTTGTTTGGTTTCCTTTTTGCTTTAATTATTTATGATTATTTTGTTGGTTTGAAAGCGTAAGATAGAATTCATGGACAAAAAGTACGTTTTGATGTTGGTGAATGGGAAAAAAGGTGGACTTGTGCTTTAACAAGTGTCACATGTCAACACCTACTAGCGGCATTTCATGTGTCACGGATGCATGTGCTTCGCGACACATACAAGGAAAAGATGGTCTACCTGTCGATATTTTGTTATAAAGGCTAAAAACATAACACTTGTTTATTCTCAAAGGTTTTTATTTTGCTAAGTGCGCATGATCATGGCAGGGAGGAAAACAAAAGTTTCCTCTCTGTTCTTATTTGATGATAGAAAATGAAATTTACTGCGTCTGATTGATTTCTCTCTTGGTTATAGTCTTATAGAAGTGGCATCCTCTTGAATTTAGAGAATTTGAACAAACTCTATGCGGGGGATTTGTAAGAGATTATAATGTATTAATGTGGTTTGAATTCGAACCACTTAACTTTTTAATGTTGAATTTAGCATGAAAGTCATTTCTTTAATAAAATTTTTTACTCGTCTATTTCTTCTCAAGCCTAGATATTTGATTAATATAGTAGGGTGCAGTAATGTTTTTTACGCAACTTATGTCTGCGTTATGCGATGCATTCCTGGTGGTGACTGGAGTAATTGGCCTTCTATGGTTGATGCCTGTAGTATCCAACATGAAATTGTAGTATCCCGTGAACTAGGGATTGTGGGGATGGTAGTGGTTGTGTTTTCATAATTATCATTGTTAGTGGTTTGCGTTCTAAGTACATAGTTATAATTATAACTTATAATATTAAAGTTAATTTTTTTTTTTAGACAACGACCAAAGTGCTATATTTTTTTGTAAAAAATTATCTGAATGTCATGTTTTGTAAACTTTTTTTTCAAAATGTCACGTTATCTAATTCGCTACAACATCTGGCAAGGTAGATGTTGACACGTGTTAGAAGGTGCATGGCCATGTAAACCGATGTACAGTGCAACAAGATAATGTGACCGATGTACAGTGCAACAAGATTAAGTGACATCAAATATGCTATGCAGCATAGCATGTTTAGTCAGTTTCTGACACGTGGCAAACGTCAAGTTATGTGTGTGTCATAAAATAATTTAAATTAATATAAAATTAAATTAAAATAATTAACAAACATAAATTTCATTAAATTCATTAACACTCTTAAATTAAATTACATTACCTAACGGTTCAAAAAAAATTAACTTAACTTAAACTAAATCAAATGAAATTAATTAACATTCCTAAAAATAATTAATTAATAGTTATAAAATAATTTAAATTAATATAGACGAAATTAAACTGAAATAGTTAACAAATATAAATTACATTTAATTCATCAATAATTAAATAAAATAGTTCAAAAAAATGTAACATAACTTAAGCTGAATTAAATGAAATTAATTAACATTCCTAAAAAAAATTTAAACTAATATAGATTGAATTAAACTAAAATAATTAACTTTATTTATTTTAGAAGCATTAATTAATTTCATGACACACCCATAACATGCTATGTAGCATAGCATAACACGTTTGCCAAGTGTCAGAAAGATGACTAAGCATGCTATGTTGCATAGTGCAATGTGTCAGAGAAGCCGACTAAACATGCTATGCTGCTTAGTAACTTACGTGACCATACCTTCTGCCACGTGTTAACACCTAACTCGCCAGGTGTTATAGCGAGTTAGGTGATGTGACATTTTGAATTTTTTTTTTTGTAAAGTGTGGCATTCAGATAATTTTTTGTAAAAAATGTGACACTTTGATCATTGTTCTTTTTTTTTCTATTCAGAAATTATTGGCTGATGTGGAAAGAGATAAAAAAATAATTTTAATATTATAATTAAATAATTTTTGTAATACATAATTATAATTATAATAAGTGATATAAAATAAAAAAAATTCAGCAAGATAAGAAAAAAAGACCCTTCGTTAATTTTGCCTTGATTTTCAGAAAGATGGTCTTTGGGCTTAAATTTCTACCTGAGTAACTATTCATTCTGTAGCAACAAGTGAAAAGTACACGATGATGGACTGAGAATGGAACGGAACCCGAAGTATGGCATGAGAACTAGGAACTTCCTTGTTTGTCTTGTATTTGGATCTTCTGCAGTTTCTTTGCTTTGTCATTCTATGATGTCTCCTCCCTCTCATCCCCAACAAAATGAATACAAAATGTTTTCCTAAAAATTCGAAATGGTGATAGCAGATTTTTAATTCGAGTCTCATTTACTGTGTCTCTCAACATTGGATTTTTAACAAGAGAAAATTGTCTTGTCTTCGAACTACTTCCAACTAAAAGAGAGTTGAATTTTATTTTTTATTTTTCTTGATGGTATTTTATTGAAAGGGCAGGGGATTTAAATTCCACAATTGTAACTTAATCGATATGGTCTTTATTATAAATTTGACCAACCATGATAATATCACTTAGTCGACTAAGCCTAGTTCTAGTCACGGGTCAACACTTCTTTAGGTCTTTCAAAAGGGATAAGGAGTTTGCATCAGCATCCTCTTCTTCCTTCTTCATCTTTGTTCCACTATTCTTCCAAAATAATACATTGGACATTAACACTATTGTTATTTAACCAGGCACAAAATACAAAGATTAAAAATAAAGTATGGTTTTCGGTTAGGGTTAGTTAGCAAATAAAAAGTCTTTCATAATGTAGTAGTCCAAATTTATGAGAATTGAGAGTAAATTTTATCCGGCTTTTAAACGTTATCATGGTTAAATTATTGGGAAATACAATTGTTTTATGTACATATAAAAAAGTGGGTACGATCACTTTTTCGTTTTTCTCTCTTTTAGATAATGAATTTTATTCACTTTTTTGTATGTGCATAAAATAAAATTGTCGCCTGAAAAATGTATTCTCTAAATCATTAGGCTATTTTAGTTTGACATTTTTACCAAGATTTTTGTATTTTTAATAATTTTAGTTAGGCCCTTATTGGCTTATAATTGTTAGACTCTTAGAGCTCGTTTGTTGGACATGATAGGATAAAAATAAGATATGATATGGAGCTGATAAGGATAGGATATGATATGGGGCTGATAAGCCTATATCATATTTTGTGTTTGATGAGCACCTGATTAGCAATATGATAAGATTATGTAGAAGGAGAAAGGAAAAAAAGAAAAGAAAATATAATGCAATAAATACAAATAAATTGGGAAGTGTGAGAATATATTGGGTAGGTGGGAATTTACTGGGTATTTAATATTGATATCCTATCCTATTAAATCTTAACCCAGCTCCCCCTATAAGATAAGAAATCATGCATTGATAAAATGAGACAATAGATAAATTAATCATATCCTATTGACCCACCAAACAAGAGATAAGAGTAGGATATGATAAGTTATCCTATCCTATCTTCCTTATTAGGTGCTCCAAACATGCCCTTAATGGATTGTTATGCTGCGGCTATGTTACTTTACAAGATTTAGAAACTCAATTAAAGTTTTCATTACTAATGAGAATTTATTTAAAAATTTAGTTAAAATACACAGGCCTTCTCGTAAAAATTTAAATTACAATATTTTTTTTGTAAATTCAATGCAAATATAAGGACTTATAAAGTAATTTTGTCTATTTTAATTTTTGGTTGTATGGAGAAGTATTAAGTGATTTCCATTCCAAACATGGTAAATTTTTCAACAAAAACCGTTCCAAAATTTCTTCATGAGCATAGTATTTCCAAAACTTGGCCATTTGATACAAGGAAAAAATTTGGATTTTCGGGAAATTGAAATTGGTAATCATATTTATCTATCTTTGGTATAAGGATTGTTACAATTTTTTTCGAAAAAATCATATTCTCATGTGTAAAGAATCAATTCAATCTAAAAGTTTAAATTGTTAAATGAAGATCCATCAATGATTTATATACTTCTCTAACATGTCCCCTCATACAAAAGCCTATTGGACTTAAATGGTGGATATTACATAGACTCATCTTATCTATACTAAGAAACTCCACAAAGACTTGATTAGTTGTTTATTAAAGTGGGGGCGGTGAGGATCAAACGCTCTGATACCATATAAAAAAATCAATTTAACCAAAAGTTTAAGTTGTTAAGTGAACGTTCATCAATGATTTATATACTTCTCTAAGAAGTTTTTTTTAAAGCTTTTTGAACCAAAATGCTATCTAAGAATGAGAAAATTTCACACAGCTTTTTGGTAGCATTCACGATAATATTTTGACCTACCAAACAACATTTTGATAATATTATCAAAAAATTCATTCTCCTTGAGAATCATGATTTACAGACATAAATTTTTTCCCCTCTATCAAACGGTTCAGCTCATGTAGTTTACACCTGTAATCTATTTGGATGGGCAATTTGGCATAGATCTATCTATTAAAATACTATAAAAGAGAAATTTACGGGGATGAAATTGAAGGAGTACTTTTTTAATTTGCTCTTAAATAAATTTCTTTTATTTGGTATTGACTCAAATCACTCAGGTTGGTGGTTTATCCATCTTAAAATGAAAAGTGTTTCCCTTTACGCTAAGCTTTTATGTATAAAAAAAGAGAGCATGTATAATGTTTTTTCCCCCCCTGATAAAAAGCATATATAATATTAGTAAGCAGTATATATATTAAACAAAAAAAAAATGAAAACAATCTTAATAAGCAGTAATCACTCTATTTATCAAAAAGAAAAAAAAGAAAAACATGCGAGATTTCCTAGATAATTATTACTACAAGAACCTCGATCAATACTCGTACAAGAATCTGAATAGATCAAACAAGAAAGCAGAGTACTAATACTAATAATAATATAAGAACCAAAGAAACCATGGAAGCACTGCCTCTGTCCTGGCTATATGAGGAGAAACTCATACAAGACGCAGAACATAGTAGGAGATGCATGAAACAATCACCATGGCAACAATTGGTGAGAGACTACTCGCTGAAGATGAATTTGGTCTAGTGGTGGTGGTGGTAGGTGTGTTGCTATCAGAAGGTGAACCGTTCCCTGATGATGGTGTTGCTGAAGGAGCAGTGGCTTTTCCAGCCTTAACAGTAACAGCAAGTTTCATGCCACCAGCACAATGTCCAGGAACTGCACATATGAAGTAATGAGTGCCAGCAGTTTTGAGGGCAATGGTGGTGGCTCCACTACTGTCTGTATTAATTGAATTCCCTGTAGTGCAGGATTTGTAATCACTCTCTTTAACTTCATCCACTGTGTGCCCAGCTCCATAGTTGAACACTTTCACATAAAAAAAAGGTACATGAGTTTGGAGACTAATAGCATAACATTGTGTTTGAAATAAATAAATAAATAAAAAGGTTAACTAGTTCTTACCAAGACTATCACCAACTGCAAAGGTCTTGGCACTAGTCCATGTGCTATAATCAGCACCAATTGCCCAACCTGAAGTATCTCCCACTGTGTAGACAGTTGCCAGGGTTGGCAGGGCCATGTTAATTGCTAGAAATAAGCCCAAAACCAACGCATTAGAGAATGCCATTTGATGAGATAGTGAGGGGGGGAAAGAGACTACAGAGGAGGCTCTGGCTATGATGTTGGAGAATGGTTTTGCTTTATATTATTATAAGAAGGGCATGGGAGTTGTTAGATTAGGCCCAGTTTGTCTCATTTTGCATGTGGATGACTTGTGTTACACTTCATACCTAATGGTTAGAAAAGATGGTCTTTTGTGTTCTTTCTAACTCCCATTATGAGATGTGAAATAGTGGTTGAGTGGAATTATTCTGTTGCAATTACAATGCCGTTGACAAGACCTGCCAATAAGATTTCACCTGTAGTAGTCTAAGATGTATTGCTAATGAAGAAACATGAAGGGGAGATTAGGTTCATATACCTATCTCCTTTGCCTGCCCAATATTTAAACTCTGTTATCTTTAGTGTTATCTTTTTGTTTTATGGAAATGCATGATTCTAATATTGTAACTATATGACCCCACTACATGTCGTCATAATTACATATGCAAGATCATGGTTTGAAAATGAATGCTTGCTTAGAACCTACTCTTTGTGGTGCACACAACAACGCAATTCCTAACGCGTCATATATCCGAACCCTTTACCATGAACCAAAGAGTTTCCAAATAATATTGGTATGCCAAAAAGGTATAATTCATGACCAATAATTCACATTTTCTTTTTTGTTTTTAGATTTTTTTTTCCCCCCCTCTTTTAAGTATGAGATTAATCTCTACTTAAAAAGATTGAGGCTCTTCCCATAAATACCTTTTGACATTGAAAAGAACTCTCAAACGAGTGAGTAATTAACATACGAGTAATGGAATATAATTTTCTCTCTATAAAATTGGACCTACTCAACCACACAAGGCTCTTTACAAAAAAAATTGTTTTATCACGCAAAAGATTAGAGTTTGGTTCCTAGAGATTCCTTAGGAGGGAAGCAAAAAAGAGCAAGTCAGCAGAGAAAAATGTGGTGAACGTGGCAACGGAGAGAAGAAAATCTTTGTGGCGACAAAAAATGGGGTTTGGGAAAGAATGTGACATACTAAATCTTGATCCTAACTGCTTACCAAACATGAGAACGATTGAAAGTTTGAAGCCTTGGCGATGAACCCATTATGGGTTAGTCATTAAATTTGGATTAGCAAAAAGCAACTCAACTCATTCGATTTGTGAATGTGTGTACAGATTCATAAAGATGGAATGGTTGGAGCAGTTGGGTCCCTTGCTTTCAGCCCAACTACTACTATGCTTTTAGAGTCAAGAAAACAATCATCACCGTTGAAAGGTTTCCAGCTATTCAGCTGATTTTTATTGGCAAAGGAAACAATAATTATGCAGACGTATAGCATTCACACTGTAATTAGTGATAAGATAAAAGCAATTTGGTTTATCAGATCTTAACAGCATGAGATAGAAGCTGATAAGACCATAAAAAATGAAAAAGGCAGGAACAAAAAATGTCACCATGTGAGTGAAACAGTAGCATCACCAACAGATGTTGGTTGAGTTGCCACATAAGTTTGTTCTTCACCTTGTATTCTTATGTTTGAATTTCCTATGTCATTGGAAGTAATATTCGTATAAATTTACTAGGCCATACATTTTGTAAAATAAAAATTTGGATTGACAACCCTTTTAATGTTTAAAAAAAGGTGGTAGGGAATGAAATTTATTATTGAAAAGCTCATGACTTTACAAGATGTCCGAGCGTCTTGAATGATTAAAGTTAAATGCTTTTTCTTTTTTTTTGACCGGGCAGATTGGTCGCATCCCTTAGGGTGTGAAAGTCCTTTATCTGTTGGTTTGATCCAATTATGTATCTCTTCTTATGACATCCATCAGGTCAGGAACCTTATGTTAACTACCGCGTTCTATTTCAAGTAACCTTCGTAAGGTGGATTTGATATTTGATTTAAGATCTAGAAGAGAGTAGCATCTTTGGTATCATTGGCTACGTTCTTCTCTCGGTCGTAGTGGGAAAAACAGATTCTTATGGGTGAAACATTTTAACTTTAGCACCTCATAAAAATTGCTCATCAAAATACACAAAACATTCATGTAAATGTCATTTCGTTAAGCCCAACGTAATATTTAGGCGTAATATTATCATCAGTGGATGAATTAAGAGTAAACACTCGATTCAAATAGCATATTATATCTAGTCTAATCTATACCCACAACACAAGTTGCTAGCAAGCAATGCCTTAGAGATAGCCCTAATCACAACAAAAAGACCCTACCAACCATCAGAAGTCCCACAAACCACTAGGCTAGATACTTTTGTAAAGTTGAACAACATCAACATCAACATCAACAACGTCTTTATCCTAAATTAATTGGAGTCGGTGGTAGATGAATCCAAATAAAAGATACAAAAAGGTTGGAAAAAAAAAACATACAAGTAAAAATAAAAATAAATAAATAGAATAGTAATAATATATATATATATAAAAGTAAAAAAGAAAGGGAAAAGAAGAAGAGGGAGAAATGAAGGGAAAAAGGACTAAAAAGGGACCATCTGGAACATAGGAATAACAACGAGTCTAACCATCCACCATGCTTATAGCTTTTCTCCATTCCGTTCTAAGGCATACCATCTGCCAATCTATATCTCACTCCATTAAATCTTGTTTTACTACATTCCCCCAAGTAAGTTTCGGTCTACCTCTACCTCTACCTCTTTTTGTGTTGAGCTCTTGGTAACAAACTTATGTT
Organism: Gastrolobium bilobum; assembly: GCF_033153095.1. Lineage (NCBI taxonomy): Eukaryota > Viridiplantae > Streptophyta > Magnoliopsida > Fabales > Fabaceae > Gastrolobium > Gastrolobium bilobum. The sequence goes on from NW_026898262.1 coordinate 80,148, forward strand.
CTTACGGGAGCATCCAGGGGCCTTCTCATTACGTGCCCAAAACACCTCAATCTATGTTCTCTCATCTTCTCAACCACCGGTAGTACTACTACCTTTCGTCGAATATCTTCATTTCTTATCTTATTTATCCTCGCATAACCACACATCCACCTTAACATCCTCATCTCTGCTACTCCCATTTTATGCTCATGTTGCCTATGTGCTGGCTAACATTCAGCTCCATATAGCATTGCAGGTCTTACTGCTGTTTTATAGAATTTTCTTTTTAACTTAAGGGAGATTTTGTGGTCACACAAAAACCCCGATGCACTGCGTCATTTCATCCACCCTACTCTGATTCTATGATTTACATCCTCATCAATCTCTTCACCTTTTTGCAAAATGGAGCCCAGGTATTTAAAAGCGTCTTTCTTGGGTACCTCTTGACCACTTAGATGCACGGGATCTTGGTCTACATCTCTTACTAGAGAAAACTCACACTTCAGATACTCAGTCTTGCTTCGACTTAATGTGAATCCTTTAGATTCCAATGTGCTTCTCCACAATTCAAGTTTTCTATTAACATCATCCTTGCTCTCATCAATAAGCACAATATCGTCTGCAAAAAGCATACACCATGGCACTTCCTCTTGAATATCTTTTGTTAGTTCATCCATAACTAAGGCGAAGAGATAAGGACTTAGAGCCGACCCTTGGTGTACACCTACCATGATAGGAAAATAACTTGTTGTTCCGTTACAAGCTTTCACACATGTAGTAGCCCCATCATACATATCCTTGATTGCCTTTACATACTTTGACAATACCTTTTTCTTCTCCAGAACCCACCATAAAAATTTCCTTGGAACCCTATCATATGCTTTCTCAAGGTTTATGAACACCATATGTAAGTCCTTTTTCTTTTCTCGATATTTTTTCATTAGTTGTCGCATCAAGAAAATAGCTTCCATGGTACATCTTCCTGGCATAAATCCAAATTGATTTACAGAAACTTTGGTATCTCTCCTCAAGCGATGCTCAATAACCCTTTCCCACAACTATTCATCAATGCAAAACCTTGATTTACTTTTGTAAAGTTGATCTTGTTAAAAATTGTTGTGGATATCTCAATGCAAAACCTAATGATGAATAGTATAGGAGCAATCGTAATAAAAGTTACCACACTTGCAACCATAAAACGTTTGAAGGAGCTCAAAAGTCAAAGCAACAAGCACAATAATAAGCGCTTATGTAACTACTTTAGAGCGGAAATAATGCAGAACAGATTAGACACGAAAATAAGCAGCTGCTTCCGTGACTGTTTATTAAAACTGTCAGCGCTCAGCAGCATATATTTCCTCCAAGGCTCAAATAAATGTCATACTATAATGCTACCGTGTCTATTATAACACTAAAAATCCATTCAGAAGAAACATTACTATTTATGAGTTACTACAGTAGAGATTTACATGCATTGGCAGACTTCCCCATTTGTTGACAAAATATAACATGTATAGGGAACTCATTATGCAAGAATCTGACATGGGGCTATGAACAAGCAATCATACGTAAGTCTTAATGTTAGAAGGGAGTGCATTCAGGCCAACCCTTCAAGCCACAATCATAGATTAAGATATAGAACTAGAGTTAATGCCGTAAGACAGGTCTTTTGTCTTTACAGCAATTACTATCTTTCACAGCCAAAGAAAGAAAGAAAAAAGTCTTAGAGCTACATTGAAAGACAAATCCACAAAACAAGCCTCAAGTATTAATAGAAATGGTTTGTAACATCACACACGTTTTATGTTCAAGCTTGTCTCTCCCCCTCTTTGAATGGTTTTGTTTTGTTTTGTTTCCTTCTGGTAGATTTCGAACAAATAATCTTAATGTCCCCCATATATTAAATAAAAAAGTATTAGATAGACCACATCAACATGTCATTTCGAAGTAACCAGTAAAGCTGCAAACAACATCACTAATATAGATATATTTCTCGCTTTCTTAAGATAAACTAGCATGGCAACAAATGTTACATTATGCAAAGAAAATATCTCGATTCCATTGAGATGTGCTCATTCATTTACAATGGCTATTCATTTTCATTTCTGGAATCACAGAAATGCTCTTGCTTACACATTCATTTCTTGTATCTCTTGAACCTCTGGTTTATAAAGGTGCAAACCACCTGCAAAACACGTATATTTAAGTCAATCGAAGGCTTTACATCATCAGTAAGAATGAAAAACAACCAAAACGTCTGAAGCAAGAACATACAACATCGATAATATTGATATGCAGCAAGGAAGTAATGATATCAATCAGCTTTGTCAGCTTCTTCCCCATTCACACTCAACTCAGAAGATTTATCTTCAGACCTTGCACTCTCCTCTACTGGTTGTTGAACGAATCGCGTACTACGTGCCACCCTGATTGGCCTCCCCATAAAAATCTGCAGCAGAACGATTTTTCCCATGTGTCACTCCGACTAAAAATGGTGTTACAAATGCTAAGAATGTACAGAGAAGAATTGCAAGAATGACATTACCCATACTCATAATCGGATTTAAAATAAAGAAACTGATGAAAGAAACCCCAAGTTACCTTTCCTTCAAACTCAGAAAGAGCTGCATCAGCTTCTTTCTTGGACTTGAAGGACACAAATCCATAACCAGATGATCTTCTAGGGTTTTCATGAAATATAACCTCTGCAGAAACAACTCTACCACTTCCCGAGTCAAAAAACTCCTTGAGATCGTTAGACCGCACTTCATAGGAAAAGTTTGCTACAAACAAGTTAAATGTTACTGGCTTTCGTTGCACAGGGGGTGGAGTTTTCTTCTTTTTTATATGAGCATAATTGAGTTTTATAATGCGACCCTCAAACTCCTACGCAGCATTCAAAGAAATGAAAATCAAAATAACATCAAGGTCCCTTACGAAATATACTTGTGAGTAAAATCAGTAAATGAGGTTGCCAAAGTGTAATCCATAACTATAGATACATACAAAGACCAATGCTTAATCACACAGAAAAATGAAAATGAAAATGGAAGCTGTGAATTTTTTCATCTCATCCCAATTTTAGGGATACCAAACAGTGTGTGAGTGTTAACAAGTCCACAGAAGATGAAAGACAATAGCAAACAAAAAGATAAGACCTTACATACGATTCAAGACTATTGAGAGCCGCAAGAGCCTCTTCAGGGGAACCCATTTCGACAAACGCCAAACCCCTGTTTCTGGATTTGTTATACATAGAAAGCTTAAGCCCAAAAACAAACATAAACCCTTGTCAGACCAAAAAAAAAAAAAAAACGAAAAAACCTTAAATTAACCGAAAAAGAAAAGAAAAGAAAAGAAACCTCAACTTGGAGGACTTTCCCATGTCTCTCGAACAAAGAACGAATATCTTCAGGGGTACTCGTCCAAGGCACGTTCAGAGCGAGCAATCTGGTCCGAGAAAATTCTTCACTGTCTTCCTCGGTTTCTTGGGTTTGTTCTGAGGAAGTAGAGGCGAGTTTGGTTCTAATAAGGTTTGGGGTTTGGGCGAGGGATAGACGCAGAAGGTGAAACGAAGAGGGTGGTTGACAAAAAGAGATTTTGGTGACTGAGTTGATGGATTGGGAAGATGAAGAGAAAGAGTTTAGATTGTGTTGAGTGGATAACTGAGTTGTTGAAGTTAAGCAGAGAAGACGTTGTAGCGCCATTACGCACAGGTTTTTGGGTTGCCGAGGGAAAGGGAAGTGCCACTGCCAAGTGCCAACTGAAATGGATAAGGCCATAACATAAGGGCATATAGGTGGTAAAACGACATCGTTGTCCTATTCTAGAATTAACCCCCCACAAAAAAATAAAATGATAAATCAATTTAAATTAAATTTAAAGAGTTGAAGCATATTTTATGTATGATGGGTTTGATGTTTGTCATTTTAAATGACATACGTTACGTCGTTTTAGGAAAGAGATAGATACAAAAAATGAAAATTATGAGAGAGAAAGTGAATGATTTTTTTTAATTTAAATTTTAAATAAAAAATATTATTTTGTGTCTATCTCTTTCTTAAAATGACATAATTTTGTGTCATTTAAAATGGGCTTTTTGACCCTTTTGCCCCTCATTAATTAATTAATAACCAATTTGCCCCTGATCAAGAACTATCCACCAACCTGCCCCCTTTTAGTCGACTACCCTGCTGTTTTAGTCGAGCAAATGGTCAATCTTCAGAAAGTGGACTACCGCAAATTTAGTCGACTAAAAAATCATCTTAATCGACTACATTTTTGGGATATTTAGTCGACTAAGTAACGATATTTAGTCGACTAAATGTCGACTGAAACCCTATATTTTCCATGTTTTCGGTCTCATTTCGATTGTTGTTGTTGTGTAAACCTAAATAGCTCCCTTTGTTCATGTGTAATCCTCTCAATCCGATTGTATTTCATCCCACCATCTCTACAGACCTAATATTGTGAAATCATTGTCATTGCCCAATTCCAAACCCCAAAATCCGAACCCAAACCCCCAATTTCAGAACCCAAGTCCCAATTTCGTGAGGAAGATGAGCACAAGTCCAAACATGTATGTGACAATGATCTACTATGATGGAAAGCATTATGAAGGCCCCAATGGTGTTCAATTTGAAGGAAAAACGAAAATGTTGAAAATCAAACGGGGCACTACATACAATAAGTTAAAGGAGAGAATTCAGCAAAAATTGGGTCTGCAAGGCAGCCAATGCGTTCAACGGATGATTGCCAGGGTAGAGACAACAGTTGGTAAGGATGCTATTTACTACATTGGTAACGATATATGTGATGATGAAGATGTCGAATGTGTCATAGATGCAATTGTTGACCGAAAATTTCAAAATTTTATTGAGATATATGTTGAATTAGATTGTGGTCAATCTTCATCTGCACCCATGCATACAAGAAGTGAACCGTATTTTGGTCATGAAGAAAGAGTAGTCGATTTATCTGCACCTGCACATGTCATAAGTCAGATAACACTGCGGGAAATAGATGAGGATGAACAGGATGCCGATATGGACAGCGATGAGGACGGTGAACCTGAGAGTGTTATTCCGCTAGGTGACACGTCAGATACTAACGTAGAGGGTGATTTCAACGCTGACACAAGCTCACCATCCCCGGGTTCGCAGGTTACGAGACCACTTCGTGTTGACCCTGTTAGCAGTGGTAAGATTTGTTTTTTAAAGATTTAATTTAGCAATTATTTTTTTTGTTATGAATGGTATTGACGGTGGCATTATAATGCATCCGTAGGTTCTGAGGTCGAGCCATTTTGGAATGAAAGCTCACATTATACCTTCATTAATTGGGCCCACCCTAATGATGAGACATAGATATTGTATGGTGACGATGATGATCACGGTGGCTGGCAATTAGGGGATCATTTATATTTGTATCAGGAGTTTCGTAGCAAATCTGAAATGCAACATGCAGTCAAATTATATTGTATGAAGGCTCATCTTTGAGATAACGTTTGTTTACGGTTAACAATACAAGATGTAGCCTTTTTAAACACATGTACTGATTTGTTGTGATGTGTTATGGACGAATGTGACCTGTTCAATATTGTTTTGTGCCGTGATGATCAAATTGCTAAAAAGGTTCCATTCATAAGTTATACAATATTGAAATGGAATTAAATTCATTACACAACATAACATAGATCCAAAAAACATAACAATTCTGCATTCATTAAAAAAAGTTACATTACATCAACGACTTAAAGGAAATACATGAACAAAACATAATAACATGATGTACACCCTAAATCTACTTGTCATCCCCGTCTGTGTCCGTCTCCGAGTCGTCCTCATCTGACACATGACCTCCATCCCCTGCTGCCTCAGCTACCTGACCACCTCTTGCAAGCTCCAGACGAGCAAGCCTGTCTTCCACACCCTTAAACCTTCCCTGTATGTGTCTAAACCTTTCATTCCCTTTCTTTCTCCATTTTTTATGTGCCAGCGCCATCTTTCCTATCTTCTTTGTCATTGCATTTATGCCCTTCATGACATCACGCAGTGAAAATCCACCTTCAGGTTCAGCTATCTCCTCAACCTCAGCCACATCCTCCTCCTCCTCCTCCACCTCTGGCTCAACAATATGGTCATCTGGGGCAACATAAGGAACCTCAACCTGGGGCATACCACTAAACTCCCACACACCCGATCTCGTGTTCTTAGTAATCTTGCATTGCTCCAATAGACGCTTTCCGAACTTGCAATTATAGCCCGTGGTCTTCTTCAACAGCTCAGTCTCCATGGGAACACCAAAGTGAACCAATATCCTCTGTACCAGACAGGCGTATGGAAGATGACCCTTATGTTTGGCCTTAAACATAAACCAACAGATATAGTGCCTCCAGTTCACCATCTGAGCATGTCGGATAGCCCACATAATGGGAATGTCATGTTCCAACACCCTGGAATGATTAAAAGATCGCGGAAACAGAACGTGGGTGAGGACATAGTGTAGTATACGGGACTCCACAGAAAGCAACCCCACTGTATAGTGCAAGTGTTCCCCACGGACTCTTCTCTGCTCCTGCACGGCATCCTCTCGTACATATCCTGGAAGTACTACACCACTATCAGCGTCATACACCACAGTCTGAGAAGAGTCAAAACCATAGCCGAGTATCTCCAACCATGCAGGTGCCGTCATGATGATCTCTATTCCTCAGACCCTCGACCTCAGCTCGCCCTGTACGTAGCTGAGGTTATGGTAGAAGGCCTGCACCATAAGCTCTGAATACGGACATAGGGTCTCGGCCAACACCCTCAGATGTGCCGCCTCCAACACCCCCACAATTTCAAATCCCTCCTTATCAAAAAAGGATGTATCCAAAGATTTTGGAGCACATAACGGCCGGTTCAAATGGTCACGTACGAATGAAGCGTGGACGGCAGGGTCGTCCTCAAACAGATACCCATACGGGAGGTCAACAGTATCAGGCTCTTCGTCTTGTCGCCTTGACGAAGAAGGCCGCTCTTGCCTATGCTTGGTGCGTCTCTCAAGTGACTCATTGCCCTCATCGCTTGGTCTTCTGCGGCTCGTCATTTGTTTAGGGTACCTACAATGAAACATGTCAGCATTTAACTATATGAAACATGTCATGATGGTAATGAAAACTTGCAACATAAGGGCTGTAAACCAAAAGCAAACTTTTGCCACATACAAACTTTTCAAACAAAAAAATTCACACAATGCAAAAAAATAAACCTTAGTAGATTAGGGTTACAAAACCTACAACAAACGCTTTGATTAGAGTTCACAAATTCGGACAGCAAACAAATAAAAAAAATTCCTAAACCTAAAACACAATGCAAGTTAAGAAACCTTACCTATCCTTCAGATTTCACGATTTGGACCAAATTTGGGGGCAATCCACACGCCTAAGGGAAGGGTTTGGGGCGTTCTTCAGCTGCTTCTGCGGATTTGGGGTTTGGGTCGCCTCCTTAGTCGATTAGGTCATCATACTCCCCCTCTGCCGAATGGGGGGTTTTTTAAAAAACAAATCCGTCGACATTTAGTCGACTAAATATCGTTACTTAGTCGACTAAATATCGTTACTTAGTCGACTAAATATCCCAAAAATGTAGTCGATTAAGATAATTTTTTAGTCGACTAAATTTGCGGTAGTCCACTTTTTGAAGATTGACCATTTGCTCGACTAAAACAGCAAGGTAGTCGACTAAAAGGGGGCAGGTTGGTGGATAGTTCTTGATCAGGGGCAAATTGGTTATTAATTAATTAATGAGGGGCAAAAGGGTCAAAAAGTCATTTAAAATGCCAAACACTTTTCCCTACATATGATAGTCACAAAATACTTGACTAAATATTTTAGGTTGAGGCAATTTTCTCAATCCCACTGTTATTTCGATTCCAATCTCAATATATATATATATATATGACTTGATGTTTGTTATTTTAAATGACATAAGTTATGTCATTTTAGGAGAGAGATAGACACAAAAAACGAAAATCATGGAAGAGAGAAAATGGGTATTTTTTTTAATTTAAAATTTAAATAAAAATTTATTTTGTGTCTATCTCACTCTTAAAATGACATATATTTATGTCATTTAAAATGACAAACACTTTTTCCATATATATATATGAGTTTGGTGTTTGTCATTTTAAATGACATAAGTTATGTCATTTTAAGAGAGAGAGACACAAGAAATTAAAATCATGAGAGAGAAAGTGGGTGGTTTTTTTTAATTTAAATTTTAAATAAAAACATATTTTCTTGTGTCTATCTCTCTTTTAAAATGACATAATTTTATGTTATTTAAAATGACAAACACTTTTCTTATATATATATATATAAATGAAAATCCAAAAAAAAAAAATGTAACAAAAACCTGCTTTATGTGAAATATTTTAAAAAATAATTTTATTTATAGATGAAATATTTATTTAAAAAATTAAAAATTTTAAATTGGTTTGATATGGAGATTATTTAATATTTAATTGTATAGAAAAAAAATCTACTTAAAGATAATTGTACTTCATTGTATTTTAGTTTAAATGGTTTTTTAAATTAACATATTTATCCATTTTAGTTAAGCCATTCACCTTGTTCTAACTAAAAGATAAAGGGATTTATATATCTTATGTCATTACACAATGAAAATTTTTGTAGCAGACACAATAAAAGAGAGAGAGAGAGAGAAAGTGAGATGAGAAAAGAGAAGAAAAAAAATTGTGAATCCCACAACTTTATTGTCTATGCTGCAGAAACTTTTTTGGTGCAGTGACATAAGATATATAAACCCCTAAAGTAAATTATTACTAAAAAAAATAATTCATGTTAATGTGTTGGGAATAAAATTAAATTTATAGTTCAGTTCAAGTTTTATTTGTAATAACTCGTTTAAATAAAAATTAATTTATAAATCAAATCAAGTTACTTCCAATTTTTAATGATTCTCATGCATGGTAGGATGAATGACATAGAACACACAGGTTTGACACAAGCTTCTATAAACTCATTTGCACCTGGTTGAATTGGCCAGTCTAGTCAGGTTTTAAGACCAGTATAAGCTTAACAAGAATTTTTTCCCACTTCTCCGTCTTTTTATTCCAAGTAATTAGTTTATGCAATAGCAAAGGTAATGCCAAATGCCATTATAGGGCTGAAAAAAGTACTGCTGAGTTTCTTGGTCAATACAAAACCACAAATTGAGTTAAAATAGACATGTTATTTGTAGGAAAGAGTTGCTCGCATTCCATAAAAGCATGACCAATACTGATTCTTGGAAGCAACAGATATGCAAACTGTGATTAATCAACACATCAGTAAATCGGAAACACTGTCAGAACTTTGTACCGAAGAAGTGATCAAACTCATCGTCTATTAGTACATTAGTCTGTCGTATTACTTTTTATGCATTCTACAATCTAGGGAGTTATTTCGCAAGGGTGATAATGGTTGTCTTGCTGAATCTAGATCGTCAAAATCAATATTCCTCTCCATTGGGCTACTTGTTCTGGGACTAGACTTTCTCTTGTTTGACTGCAAAAGCCAAATAAATATAAATTATGAATATAAATATGCATACATTCAAGGAGAGATGGCTGCAGAAGATGCATATGATAACTACTAGGCAACTTAGATGGTTATATATCATCAGCATGGGAAGAGAAATGAAATGAATTTGAACATGCAATGCAACACTGGCACGCGCATATGCTGCAAGAAAACATCACATGATTTTCTTTTAAACCTTAAATCTTTCTTGCCTTGGCAGATCCACTGCTTGTATGTTTCCCCGCAGAACCAGGATGGTTATTTTCCTTGTATTGCCTCAACAACCTTTTGTTCTCCTCATCCAGTATGTTATTTTCATCAAACAGTAATTTGACCTAGGCATACCATGCTAAGTTAGATATTAATCAACAATCAAATCATCGAAAATAAATGAAATGGTCCAAAAATAAGGGGATCAGTCAATCTTTACCTCCTCCTCAGCTTTGTGAAGGTTAGTTCTTAGATGCTCCTTATCTTTTTCAAGTGACGTAACTTTGGCAACTACTGACAGAACTCTCTGAGTTGATGGCTTTAAGCTACCAAATCCATAATTCAGAAATTGGCCAAATGAGTACAACGCCTAAAGAATAACGGGAAAAGGAAGGAAAGTGGACAAGAGAATGAAGAGAAGTTGGAGGCTCACCAATTCCACATACTAAGCAACTTCTTACAGGACTCATTTTCACTATTTACTTCCAAAAATGCATATGTAGAATCATCATCTTTGCTAGTAAGAGTTGCCAAAAGAGAGTCAAGTAAATTCTTTTCCCCATGTGTGCATGCAGAGGAAGAATCGACCTTCACAAACAAAGCAAATTTCTGGGGTCAACATTGAAAACCCCTGACTAGAACTTGCAAAAGCTATTACCATTTCATGAGTAAAGGAAAAGGAAAGAAACATATGAAAATCTGAAAAAGAACATTACTTGCTAGTAGCAGAAGTTCAGTAATGCAGATGGGTAAAAAAGAACATTACGTATTAGCAGTATAACTTCATTAAAATAAAGCACATTAAAATTGTCAATTTAACAGCTGACAGAAGTCAATCTTATGGTTATCACAATGCATTATCGCCAAAAGCAGTGAGCATACGAATAATCTCAATGACTTATGTTACCAATGGAAACCAAAAGTTGATTATAAATCAATGGGATGAAACACATTTCACCTTAATGTCAATGCTTATATTTATTTGAAGCAAAAACACATCAGGAACTCCAACATACGGCGAGTGAATTAAGTTCCAAGGTCCTTCCTAGTAGCACTTTCGAGTACATTATCAATAATTAATTTACTCCAAAAGAATCAAAAGGGAGGCGCCCCTCTTGCATTTTCAAGTTTACATTAACAACTAAAAATGAAATTCCAACTAATCCACGAAACCGTTTAGTAATCAATACGACCACCACACACGGTCCACCCGAATAAAATGCATGATAGAAAGAACCACATCAATGTCCACGAGTATTCTCACCATTGCTAAAACTAAATAAAAATGAAGTCTTTACACTACCCATTGATGCACCCTTAACTAGCATTACAATATTATCCATATTATAAACCATTAACTAACTCAGATCGTTAGAAGGGAAGGCATGCATTTTGATTGTTAAAAAGGGTGGGAAAAAAAGATTCTAACAAAAATAAAAACGAAAAATATTATTACCAATTCGTGGTAATGCTTGTATTTCTTCAACTCATTCTCCAACAAAAGCAAATCCCGTTCCAACATGAGAACGCGTGATTGAGCCTCCCGTGCCCGTTCTTCAGCGTCGTTTCCGAATTCCATCAACGCTTCCCTGTCAAGATCATACAGCGCGCATTCCTTTTCCCATTTCTGGCATTGGACCAACAGATTCTCACACTCCAACGCCAGTCTCTGATTTTCCTCAACAAACTTCTTCAAAGCTTGAGCATTCATAGTCGATTCAGACTGCTCGAAAAAAAGAAGAGAAATTTCGATTACAATTTTATTTTTTTTCAAAAAAAGAACAATTATTAGAGAAAGATTGAAAAGAAGAATCACCTTGAGGCGTTCGATGAGTTGGTCTTTCTGCTTCAATTTGGGGAGTAGGGAAAGGTACTGTTCGCGGAGGCGCCATTGTGACTCTTGGGAGGCGCGAAGCTTGGTCTCTAGGGTTTGCGAAGACACAGGAATCCCCAACGAATCATCAATGGATTGTTTGATGTAATCGTCGATGTATCGAGGAAGATCCATCGTTGTAGTTGTTTAAACTCAAAGCACGAATTTCGATTAAAAAGAAAAGAAAAGGCCCAAATTCTAGGGTGTTGAAGTGAAAGTGAAAGAAACGCTGAATTGCTATGGAACTCTTTGGCAATTATCAAGAAATTGGAAACAACAAAGTGGTGTTGTGATTGTGAGGTTTGGCTCTGGTTTTGGTCGGAAAAATCAAATTATTATTTATCTGCGTCTCCTCGATTCAAATTCAATGGGCTAACCGTTGGGACAGTGTTTTTTTATTAGGTTCGAATTTGGTTTCTTAATCCAATCTTCAATCACTGGGCTATTCTCAAGAAGGCCCAATATATTGTGATGTGACTAAATCCAATCTTCAGTATGGGAACAGATACTGAAGAACCAAGGCCCATGAAATCAGTGGGCCTGTTACTGGCTTCGAGCTTTGAGACATTTATCGGACCAAAAAAGGAAAAGGTTGAGACGTGCAATTTGGAAGTTTCTCAGTTGGTTAGTTCCAAAATCAACTTTATCATGAAACAATTGCTAATTTTCATATAAAAAATAATAATAAAAAAGTTGCTCCATGCATCACCCGCTTGAGAGGAGCATTTCTTTTGTGATCTCGGATCAAATGCGCCTGATAGAGAGGGAAAGGAGGAGAGAGGAGAGAGGAGAAAGAAAGGAATCACTATATATTTTTTTCGTTTGATAGCGGTAGGAACATTTCTTCGGTTTTTAACTTTTATATATTTATTTCTTCGAGAAACTTTTGATTGAAAGAATGGAAAATTAAACTATGTCAGCAACTAGGCATATTATTACGAAAATCTTTTGTAGAACATTCTGTTTCGAAAAAAGTTTTACTTTGGGTCATTTCACTAGTTGGCTAGGAACAAAATGAAAGTGGAGGAATATTGTACTAGTCACCTGGAGGCTGTTCTGCTTTTCAAAATCTTAATGATTTGAATTTTCCATCATTTCGTTTGCGAAACTTCTTCGATGCTAGTCACAAAGATGTACTAACAACATCGTTAAAGTGAAGAATCTCCCAGTCCTAGCTACCATAGCGTTTCACACAAGGCAACAATATGTATGACTTATACACATTTTAGCCATTTCCACTCGAATCTCCATACTTTTATTTCAACAATCACTAATGTCTTGCAATTATTCCCTCCAATCCAAAGGTTAATCTTGTCACTCATTTCAACAAAGAATTCAAGTATACCAAGAAAAAAATAAATCAAAAGCATCAATTCGGGGACCCTCAAAAAGAGCATTTAAAAAATGTATTAACAAACAGTACACTCTTGTTAAGCTAGCTCATATAGCTTCTTTTCGTATATTATTGAATTCGAATGGATAATTACTGAGATATGAGTCACCCCTTGGAAAGCTTCTTACGGCAAGCTAGGTGCGCCTATATAGCTCTTAACTTTTCCCCTAAAGTGACAACAAAATATAGTGGATCTTTCATGACTTGGATGTTAAAGTTTATTGATTTGGCTATAAACGTCATGCTTGACACTTGTGTGGTTTTTTATGGATGAAGCATACACAAAAAACGTAAGGACAATATATATAGCAAGGCTTACCACAATTATCAAATATAAATATAAATTTGTATATGATCCTCTTCAACCTTAATGACCGTGATTTGTCCACACATACCCAAATTGTCCGCAGCTGCAATCGAGGACATTCTCTTCTTGTCATATTAGCATTACATATGTACTGTATTATGGCTTTATTTTTATATCCATGGGCATAGAGTAGCACATCGTATTTCATCACACTGAAAATGAAAGAAAACGATCCAAAATCTTAATTTGTTGAAATGGACGTATACCGATATGTTCTATCAAAACATGCAAATACCAAATCCGCCAATGGCACCTTTCAGAAGCAGTCGTCATTCCTCAACTATTAATTAGGAAAATATTTTGTTCTTTCTATTGAATATTGACGGCATATTTTTCATATGCCGATTTAATTTCCTATCAAATTTGGCATGAAGTGTATAATATTATAAATATAATCTATGAACTCAGCTATATAGCATCTGACATCCTTGTACCTAATGAGACTTGGATTGGTCCTTAATTACAAGTTAATTGCAACCAAAAGTACTTCTACACTTAAATAGAGTTTTTCATAAATCATAATGACATATGAAATAGCGAGTATGGTGCGATGAACTATGTATTATATTCAGCTTTTATCGTGTGTTTATATTATATATATGCCATGCCATCTAGTACCCGTTGAAAGTTATAACATCGATGGTACGAAACGCTAGACAATGATCATATAACCCGTTGAATCTTAGGCAGAGATCTGTTTCTTTGATGGGTATGTCCCATTACTTTCACTGGTCATGAAGGGCGATCGATCAAGAAAAAAGATCATTATTTTGTACCATTATTCCAAGCATACAGAACCCTCCCATTCTGTTTTTCACAATTCCAAACCGAGGCATCATTAGATACATTGCTCAATTGCGAAGCGGACAAAAGGAAAAAAGTGTTATAAAGAATATTCACACACGTGAAAGACAAAATGGAAGGTGAATATATAATTACCACTTCATTCAATGAATCGCTAAGAGTTTGTTTCAACTATTTGTAATGATTCTGCAGGGTACTTGATTATTTAGATTTCTTTTTTAGATTTCTCAAATAATTCATTAATTACTCAACTAATCTGGTTTAAGCCAGTTGGTACGACTATGAAGACAAGCTTTTTTTCATCAAATTTTTAAAACAACTGCATACAAAATCACTTCTTAAGCTGAAATAATTTCATGCTAGTTGATGCATTTGCTTGGTGGTATTATTGGATCTTATTTTGTTTCCAATTTTCTTGTCGTTGGAATTAATGACCAATGATCTATTGGTTATGAATAAGAAGTGGGTTAATAAAAAAAAGAGAAAAGGAAATTTGAAGGGATGTATGGATTTTAACAAGTCCCACATTGGACAACTAGTTCAAAGTAGGAGAGTTTATAAGCTCTCACCTCACACTATACATTTTGTGGAGGGGGAGGAGCTAGGTGGGCTTTGGTTCACCACGTGTCGCCGCCGTCTGTCCGGATCGGATCATAGGTGTGTAACAAAAATAATTTTTTGTCCAAAATTCAAAACCAAACGTTTCTACCTGTCGATTTTTTGAGCAATTTTGAATCAAACCGGTTCTTCTCTTTCGCGAACCGGTCACCGGTTGTACCTGTTCGTCGGAACAGTCACCGTTCTCCGCCGCCAGCGACGGTTAATCGTGACCAGTCAGTGTCTATTTATAGATACTGACACCTTCAGAAATTTAATCGATTTTTCTGCACTGAAACTCTGCCAGAATTTTTCTCCTTCCGGTTTGCATATTCCTGTTCATACTCCAGTGTAGTTTCCTCTGGCACTGTTTTAATGATACTCTCTTTTTGAAAAAAAAAAAAAAAAACTGTTTTACTTGGATTATGAAACAAAAATGTTTAGTATCTTAAAAGTTTAAATAAGATATTAAATAAAAATGTATACTTTTTATTTATGTCACATCTATCAAGTTAAAAATATAACATTAAAGGTGAACATTTTAATATTTGCAACCACCTTATAAAGGAATCAATAGTCCTAATAATAATGAAATTCACACGAAGCTTATTTTATTAGAAATTCACTCCATACAAAATGTTAGGTGGGTGTATATGAAGTTAATTAGTCCTACCTAGTAAGTATATATATATATATATATATATATATATATATATATATATATATATAAAAGGGTTCTAGTAATATTATAAATAAGTGAAGACAATTATATTCAAAAAATATAACTTAGTTGGCAAAACATGTTGATTAGGTGGGAAGAGAATCATAAATCGATTCTTACCAAATATATCTTTAGAGAAATACAGTTTAAACTTGTGTAGATATCCGGAGAATCGATAAAGAGCTCAGCTTACTTTCTTTTCTTTCAATTTTTTTTTTTTGAAAAAATGAGCTTGCTTTCTTTTATTTTATTTATTTTTGTATACATGGAGGGCACGAGCCCATGAGCTTGCTTTCTTTTAGTTGCAATGGAAAGTGGAAAGAGAAGCCAAGCAACAAAACTTTAATCCTAATTAACAATTTAAAGCTACTATGTGCAAAATTTGTTTTATAAAGAAAGCAAGCTCGAGTTCTTAGAATAAAAAAATATATATTGAATATTGTCATTCTTACATCATTTTTATGATTAAAAATTACTCTATTTTTTATATGCCAAAAAATAATCCACTATTTTTCAAGAGATAGTGTGTTTTTTTCTTTGGAGAATAGAGATAATGGTCTAAAGTCGAGATGTGTAGGTGTGTTCATCAACCGTTCCAAACCGATTCAAACCGCGATAACCGAACCGAAAAATCGATAACCAAATAAATCGAAAACTGAAAAATCGAAAACCGAAAAAAAACCGTAAATTTTAATTGGATTGGATCGGTTTTCTGGATTGGATCGATTTTTGGATGGGTTGATGAAAACCGATCCAATCCAAACCGATCCAATATATTAATTTCTCTCTACCTACTTGGTCTTTCTCTAATCATAGTCTAAAAATTTCTAAACCCAAGACTCATTAACCCATCAACTAAACCCAAGAAAAAATCTAATCACATTTCATCAACAAAATTTTATCTTTGTAGAACTTCATATCTCATTGCCCAAAAAATAAGATTTATGTTATAGTTTACTAATGCTTTTGTATTTAAAAGAAATAAAAATTACAAAGGCAATATATACAAAAGATGTTATTTGCAAAAAAAATCCTCCATCTGATATTTGACTTTTGTATTGGGCTGATTTGTCTTTATCTTGTAATTTCAGAACGATTTTATTGAATTGATTTTTTGGGATGTTGTTGTTAACCCCCTTAGATTACCAAAAAAAAAATTAACATTTTAAAAAAATCAAAAATCGATCCAATCCAAATCGAAAAAATTGGATTGGATCGGATCGGATTTGAAAAATAATCCAAACCGAATGGATAATTATATGATCAAACTGAAAGGATTGAATCAGATAATTTTTGCTTTCAAAACCAATTCAATCCAGATCGCGAACACCAGTTAATATCTGTATGTCGTATGAGACCTTACTCCGTGGACTGCAGATGAACTTTTGCCTTTTGAATTTTTGTGCAAATGATTGATGATTCGATCTTTGTGGAAAGAACCCACCGTATATGGAACTATATGCAAAGAATTAATATTTACATACGAAATAAATATATATATATATATATATATATATATATATATATATATATATATATAATTTCCCATCCGACATATAGATGCTTTATCCTAAAAGCTGTTTTTTTTATTAAAAAATAATTTTTTTTTGGCAATACAACAACATTAAATCTAAACAAATTAAAGGCATCGAACCATGAATTCTTGCGTGTCGTCAATTTGTTATTTCGAGAAATGCATGGATAGTGGATCGAAATTACCCACATGAGTACTAATACATGTTTGGGATCGAAAAGACTAATGTTACTGATATAAGTCAACCAAGTGCAATTAACCCAAAAACAATCTATGAAAAAAATATTTGTGATTTTAAATGATATAAAATTATGTCATTTTAAGAGAGAGACATAAAATAATATTTTTATTTAAAATTTAAATTAAAAAAATTACTCACTTTCTTTCTCCCATAATTTTGATTTTTTGTGTCTCTCTTTTAAAATAACATAACTTATGTCATTTAAAATGACTAACATTAAACTCATAATCTAATGGAAAAAAGTGTGTGTGTGTGTGTGTGTTTTTTTTTTGCAAAAGAAAAGTATATATTTTAAAGGACATAATTTATGTGTTTTTAGTAGCTTTATATTATATTTTATCAGTGAGATATAGTTATAATCTAAAAAATTACTTTTTCTTTAACTTTTAATATTATAATTATATCTTTTGGTAAGTCATAATATAAAGTTATTAAAAAGATACAAATTATGTGCGACAAATGTTAAACCCATAATCAAAACATAGGTATTTATATATGCAATGATTTACCTTATCATTAACGGTCTTTTCATTTAGATTTAAGTTATATCATGATCTGGTTGGGGCTATGCCCTATCAACCACCAAAAAAAATAAAAGTTGTATTATGATCAAAGTACGATCTGAACATATCACGCGTGCATATTTTTTTCTAGTCTAAATCATAGAGCGATATAGACAGCGGGAGAAGTCAGCTTTAGATGAGACTTATCTAAATATATATATATATATATATATATATATATATATATATATATATATATATTCGATTTTGTGAAGGAAGAGGATAAGAAAATCACAACACAAGAGAATAATAATGAAAGAGATTAAATCTCACTAAGCATGCATTTTCCCAGCTTATATATTGAAATGGACTTCTGTATTTCATTGAGACTTGTTAGGCAGTTGAATGTACACACAACCCTACGCATTTCAACAAGGATATTAAAGTCCTTTATAGCATAAATGCTGATATTAGAGGGTGGATTAGGACAAAATAAAGAACGACATATATAAACCCCCTCTAATATCGCAATGGACACAATCACAGATATCCCAAATTACTCAACAAAGAGAAGGACAGCACTTTTTTTTATTTTTTTTGTTAAATAAAGAAAATTAATATAAAGTTTAACTCAATTGAAAGCCACTTCTTATTGCACAGTACGTAATAGTTGATTCACAGCAGCAGCAATTTCATCCACCGCATTCAGCTGACACCCGTCCTCTATCTGTTCCAATCAATATTTCAAACAAAGACCCAGAAATTAAGAAAAATAGTTAATTTTTAAATCTTCAAATTAAAAGAAAACAACAAAAAAGGATGACACAAGAAATTGGGAAATCAAACTATGGTAGCTCATTTTCTGAACAGGTGGGTGAGAGTATATATTCGATCCTTATCAATATCATTTTGGAATGAGTTTAAAGTTTTAATTTCAGAATTCATTTCGAATTGAACTAATTGCGAAACGATCAACTTGAAATATTAAAAAAAAAAAAAAAAACTGCGAAAAAGGTAACTAACCTTTACACTGACTGAGTAAAGGACCATATCATCCACAGTGGTAACGTTAAGATGGAGAATGCTGAGCCTAAGACTTTGAAGCCCGACAACCATTTGCATAAGCTGGCCGGGTCGTTTCTTTGAGAGTATCTTTAAGTTGGCATGGCTATCAACCATGGTCACTTCAATGTCTGCAACGGCCAAATGTTTCTGATCCTGGTTCTGAGCCATGGTCGACGTGGCTGTGTTGTTCTGAGTTTCACGCATCGTGTACTGAGGAAACGTGAAGAACTCACCGAAGAGCGAGCCATTATTTAAGCCATTATTATTATTCTCTTGTGCTTGTTTTGTTTTCTTTTGCCCCTCCATAGACTGCAAAAGCTGCTCTAGCTCCTTCACAAAGTTAATGGCTCCTCCAACTATAGACGCTTGGTCACCCTGCGGAAAAACAATTTTAAGTTAATAATATTTAATTAATTAAAATAATTAATTAAAATATATTTTTGATTAGTTAAGAACTCACCCTTTGAACATAAGAAGAAGGCATCAGGGATCGGAGAACAGCAAGGTACTCATTCATCTGTTTTCGGCGATTGCGTTCAACCGCAATGTGTGTCATCCTCTGGTTCTCGATTTCCTCCTTGTTCTTGGCGCTCTTGGTGCTGCGACGTCGTTTACGGCGACATGTGGTGGCTTCCACGGAGGAAGGAGGAAGAGGAAGAGGAGGAGGAGGAGGAGGAGGGAAAGGTAAAGTGAGAGATTGATCAACGGTGCAGGGCTCAGGGGAAGAGTGTGAATCCCATGGGTCCTTGAACACCGAAGTAGAAGAAGAATCCCAATTTGCATTGAGACTCTGTTCAATGTTATTGTTGATAATTCCAAGGAGAAATTTCTCTTCTTCTGCTGCTGCTGCTGCTTGAAATTCCAAGGAGTATAAACAATCCTTGTAACCATATGTAAATGGATCTTGTGGGAAAACCACAGCATCTAGTGCCATTATTTGTGAATTATAAGAGTCCCCACTCTACTAGGGAGCTAGCTCTCCCTGTTGTTTTTACAAAGGAGACACAGACACTACTTTTTGTTAAAGGAAATGAAGGGAGAGAGAGAGAGAGAGAGAGAGAGAGAGAGAGAGAGAGAGAGAGAGAGGGATGAATTGAAGGGTTAATTATTAGAGGGAAAGGAACAGTTTTGGCAAAGAGAAAGAAAGAAAGAAACTTAAGACCCAAAAGCACAACCACTACATTCCCATAAGACCAAACAAACTGGCCCTTTTATTCTCGCTTTATGAAGAAAGCTCTCTGCCTTTAAAGATGATTATTCAAAGTTTCAAAGAAACAAAATGCTACAACTCACTGCACGTGAGGTTTCATCGTAGACTACTACTCACAAACTCAACCACGGGGAAACACACAGAGACACTCACAGATACAGAGAGATTCTCTTGGCACTTTGTTAATTCCTTAATTTGTAATAGTACTGGCGATGAATTAGTTTTCTTTTTGCAATCCTTTTAAACAATAACGTTTTTAAAACTCCATCTTATTATGTACTACATAACTACATCATAAAAATTAACCCAAAAAGAAATCATAAAAATGGTTGCAGTGCAGTTAAATTTGTGTTTAGCTTTGTTATTATTCTCAAAAAGTTCACACTTTGTTTTTTGTTTTCCAACCAAAAAATCCCCATTTAGATACATGGTTTTTTTTTTTAAAAAAAAGAAGAAGCTAATTTAAATGATGGATTTAATAAACTTATAAGATGGATATTTGTTAGTATATGAAATAAAAAAATCAAACTTCAATCTCTTTCGTGAATAACGCAATCTTATCCTCGATTCGATCATACTCAATTATACATGAAAACAAAAATAAATTAAAAAAAAAATAAATAAACTATAGCTGAAAATAACATATATAATCCAATAATCTAATTTTAATTGTCAAACAACAAGAAATGGTTGGTTGGCAACAAGCCAAAAGCATAGGAAAAAAACCGATGTATACTATATATTACTACATCCGAATAATACCTAATACGTGAACAGTGCATCGTTCCACTAAGGACACTCTTTCGACATGTATACACTTTGTCAAGCTGAAGGACAAAGTGGTCCTTTAACTGTGGACGAGTGCTTGCTTTAATCAGCAGTTCGATACATTACCCTATAATCAATTATTACATTAATTTATCAATTTTAATGGGTCTATGCTTTCATTTGGCAATAATGTGGTCGGATAATCGGACATGAAAAAGAGAAAGAGACCAAAAGATTGGGATAACTCAGCATTCTGAGAAGATCCATAAATTCAACAAGAATAATGGTTACATTAGCATGAAAAAAAAAAACTCAAAATATTTTCAACAAAAGTATTATCATATTTTATTATTATTTTTTAATTAATTGTGCCTAATACATATTGTATCATCTCATGGAACAAATGAAGAGAAAAATGCAGAGGACATAAAATAAAAATAAAAAAACAGCAACCAAACGACAAATTTTTGATGCATTAAATGTAGGGTTTTATAATTCTCATTTAACATGAGATTTTAAATTTTCCTACACACACTTCGATTTTTGTGCTAATGTAGATCTTACACATAATTTTTTCTAACATACGGGTCCCACATACTTTTTATCTCTACAACATGAGAATTCAATTCTCATGTTGAACGAGAAATATAAAATCCTTAAATGTATCTAATTAGGTTTTTTTTAATAACATGTACTAAAGATTTATCCCAACGAAACAGTTCAAGTGTCGTACGTACAAGCTCCAGAATTTTGAGGAATCCATGTGACCACACAAATGGCCACTCTGTAATCATCTACCTCAAACACGATGCACCTCTGTCTCTTTTCCCTTCCCGAGGACCCTGCAATCTTTTTTTTTTCTATTATTGTTTTCAACTAATTAAATAATATACATTTTAATGTTTCATGTAAGTTTAAATGTGGAGTTTAATTTGGATATACTATTTAAATTTAAGATAGGATAATGTATTATAAACAACAATGATAATATGTTATAAAATATAAATAATTTTTTTATATGATATTATTTATATTTTATAACATATGATTATATCCACAATTTTTTTTTTATAAACAACACTATATATTTTTTGACAAAATTTCACGCAAAAGTATTTTATCAAAAAAATACTGATAATTTATAAGAGTTTATAAATATAAAATTTGTAAAGATAACATTCTTATATTATATTGAAATTAAATGAAAATGTATAATACAGTTTTTACATTTTTTTATACAAATGTGTGATACCGGACCATTTTATTTTACTTGTACCAATGACATTTTTGTTTTACGCAAAGAATCACATTATTAATTAACCATTTGACGACATCTCGATGAGACATTCTCTAGGTCTTCTTCCCTTTTTTCTTGGGTCTCCCTTCTGCGGAATATCGCTAACACCATAATACTTGTTTATTACCATTCTAATCAGATTTTGAGTTATTCCATCAGTGTTTATTATATTTCCACTGCTATAATCTTTGGTATACGAGTACAGAATGATTATTATAATAAAGAAAAATCCAAACCCAACTGGCATCCCTTTGAATGTATCAGAAAAAAATGTAGATTATGGGGTTCGATGACTGATTAAGTCTTAAACTGTGCTGAGTATCTTTTTATGAAAGCCAGCGTATCATTTCCTTGCTCTTCTAAATATGAATCGTACCTCCCCTTACTTCAATGATATTGATCGTACGTATATTTATACTTAATTTATGCAAGAATATGCATCTTAATTATTTGCTAGATAACTGCGGTATAATAACTTTCATCAAACTCATTAGGTTTGCGAATATAATAAGTTCATAATTTTTTTGGTTCACTCTGTCCCACGCCAACAGAATAGTTCAAAAGAAAACTGTGTCTTCTCTGTGTGTGTATATATATATATATATATATATATATATATATATATAATTATATAATTATATATAATTAAAAAAATACTATGATTTATGTCCCAAAACGACGTCGTATTGGGCTTACTGCAGATAACTTATCTGCAGTAAATGCAGAAAAAGCGAACCCTATATATATATATATATATATAAATAAATATGGGTTTTATAATTCTCATTCAACATGAGAATTATAATTTTCCTACACACCCTTCGATTTCTATGCTGACATGGGTCCTACATATAATTTTTTCTAACACATGGGTCCCACATGCTTTTTATCTCTACAACATGAGAATTGAATTCTCATTCAACATGAGAAAATCAAACCCCTATAAATATATGGGGAAAAACATTTCTCAAGCAGCTTGAGATAAGTTTATCTTCGGCAACTCCAAAACTACGTCGTTTTATTTATTTGTTTCCTTATATTAATTGATTCACCTTTGAATGGTTATGATTTCTTTTTTCTCTCTTCCTTTATCACCAATGAGCCATATTTGTACGGTTATGATTTAGTAGCCAGAGATAAGATTATCTCAAGCAGCTTGAGAAACGATAAGTCCATATATATATATATATATATATATATATATATATATATATATATATATATATATATATATATATATATATAGTGTCAAATTTGAAATTGGACACCTTATCTGATAGTCGTTAGATCAAAAAAGATCAATGGTGTTACATGCTTGCAAAGCAGAGTCGTTGATCTTTTTTTATCTAACGACTCTCAGATGAGGTGTCAAATTTCAAATTTGACACCGGTGTCAAAGGATCCTACCTCAGATATATATATATAAATATATATATATATATATATATATATATATATATGGGGTAGGATATTGTAACAACAAATTAGTGTCATTACCGTTAGATCGATTATGTGGATCCAACGGTTATATTTATTTCCATCTTTGTAGAGTTATGATTTCCAAAGCATTAAATATTAGAAATCATAATCATACAAAGATGAAAATAAATATAAAATATTAAATATGGAGAATCACAACCATACAAAGATGGAAATATATAATCATTGGATCAACATAATCGATTTAACGGTGAAATTGATTGACATTAACATTAGTAGTAACACTAATTGGTTGTTACAATATTCTTCCCCTATATATATACGAGTTTTCATTTTCTTATACTGTTGGAGATAAGATATCACATTTTATAAACTCAAGGTGTGGTGAGACCTAGACTTGTTAAAAAAAAAATGACACGAAAATCGAAGGATAAGTAGTATGAGAATTCTTTCTCCTACAATATAAGAGAATAATTTCCACATATATATATGAGAAAACATTTCTCTTTTTAAAGGAGAAAAGTTTTCTCCTATTAGTGACTCATAGCATAACAAAGCAACTTTGCCGCCTACTGCCACTAAATCACCACCCCCAAGTCAAACTGGTGCTTGTTGTTGCACCAGGGGCCGTTGTGCCTGGCGCTAAGGTGTGTGTATTTTGTATCCATTGTATATTTATGAATGGTATAAAATATCCAGTATTCACAGATAAAGATATTAGGTTATTGGTGAAAAATCAATATACTTCGAATCAATAGCGGACCTAGAAGTTTTTTTTAATGTTTGCACACTTAGAATAAAAGAATAAAGGAAAAAAATTTAATTTTTTTTTTAAATATATTAAAATACAAAAGAATATATATATAAAAAATTTTTAACTTAATATAAAAAAAGTAATTAAGAGTCAACTAAACTGTTACAATAGAAAATTTTGGGTCCTCAACAAAAATTACGGGCCTCAATTTAATCTCTTAGAAAAAAAAGTCTACTCGTGATCCCTCAGAATTCAAAAATAGACCCAGATAATCAAAATCATGGTCCTTTGAAATTCAAAATGACCCACATTAATTCCTCAAAGGTTAACATGGGTCTAATTTGGAATTTAAAGGAATCACGAGTCGACTTTTTTTTTAAGAGATTAAATTGGGTCCTGTAATTTTTGTTAATGACCCAAAATATATTTGATTCTTTTTTTTCTTCAAAAAATTTGTGTGTGCACTTGCACACACAAAAACATACACAGGTCCGCCACTGCTTCTAATGTCGAATCGGAATCAACTAGGACAGAAATAAAGCATTGGGTTGAACTCTTGTGGGATGGAGAAAAAAAATTCAAAGTGGGACCCACTTATGTTATGAGTTACTAGTAGGAGAAAAAAATTTCCTTTAAAAGGAGGAAATATTTTCCATATATATATATATATATATATATATATATATATATATATATATGACGTTTGATAAAAAAAATGGTTAAAAGTCTATCCTTTTAAAAGATGTAACTTAGAGTTTTATAAAAGTTATGTTGTAGGAAAAGTGATTATAGAGATTCGTTTTGCATGCCATAATTTTTTCTTTCTTTTTTCTTCAAAAAGTATGGGCCCCACAAAATGTTGTGTGTGTAAAAAAAATTATTGTGTCATGTTAAATAACAAATGCAAACCCCTATAACTTATATCCTTTTAACAATTTATAATTATGTATTAAGGGTAATATATGGTTATAATATTAATTATACTTTTTTCACTTTTCACGATAGCAAACAGTGTTTGAAGAGAAAAAAAAATATAACTTTAATGTTATAATTATATATTACCCTTAATATATAGTTATAAATTGTTAAAAGGAGATAAATTACCTTCTTTAAAATGACAAATCATTTCCCATAAAAAAATGTTATATTTTGCAAATCCTATTCAAAGATTAGACGAATTTTATCGTCGTGAAAATATATGTATAGTATCAAGTTATTAGTCACATGCAATGATTCGTTCAGTACTTGGATCTCATGTGTGCGTATAAAAAACATTACCGTGTTTTTTTTTTTTGTAAAAAAAATTAGGGGGAGGAGATTCAAATTAACAATGATTACTGTTTAGTACCAATTTATACTTTATATTCAAATTAAAGGAATAGAAAAAAAAAAACATATTAAAAGTGAACAAAATATGAATTAGGATCCGTTGGAATTAATTAATAATAATAAAATATTGAAATCAAACATTTTTAACAAATGATAAGCGTTAGTTGGGCATTGTATGTAGATTTTAAAAGTCTTACATTTATGTACTAAAAAATATGTCTTACATTTATTATTAATCATTGATCCAATTTATAATTTATAGTTTATATTAATGATTTATATTGTAAACTTTTATAAAAAAATTGTTAAAAGTAAAATACTTCAAATAGTAAAATAATATGATACATTGTTTTCTTTAAATAATATTATAGACTTTTAAACATTCCGTGCATAAAATTTAAATCAGACACTCACTGACAAGTAATATTTATGTATTTTAACTCAAATCAGGCGTGACTAGAGCGAGTTATCTGCCAAATTAAGTTATAATTAGCGAGTTAATTTGCTTAACTCTCTGATTATTCAAGTTTGACGGCATTGACTATGATAATTTAAATCTCAATTTATAACTACGTTTTTTACGATTTATCCTCCTCCACGATGTCGTTAGCCTCAGGTGCTGCAAAACTATCACATCCTTTATTCTTCTTCTTTTAATGTATTTTTTTCTTTTAATTAGAAAATTTTTAAGTGCGTGCACAGTCATTTTAAATTATTAAAGTAGAGTGAACACAGTTTATTTTTCTTAGTTCATTATTGAAGTGAGTTAAGTCATGTTAACTCATTTGAAATTCAATCTATAATGAGCCACATTTGAGTTATATATAAGTTAAATTATATCACAACTTATTAACGCCTGGCAATTAGAGAGATAGTTCCTGCTATTCTAAGACATATAGCGATTTTGTCCTTTTCTGGATGACACGGCTAATGAAAACAAGATAATCCAGATTTGTATCCAATTAAGTACTCAACACGTCTCGGTTGCTTAATTGCATGTGGTTTAACCACAAAACACGCTACCAGCAACTCCGACCGCATCATCCGGGCACAAGATAACCTATAATTTATACCAATTTGTATAATAATAATGTGTTAAGCAAACTGAACTTTGTCAGAGGTTTGGTTTTATTAATTCAGCTAAAAGCCCTGTTCGCTCATAGGCTTGTTGACTCGTTTAAGCAACTCAAATTCTGGGAACCGCGTAATGTTCTACATAGGATGGTCGAAAATCTATTTATTGACAATTTTAAAATAATTTTTTATTATTATGTAAAATTTTAAATAAACCTCGTTAAATAACTTAAATGTATTTTTATCAGTGAAATGAGCACAAGTTATATATAATAATATTTAAATATAAATAATATATTACTAATATTTCTCTTCGCAGGTGTTTCTGCACATATCTCCTGGGCCAATTTTAGTTTTACTGCCACAAGC
Organism: Gastrolobium bilobum; assembly: GCF_033153095.1. Classification (NCBI taxonomy): domain Eukaryota; kingdom Viridiplantae; phylum Streptophyta; class Magnoliopsida; order Fabales; family Fabaceae; genus Gastrolobium; species Gastrolobium bilobum. The sequence continues at coordinate 107,244 of NW_026898262.1, forward strand.
CCACAAGTTTGCCGCTTCAAGTTGTTTTCTATTTTTTTTTTCTGTCCTTTGCGAAAAGTCCATACAAGATCAATTTGGTTACATGACATTTTGCTCTTTTTTCATTTCAGTATTATGAAAAATGTGTCTCATTTTAAAAGCTGTAAAATTGTATCATTTTAAAAGTTGTAAAATTGTGTCATTTTAAGTAAAAAAAAGAGATAAATCAAGAGGGAGAGAGAGTAGACAAAAAAAATAATGTTATGGGTCTCACTTCTTTATGAAAGTAAAATGACACAAATTATATCATTTAAAAGGATAAATAAATTTTTCTATATTTTTTATTAATAACCTCTCTGACTTACCTACAATAATCTTTTATTTTTTCATTGTGTGGAAAATCTTTATCACCATAAAACATAATTGTTTTATAATAAAATAATACAATACTTTTGTCAAAGAACAAATAATTTTCCCATATATTTATCACAAATGTATTTAAATTCCGATACTTTCAGCATACATCTAGATGAAACAATAATTGACATTATGCTAGAAGGCCACATAAGGTCAGGAAAATATAGGGTTAAGCCTTATTTAAGCTTGGTATATTATTTATCAAATTTTATTGTAAATCTTTTGATTCACTTAAAACATCTTTAACGTTACTTACTTTATAATATTAATATTAATTCATGCTCACATGAATTTTTTATATTTAATTAAATCGTATGATCCACGCTTTATTCAAACAAAACACTTAAGGGGCCGTTTGGGACGCGATTTTTTTTAGAATTTTTGAGAAACTGAATTTTTTTAAATTTTTTATTTATAGATATTATCGTAAACTGAATATTTTTATCATATTTTTAAAAATCGAGACTCCCGAATAAAAAAAAATTTCTCCTCTGTCAAACGCCCGACTCGTGTGGCAAAAATCATATCAACGCTCCCAATTCATTGAAACTATATCAGTTGGAGCACTGTAAAGTTAAAACAGATTCGCGATGCTTCATATATATATGCATGTCGTTCGATAGCGCTGTCAAGTGAGCCCTGACATGCCATAGCTTCAAATGAGAATATTAGCAACAAGGGAAAGAAAAAGAAAGCTTCAGAAGAGAACAATTTCCTCTCAGTTTCTCTGCTAATAATCAGTATATATAGGGCTATAGGCTACGCCTAATTTCAATCTTTGTAATAACTAGACCTACATATAATTATGTTATTGTTTGGTTTATGTTTTTAGTAGTTGATGTCGTTAAGGCACTGGTATTAAGCTAGACCGCTAGAAGCTTTATATTAGAGTTTAGATTAGAGCCTATTCATGTGGCTGTAAGTTAATTAGCTGGAAACTTTGCTCCTATGTCCAATTGGATGTTCGGGATCAAAATGATTAGTCAGATATTAGCACGGACGCTGACAAAATTTACACATTGGCTTCCTTGGCTTCGCTTGAAGACTGATTGGTCAAAGCATAATTCTTTTAATTTTATAATGACCACGGCAGATTATTCTTATTCTTACATTTATTTTTAGTCATTGATCTATATGTTTTACTCTCCTAGCCCATATAAAAACTTTGTTGACAGATGATATATAAATCCTTTTAAAAATTGTCAAAGTGGGAATATTATGGGTGACTAACTCCACTTAAACTTTATTGTTCTCCAAAAAAATGTGACCAATATTCATGTAAAATGACTATAATATATATATATATATATATATGCTCAATTACAATCACTGTAAGTGTGCCAAAAATGCTGTTTCTCCCGTTTGTAATTCACTGACTGCTAAGGTTGTATTCGTTATTCTTAATTACATTTTAAAGTCTTTTATGCAGTGCTGAATTATTTCAAGCTAGGGTCACTTTCCAGTTGACAAGCAATATTGATTTGATAATTATTAGCTTAAATATTAAATATATAAATATGGATACCGAATTTTCGACTTTCAAAAGTAGTTCTACTTAAACGATTAACTATAAGTTGAAATAATTTACGATAACATTAGAATTTTAAATTATATCATATATGATTAAATTTTAATTGTAAGGTAAAAATTAAAATAAAGATTATAAATAAGTTTCTAATAGCAAGTCCCCGATGTTAAAAAGTCATTCTTATAGTATTTACTATTCAATTACATATTTACGTTTTTTAAATAAGGCTGAAGTATGATAAACATATAAATAAGCAATAAATTCTATAATCATATTGAAGCTCAATTGTTAAAATATAAATATAATGCATATAATTTAATGTATCAAGCACATATCACTTTGAACATACAATAATCGGCTGAGAAACTCTCTTAGCGATATAAAGCAAACTCCAAAATCTCCACCCATTTTGGCCTTCAATTTCTTACTGTCCAAACAAATTTAAGAGATAGTAGTTAACGCCATTCAGTCATGCATTTATATGACCGACGATATTGTTGCCGCTAATTCAATGGATTAACATAAATAATCGAATGAAACACACAGATAAAGGTCATATTTAAAATTTCAGCCATTGGATGGGTAGGATATGTGGACATGCAAGCGAAGAATAATTGTCTTTAACCTTTATGCATCATGGCTGTAAGAAAGTCTAAGGATATAAAGTATAAATGTTATAATGGAACGTCATTTGTCACTCATGTCGCGGCGATTACGATATACCAAGACATTCACTGAGCAAATACAATGAACTTTTAAATCTTATGAATTAATTAAAATAAAAGTCCAATTAATTTGGTTCAGAAACCATAAGGCGACACATTTAGAAATAGGGGCGAAACAATTATAATAACTGCAACCTTTAAATGGAAATTGTTTGTGGGGAGCATATACATTATAATATGAACTGTGGGTCGTTCCAACTTGGTTGAACGGTTTCATCAATTTGTAGAACCTTTTTGGACTTTCATCTGTGATTGAGATTGAAAGAAACTTAAATAGGGGTTAAAAACAATTATATATTAACTTGCATCCTTTAAATGGAAAAGTCTAGGTACCGAGCATATATATATCATGATACGAACTGTGGGTCGTTCCAACTTGGTTGAACGCGCGGTTCCATCAATTTGTAGAACCTTTTTGGAGTTACATATGTGATTGAGATTGAAAGCAACTTAATCATTCCAACTTGGGTTTAAATACTTCAAATATTCTGGAACCGTAAACAAATAGAAAATGCCCAACACATCACATGCACTGGCTACGCTTACAATTACAAGGATCTGTTTGAATAGGAAAAATAAATTGCGCATGACCTCAGCTCCTGAAATTCATTTTTCTGTTATAAAATAATATGTTAAATATGATTTATTAGCTTCTGCCATTTGGATCATGAATTGCATCGGCAGCAGTTTTTATCAACACAAATTCAAATAACTTTATAATGACAACGACCTTTATAATGGCACTTCTATGATTTGTTAAAAATTTAAGAAATAGTATATATTATTAAAAAAATTATATTTTATTTAACTTTTCAAATAATATAAATATTAGATAAAAAAATAGTTTAAGAGTCTGCACACAATCTTGAATATTCATTTTTGTTATTTGTTAAATTAAATTACAAAAATTTATTTGCAAAAAATTAAAAAAATCTTTATTTTTAAAACTCTACAATACATTAAACATTGCACAACACAAAGTTTATTGCAATAAATATTGTCATTTTATTAAGTACTTATGCATATTAAACCGCGGACATTACAAAATCTGTAGTTTTGTACATTAGTAATTAAATCATTAATAATACACAACAGTATCATGTGACTCAAATACTTATTTTGAATTATTATTTTTGTGCTATACATCAACATGTACCAATTGCACCCTAAGAATGTATAATCTATCTATAAATATTATAAAATTTATTCCCAAAAAATTATCATATGGTATTTGCTTAAATTTTCATTATTTAAATTATTTTATTTATAAATTTTTTATCTTATTTTTTTTTTTTTTGATTCTTCATTCTTTTCTTACACACACACACACAAGAGAGAGATATCTATGGGGAGGGTTATATTTACAAACTTTTTGTTTACAAACTACACTATGTACTTCCGGGAATACATAGTGTAATTTGTAAAAATTTGTAAATTTTTTTATAAACGGATCATTCCCCTATATATATATATATTACAATATTCATATTTTTAACCATTTATTTTTAAAATATTTTATAGTTATTTTTCTAAAAAATTAACAATCAAAGTGCATTGATATTTAATAAATTATAAAAAAATAACATATTTTATTACATACACTAATCTTAAATACCAAAAATACACATTAATAAAATATCCTTTAAATACTATTAGTTTACTTATATATCAATTTTATTTCATTTCAATCTTAAATTGTAAGTTCTAATTAAAATAATATTTATTTAATTTGAATTTTGTGTGTTTCATCGATTATATATTCCAATCTATTTATACTAATAAATTTAGGAAGAATTATATATATATATATAATTATAAATATATATAATTATATATATATATTAAGATGACACACAAAATAGGGATATTTCTTTTATATATATATATATATATATATATATATATATATATATATATATTAAGATGACACATAAAATAGGGATATTTCTTAGTAAAATATAAGATTAATTTAATTACCAATATATATATATATATATATATAAGATTGATTTTTATCTGATTTTTTAGATTTTCAATAGATTTTAAATTATTTTTTTAGGTGAAATAATAGTTTTCTAATGAAACGACTAAAAATAGTGAAATATCAAAGTTTATGTATTATAAGGGTTCAAAAGTGTCTATCCTAAATTAGAGGAATGATTGATTGTTGGGCAATGTTTCTATCATGTAACATGATATAGAAAAGCATTCCTACTCTCACATCGAATATTGTGTCAACATTTCTTTTGTTTTTTATTTTTTTTTCATGATGGGTCCCACCAAAGTTTGTTTGGGTAGAAAATTAATTTTGTATTATGTTACATAACATATGTATTTGTTATATGAATCAAAGGAGAAAGTAGTTAGTATAGGATGAACCAGAATTCTAAGAGGTGCAACACTGCGTTGTGGTGGTTTCTGCTAAGTATACGGTGGGGAGAGAATGATGCATGGTGTGTCACTTATAAAGTGCTTATAGAGTGCAATGCATAGGAGAGTATGCAAATGGCCATAGATTCTTGTCTTAGGGCAATATTGTGACATATATAGTAGTTCTGAAATATGTCAGAAGGAATAAGGTAGTGACACTTACAATTTTGCCGGCAAGTGGGTGTGCTTTACATGGGGGAATCACATTGCAATAAAAAAAAATTGATTATTTGGAGAGAAGGGGGAGATATTGTTGCAAAGTTGAAAAGTAGGGGAGTCATACACCCCTCGCCCACCAATTGGTGATTTGTTGGGTTAAAATTGATTATTTTCTCTTGTATTTTTTCTCTTTTTAAAATTAAAATATATATTAAATTTTTGAAAAACCTACATATTCGACTCTAGCACATAAGACTTGATAGACTTTTCGCCTAGACAAACTTCTATGTTGGGAAGCTTTTTAGTCCTAACTTGCAAGGGCTGACTTAGCCGAGCGGGTTAGTCCATATTGGGAGCACTAGTCATGAAGAAAAAATGGGTTTGGGCTTGGGTCATCAATTATCAAAAGAAGATGCAGGCCATTGGTTGGATTTCGATTGGACTCTCTATTGTGTGAGCGCGCACTTTTTTTTTATTTTAAGGATATGATTAAGTATATGAATAGATATGTATTTCTATTATTTTATATAGTTTTTATTTATATTAATATTTATTAATTTTATACTATATGATTTGACTAATGATTTGTTAATTAAATTAATATTATCAAAATCAGACCTGATCAAGTCAAGTTAACCATTAGTCAATGAGTCAGCTTCGAAAATAATGATCTGGCTTTGATGTTAGAACGAGAAAATGCCTCACTCGGTCATTTGAGAAAGATCGTACAGAGAAAGAGAGAGAAACAATCTGCTAACTGATTCAAATATCAGGGGTACGTGTATAATCGATGGTGCATTTCTGAGAATCAGGTCCATCATTTTGTTTTGGTCTCACCACTAAATTTAGTAGCGATTGAGGGTGCCAATAGGTCAAGCGAATCATAGAAGATTTATGGTGTATTCTGTATTAAGTTTAATTTGGCTTGGGCTTAAATAAGTTAGGTAATGTTTTTTTAAATGTCTTTTTAGCCAGAGAAGATAAGTTTTAAGTCATTCAAAAAAAATCTTTTGGACCGGATGACCGACCTATTTAAATAATAAAAATACTAATAGGTGAAGGATATTGTAATAACTAATTAATGTTATTATCAATTAATTTTACCGTTAGATCGATTATATTGATCCAACGGTGATATTTATTTTCATCTTTGTATGGTTATGATTTTCCATATTTAATACTTTATATTTTATTTTCACCTTTGTATGATTATGATTTTCCATATTTAATGCTTAAACATTAAATATGGAGAATCATAACTATACAAAGATGGAAATAAATATAACCGTTGGATCAACATAATCGATCTATGGTGAAATTGATTGATAGTAATATTCGTAGTAACATTAATTGATTGTTATTTATTACAATATCTTATCCCATAATAATAATAATAATAATAATAGTTTTCTTGTTGTATTGAATTTTGATTAAATTATATATTTGTTTACCTATTTAACGATTTAGGCCCATTAGCTTACATAATAATTAGGCCCATTAATCTATTCACTCCTTTAAAAAGTCACGCCAGACTTTAAAACAACAAACCCCTATATTAGATAAATAAGCCAAGCTCACTCTTTATATTAACAGTTTGTTTGTGTCTTTTTGTTTTAAACTAGAAGCTATTTATAAATTAAAGTTAAAAAATGAGCATAAAAAAGCTAAAAGCTATTTAGTAATTACATAAAAAATTTAACTTAAAAATTACTTAAAAGTACATATTTCAAGAAAATTATATCTCTCTCTATCTCTATAGCTATTTATTTTTTAAAAAAAATACAAAATTCAAGAAAAGCAGATAAGAACTTTATAAAAAGCTCATCCTATATGAACTTTTAAATTTTAGCTTTTTTCTTCGTTATAAAAAAAAAACTTTTTATTATAAGAGTTTTTCTTAAAATTTATTTGACCTAACTTATACTTATAAGTAACTTATAGCTTAAAAAAAGAAAAAGAAAATCCAAAACAGACACTATAATATAGATAAGCCCCGTAAGTAAAGTCTTACTTATTTGACTGGTTTTAACCACAGCGCAAGCTCGACTACTAATAGAGAATGAAGAAAGAACCAACGGATCTTAACTACATGTCTTGCAAAGAAAGGGCTTGTAAGTCTTGAAGTCCAATTCTTAAAATAGAAAATTTGGTTGCAATCATGCAATACATAATAATTTGGCCGGTTATAAACTGCCTCAAAACAAATTAATTACGAAACGATAAATCGATTGAAATATTTAAAAAAATAAAAATGATTTGTCTATATTGAGCTTCCGGCCCTTTATGTACAAAACAAAAAGATATGGAAAAGGAAGCAGTACATGGGCCATGATCCATATTTAATCGTGTCTCCATTTCTAAAAACGTAACATCAGACACAATGTTAATAAGATACACAGCGGTAAGAAGCAGAATATTTTATGTTCTTAAGACCAAATAAGATCATCGACAGGCGTGAGTACTATCAAAAAACAATCAGATAATTTTGCGAAGTAAAATAAAATGCAAATTTTTCATCTCCTATGTGTATGAATATAGCCTAGCACAATTGAAAGCCTCCTCCCCAATGAGGTTTAAGGGTGTACATGACAATAATAATGTGCTAATAGAAATGGTTAAAAATTTATAGTTCAGAAAAAACAATGAAAAAAATTGTTTTTTTTTTTTATTTGTTTTCGAACATATTATATATTAAATACATTCATTGTTTGTGCTATTGGTCTTTATCCATCAGCTACCAAAAAAAAAATACATATATTGTAAAATGTATTATGAGATTTGAAATCGAAACAAATAAAACTCTCACTATTTATTAAACACATATATCATATAATGTGTGTTAGTAAATATATTTTTTCTGCTTAAAAACTTCTATATAAGCACAGAAATAAATAATAATAATTTCTCTCCCGAAATACAGCCGGACACGATTGAAATCTCATATTCAATGTGCTTTTAGTTTTTTTGTTAAAAAAATGTGAAATTCAATTAATTTTATGTAAAAGTGATTTTTTTCCACCAAAATTTATATTCCGGAGATACTTGCACGAGAGAGGAAAAAATATATTGATAGTGTTTTTTTATTATTATTATTTTCTTTTATTTTATTATAAGAATGTTATATTTACAAATTTTTTATTTATAAATTACATTATGTATTTTTAGTAATAGACTCAGCTATAAATATATTTGCGGAAACATATAATATAATTTGTAAATAAAAAATTATAAATATAATCTACCTCTTTTGTTATTGATATTGCGAGAGACTTTGCTTTATATATAATATTTACCAGAGACCCCTGACTATTCAACAAAAAAACAGGCCTAAACATCAGATAAAGAAAAATATTTGGTCAAATGATAGAGATAAACATATACATATATAAGAGAATAATATAAATAATTAAAAAGATTTTCATTCAACGTAATCCTCACTATCTTGTTGGGTATGACTCATGTTTCGCATACTGACGAGGGTCCTTGTTGTCGGGGTCAGCAGAAAGGTAACTGGGATCTCGCTCCTATATGAGCGGGCGGGGGTCCAGAGGAGTCACCCTAGGAGATCCGGGGGACAGCACCATGAATAGCTGCTGTTATGATTTTCTAATCTTATTTATATTTTCTTTATAAATCGAGTGATTGTAACGAGTAGCAGTAAGGTAAATATAGTACAGCTTGTGTGTACACAAGCTGAATGTAGTCTATATTAGGGTGAATCAGAATAAATCATCGTGTCAATCTCTCTATTCTTTTCTCTTTTATGTTTTCTCGATTTTGTGTGATTGTCGATTTTCAACATATTTCACTATCTAACGGAATTAAACAAGTACAAGATAAACAAAAAATTAGACTTATGTAATATCTATGTTTCAAACCCAAAAACTTTTTTCATAAAAAACATATTAAAAAATGGGTTTTCGTTTTATCCTTTAACATAACACAACAAACTTTCCTACACTCACAACATTTTGTGGGACCCACACTTTTTAAAACAAAAAAATAAATAAAAAATTAAGGCACGCAAAACGAATCTCTATAATATTACATAATCACTTTTCCTACAACATAACTCTTATAAAACCCTTAAAAAATACTACAAACCATTAAAAACTAGTCATACCCGCAGTAAGAGACAGGCGCGCACATCACCCGCAGTAAGACCCAAGTTAGGTGCAAAAGTGTTCATACCACCCGGATATGCGTCTAGGGGCGCATAACATGATAACAAAAGTATTTGGCTAATTCAAAACGATGAGAAATTGCTTTCAAATTCTCCATCAAAACCATCGTCCAGATAGAATCAAAGTAGTCGCTTTATAAAATTACAAATTGGGATAAGCAATGGCGTATGATGACCGAATTAATCATGCGGCCGTGGATAGATAGATATCTTTGGCATGTCATGAGAGTCAACTATACCATGCCGACAGTTTGGCACTTATGATTATATTAACGAATTTTTTTTTTTTACAAATTATATTATATTTTCTCAGAAAAACTTCATTTAAGAGTATTTTATTGTTAAAATATAGTGTAATTTAAAAAAATATATAAATAAAAAAATTATAAACATAATATTCCCCATATTTTTTATATGAAAGATTCCCCTCTTTTCGAAGATAAATTGTATTAACACAAAAAAACAAACGATACTTTCAGGACCTCTCTGTTTAACTTTTTCGTTTTGTCTGTCTTTGTTTAATGCCTTCCATTTGTATATGGACTTTGTTTTTCTCCTTTCGTTTTCTTACACGCATATATTTTAAGTGGGTCCTATTATTAAAAAATTAAATAAAAAATAAAGTACGCAGATATATGAATAATATGAGAAATATTTTCTGCAATGACAGAAGTTTTTTCCCGTTTGTATTTATATCAAAAACAAACAACGATACTGTCAAAAAATTATAGACAGAGAAACTCCCTCTGTGATTTGCACTCCATCAGAGATTTATATTCGTGGCCCAGTATTGGGGAAAATATTGAGAAAAAAATATAAAGTCTTTTAAATAGAAAAAATAAATATTGAGAAAAAATTTACTTCTGAATACAGGGGTGTAAGTAAAAAAGGACATTGTTACTGTTTAACCATATAAAACTTAGGTGTTTGAATTTTAATGAATTTATTAATTATATAGCTATAATATTTACTTTTATTTGGTGGGACGATTATGAGAAACGGAAACTTGCAAATTATATTTAATGCCAAATGGAGTCGGGTTAGTTCATAGTTGGAAATAGCTTGGATGACGCATCGAAGTTGTGCTGCGTACAAGACAATAGATAATATGAACTTTCATTACGTATTTCTACCAATTAATTTAATTGGAATTTGCGTAGGGGAAGTTCCTTTCTGTATCTATATACAAATTTGAATGGTGTTTTCAAGGGAAGCAACGCTAAAGACACCGTTTTTGTTACGAAATTCAAAGTGCTGAATTACTTAAAGGAGACGGGGACTGAAAAAGACATGCGAATTATATAATAAGCAGCTTGAGCTTCACTAATCAATTATAATCTTGGATTAGTTTTATTCGATAACTTGCTGGCGTCAATTTGACCTACATACTAACACAGTTACCCAAGAACTTAGAAGTATTATCCTTTCGTTATGCGCAATGGAGCCATTTATATGCTTCTCCGATTTTTCTACTTTCGGATGAATCATTCAACGATAGCGTCACACTAAATATATATTAACTTTAGATTAAAATATTTTTTGGATTCTCAACAAATATCACATGTTTCAATTTAATTCTTTAAGAAGAAAAAAATCGACCCATAGTCCTTTAAAAATTCAAAATAAATCAATATTAATTATTTTGAGGAATTAACATGAGTTTTCTTTGAATTTCAAAAGGATCACAATTTTCACTAATCGAGTCTATTTTAAATTTCATGGGAACTACAATTCAATTTTTTTTAAGGGATTAAAATAGGTTTCATAATTTTTATTAAGTAACCAAAAATTACTTTACTCTTAAACACATAATAAGTAGTAATCCCCACTCCCCCTCCACCGTTTCCTATCCTAAGATAATTTTGTTTGAAAATTTGTTAAAGAGAAAAATCACTAGTAATCTGGTGATAGTACAGAAGTTGGTTAGTTGCTAATTTTTATTTTTATTAAAAAAATATAATATAAAATCATTAATTAGTTTTAATGATTATGTATGGGCCTTTCTATTTTTCTTGTGTAGAGCTAGAAGTCATATTTTTAGGAGTGAGACAAGAAAATGCAAATATTGATTTCTGGAAGCCACAAGGGGATATGCATTATGCAATGGGATCGAGAACAAGCAAGCAAAATGATATAAGATGCAGAGGAGACAAAGACATAGACAAATATTAAACATACTTAGCATATTACAATGAAAAATTCATTCTGTTTACCAAACACTGAAAATGTCCCCCATTTTCAAGGCGCTGAAGGCAAACACCTTAACTCGTGAATAAATAATAATGACTTTAAGTAGCATATATCCTTTGTAGCTGTAAACATAGACACTGTGGCAGACTAATCGGCTTATGTTTGGTGGGAAGTGTTTGACTAGAAAAGAATAGAGTGATAATTTTTTATTTTTAAAAAAAGTTATAACTATTTATTAAACTAAATAGGGAATGATTAAAAAGTTAGAAATATCTTACTATTTAAAAAAATTTAAAATAAGATAACATTTACTTACAGTGAAGGTTATAGTTACCATCAATTAAATTTATTATTTTATATTACCAAATCTTAACAGTTAATTTTCGTTAATTTGATAATTATAATTTATTAAAAATTAATAATTTATTAATAAATATCATTAAATAAATTATAACCATCGTATTAACAAAACTTAATGATTAAAATTTAATAATAAATAATAAATTTAATTGATGATAAATATAACTTTCTCCTTTTATTACATTAAAAAATTTGTCCTCTTCTGAAACTCTTCCATCTAAAGTTATTCGAGCAGTCACTGAGATCAAAAGCCCATGGTGAATCAGGTGGCTCCTCCAAATTACAAATAGTCAAATTACATTAAAATTGTAGACCCAAAACAAAATAAGTTGAATAAACGATTCCCCGACACTCTGTCCCTCTATCAGAACAGAACTAATCAAACACTCATTCTTCTTGTATGTTTGCATCGTCTTTTATGATTCGACACCCCAATCAAAAGCGCACATCTGCTATAGTAACAACCAATTATCATTAATATTCTGAGAGAAAAGGGAACAAATGAGCAATTAGCGGGCGTGTGTAAGTAAGGGTTGGGTATTAATTGCGATTATTACCATCAAATCCTTTGCTTAATGTTGCAGCAAATGAAATCCACCTGAACCCTCATGACCACTCTCACTCTCCAACTACGCTGTTATTCCCACCATCCCCTTCCATGGCTTCTTCTTCTTCTTCTTCTTTTTATCATACAGGTTCTGCCGCCGGCAACCGCACAACTACCAAATACTTTAACACCTCCACCGCCGGACATATTTAGTAACAAGCTTAAGTTCGATAAATCCATGGCGATCGTCCTGGTGATCCTGGTCGTTGTGTTCTTCATATTAGGCTTTCTTTCCATCTACACTCGCCAGTGTGCGGAGCAAAGTATCAGAGGGAGGCTAGACCTTGCTTTTCCGATCGCCGGAAGCCACCGGAGACCGCGCGGTTTGGACCAGGAGATCATCGACACCTTCCCCACCTTCGTCTACTCCACCGTGAAGGCTCTCAAGATTGGGAGGGCCACGCTAGAATGCGCCGTGTGCCTCAACGAGTTCGAAGACAACGAAACGCTGCGTTTGATCCCAAAGTGCAGCCACGTGTTCCATCCTGAATGCATAGACGCTTGGTTGGCCACTCACTCCACCTGTCCGGTTTGTCGGGCCAACCTCGTTCCAAGGCCCGGTGACACGTCATTCGTTGCGCTTCAGATCTCGGATCATGAAGGTAATGGATCCAGATCCGATTCGGATGACCAGCCCCGACAGGATACACGGGTCGAGGACGACAACAACAATCGCAACGAAACTGGAGTGGTAGCTGATTCTCCAAAGGTGAATACTAATTCAGTTAATCAGAACCGTTCACCTCGGACAAGGTCAACGGGGTTTAGGATCGGTAACTGGTTTCCGCGGTCTCACTCGACCGGTCACTCGCTGATTCAACCGGGCGAGAATTGCGAGCGGTTCACCCTGAGGTTGCCGGAGGAGGTGCGGAACCAGCTGGTGAACTCGACGCTGAGCCGGACCAAGAGTTGTGGCGTGACGTTTACGCGAGAGAACAGTGGGAGGAGGGATTACAGGACAAGAAGCGTGGGCAGCAGCGTTGCTGGAAGGACCGACGAACGGTTCGGCCGGCCGGACCGGTGGGAGTTCACTTGGACGCCACCGTTTATGAGTAAGGCCGGTTCGACCAGATCAGTGAAGGGTTCGGTGCCAATGGATGACGTGGAAGAACGATCTACGGATCGGCTATTTCCAGGTCGCGAGGATTAGATGATTGTTTGGGGTTAGATTAGGTGGATGAAGATTAAAGATGAATAGTTTCACACCCGGTTATACTTTTACCAACTGAGGTTTCGTCTTCACTTAATTACTTTTTTTATAATATATATATAAACATATTTATTTGCATGGTTTTAGGATTTGAAATTTTTATAGTGTTCATTCTGGGTGGAACAGAAGAGAAGAGATTTTGTAAATATGAAACTCTAAATCAGATCTCAACAGAGGCTACGATGGACCAAGGAACCGGCTTGTCAATTGAACGGCTCAGTCCAAACTCTATGAAACTCTAGAGATGAATATATAAGGTAATTTCTTGTCTTAATTAAGAATAGTTCACAATTAAATTTAAATGGATAAAAAAAATAACAATGAATTATATTACAATTGATGTGTTTTTCTCTTCTATTATGTGAAGTTTATTTTTTAATGAAATTTCTACTCTCTTTTTTTTTTTTTTGAATTGATATCAATTTGGATTAATAATGTTTATTGTCTGCCCATTATATTTAAATCTTAATATAAAATAATATAAAGTTGCAATTAATAAAATAAGGGTTCGCTCTTTTTCTATAGTCAATGTAGATAAATTTTTTATATTGAGCTCAAAATGACGTCGTTTTGATGCGGAAATCAAAGTATTTTTGTAATTATAATTTAATACAGGAATATAATAGTCTTTTTTATTATAATTTTTTAATTTTTTAACCCAAAACAACGTCGTTTTTGTAGAGAATATAGATAACTTATCTACAATCATTGTATAAACATCAAAGTCATAAAATAAATATTCTATGGGTTCGTTTTTTCTACACTTACTGCAGATAAGTTATCTGCAGTAAGTCCAATACGACGTCGTTTTGGACGAAAATTATGATGTTTTTTTTAATTTTAATTTATTTCAGGATTATTATAGTCTTTATAATTATAATTTTTTAATATTTCGATCCCAAAATAACGTCGTTTTGAAAGTAAATTCATATAAATTATTTGCATTAAGAAATATTTTTCTGATATTCTATTGCCTCCTAGTTATATACTTATATATATTATTATGTTATTTGGTATTCCTTTTAAAAAAATGGTTATTTAAATTTCATGGTCTAATCGGTGCTTCTGCTTGAGCTTTCGATCCATTTATTCGATCAAAATTTTTACGTTCTTTTTGTTTTCTTCCAATCAAGTTACTTTTTTTTTGCATTAATAATATCTTCAATATGTATTGTACCCAATATATATATATATATATATATATATATATATATATATATATATATATATATATATATATATATATGTGAAAAATATTTCTCAAGCTGCTTAAGAAATGTTTATCTCCAGCCACCCCAAAACTACGTCGTTTTGATTATTTATTTCTTTATATTTATTGATTCACCTTTGAATGGTTATGATTTCATTTCTCTCTCTTCCTTTATCACCATTGATCCATCTTTATACAGTTATAATTTAGTAGCTAGAGATAAAGTTATCTCCGACAGCTTGAGAAATGTTAAGCCTATATATATAAGTGGAAATTAAGTTGCGTGTACGTAGATATACCACACTCTACGTTTTTAGAAAAAGTGTCTACAAAAAAAAAAGTGTTTATAAAAAATTGAAATCAATGATTAATTAATAAGTACAATCCAATAAATTATAATCATTAAATTGCATAAATTAATTATTAATATCTGATTGTAAGATATTGTAAGAGAAAATTGTGTAAATATAATCTCCCTCATTTTTTAAATAATAAATATTAAAATGAGAAATACTCTATTTAATATATTTATCATTTTTTATGAAACAAATATATGAGTAAGAAAATGTGTTAAAAGATTGTGAGGATAAATTATAGGAAATACTACTCTCATTTTACATGAGGTAGTTATCTCCTTTTCTCTCATTTCGAAAATCGTGCCCTTTTTTTTCTTTTTCTTTTTTGCTTTTAAATAGCAGGTCCTACTTGAATTCTATCTGTAACATGAGAGAATTACTCTCATGTTACATGATAGTAATATTACCCATAAATTATATCTTACATATTGTAAACATTTTATTAATAATCACCTTGTGATAATTTTCATCTATGATTTCGAAAAAATGTATATATTAAATAGTCAAAAATATTTTTACATTTTTTTTTCTCTGAGCTCAATTCATATTTTGTTTCTTTCTCACTTCAACAAAATAGGTAGGCAGCCAGTGTACCCAAAAAAGTAAAAATAGAACCAGCCAAGCACTTTTTTCCGGTTAGTTCTTAAGTAATTGTATTGATAGTTGATTATACAAGTAACTAAAATAAAGTGCTCAACTGATCCGACTTTTTCTCTCTCTATTCTTTCTATCCATTTTATTTAAGTGAAAGAAAAATGAAATGTAGATTGAGTGATAGGGATTTTCTTTATATATATAGGGGTTTTAGTTTGTCCTTTAACATGATCAGAAATTTTTTTCTACACACAACATTTTGTGGGGCCCTCACTTTTTAAAGCAAAAAAAATAAAAAATTTGGTACGCAAAACGAATCTCTATAACATTACACAATCACTTTTCCTACAACATAACTCTTATAAGGGAAAAATATTTCTCAAGCTGCTTGAGATAAGTTTATCTCCGGCCCCCCAAAACTACGTCGTTTTGATTATTTATTTTCTTATATTTATTGATTCACCTTTGAATGATCATGATTCCCTTTTTCTCTCTCTTTCTTTATCACCATTGATCCATCTTTGTACGGTTATGATATAGTAGCCGGAGATAAAGTTATCTCTGGCAGCTTGAGAAATTATAAGCCCCTCTTATAAAACCCATATATATATATATATGAGAAAAATATTTCTCTGTCAACTTGAGATAAGTTTATCTCCAACCACCCAAAACGACGTCGTTTTGTTTATTTATTTTCTTATATTAATTGATTCACCTTTGAATTTGAATAATTATGATTCTATTTTTCTCTCTCTTCCTTTATCACCATTGATCTATCACTGTATGGTTATAATTTAGTAGCCGGAGATAAAATTATCTCGGACAGTTGTAGAAATGATAAGCCATATATATATACATATATATATATATATATATATATATATATATATATTGACAATTTTAATATGTACATTTGATTAAAACACTTAAATCTAAAAAAAAATCTAGTAAAGTTCAGTGAGATGTACTATTTCAGTTCTAATCATAAATTCTTTCTTATTTATTGGTACCGAATCTACAGTTATGCAATTGGAAATCAGGCCAAGTTTGTGATCAAATGAACAGGCCTTCAAATTCTTGACTATCAGAAGACAAATGGTCGTGAAGGCCACCTCTGCTATGCCTTGCTTGAGTTGTTTCACTATCTACTGCCATTTTATGATCAATTTGTAAATGCAGATCAGTAGCATACATATGGTCCCGAACAAAAAAAAATAGAAAGAAAGAAAACGATGGTTGTACACAATTTTTGCACACTTTTCTTTATACTACACCTTGTAAAAAAATGAGTTGGAAGATATTTGTCTTGTTTTATCACTTGAAAAATAAAAGAGAAAGAACACGTTACAATCCCACTTCAAAGTATGGGGCTTGGAATACCATATCAGAATTATGGGTTTTGGTGTGAGGTTATATGAACTTTTCGCTTTCCTATCTCATAACTAATTTTTGGGTGAGATTCTTTTAAGGTTCATATCAATTGATATCAGAAATAATTTCTATTATATCTCTTGATTGCAATTGAGCAACGCGAGGAATGTTACAATTCTACCTTGGGCTCTCCAAAGATTCATATCAGAATATACTAAAAAGTGGATATAAATAACACCGTTATTTACCGTACATTAATTTTGCAGGATTCAATTACAAATTAGGATGTAATTATAGAATGCTATATATAGTTGAATATTTTGATTAGGCTAAAATGGGGGGAAATTGATAAAATATTTAAAAATATTTTATAATATTAAGATGATCATATCTTGAAATAATTTCAAAAATACTAGAAGATCATTTCAGATTATTTTTCTTATTCACTAATATTTTATGATTTGTTAGCTTATTTTATAGTCCTCTATTTAATATAAATAATAAATATTAATGCTTTGTCCTTTATAATTATCGATTATTATTTCTGTTTACTCCGTTAATGCTTGAATCTCTATAATTTGAATGATTTTTTCATATTATCCCATTGGCTACTATTCTTGTTTCGGGTATTTATCCGATGAGGCCCACCGAATTTAGGTCTAATGGACTGAACCCACCTGACGAGGGACTGAATACCCTTTTACCCGACAAGGCATATCTGAAATTCGAATCATGGGATTATATCCACGATCACCGCAATAATTGCATCCCAAGGTTGATATAAATACATCTGCAATATCAAATGGGGACAATTCATTCAGATAATATCCAAGTATCCAACCACATTCTCTGAGCCTTGTTACGATCATACACTTCCAGCCTTTATACCTTTGAATCTCATACTCAGCCTTACATCATACACCGTACACTTAATCTATCATCCTAACTCTAATGAATGATTGCAGCTAGTTTGAGAAGAAGGAGCAAATCAATCGAACCTTCCTTAGGATCAAGATTGCCGAAGGTTATATAGCACTGACTCATGTGTCTTTGAATTAAACCTACATAAATATCGGTAAAATGAATAAAACAATGATTGATTTAATAAAGGTGAGAAAAGCAAACCAAAAAACAAATAAAAAATAAGGCTGTTATTTATGGAAATGGTCAAATTAAATAAAAAGATTGTTATTTACAATGTTATCAAAACTAGTCTGGTCATTGACCCGGTCGAGATACTGGCTCACTGGTTTAACCGCATGACCCGGTAATTATTTGTAATTTTATAATTTATATTAAAAATTATAAACATACTCAAATATCTAAAAAAAAGTGATAAAAATTTCAAATATTTTAATATAAAAAATAATAAATCACATATTATTGTCCAACAAAAGATCAGACAAAAATATAATGATCGTGATACGGGGCTTTAGGTTCAGAAAACGACATCTCTAACTATAAATTAATTCAAATTTTCGTACATAATTGAGATAATATTAGTTTTGTAGGTACATAACTTATGTAAGTCAATAAGCAAAAAAAATATTCAAATATGTCCATTGTGATTTTTTTTGAAAAAAAAAAGTTTTGGAATTTTTTTTTTTTTTGGACCGGGTTGAGTCACCGGTCACCGACCGGGTCACCGGTTTTTTATGAAAATCAGCTGGGTCAGATTAGGTCGCACCGGTTGGTTCTAATGCATGACCAATCCATTGTTTAAATCAGACCGGTTATATGATCGATTTACCAATTCCTGAAGCGTCCCGACCAGGTCAATCCGATTTTAATAATAGTGGTTATTTTTGTACATCATAATAAATAGTCTTCGATCCACGCGAAAGAAAAAATCTAGTTTCCTTGGCCGCGTTCACAAAGATCGAAAATGCCTGTCTGAATTCAATTTTCTCGTTCAATCAAATTAACTATAATAGAGACTTTTAGGGGCATTACCGAAAAAAAGGACCTAGTTTTAATTTTCACAAATAAATAAAATAGAAAGCGTATGCGTGTCCAAATGCGAGTGAGATAGGGTCTTTTGACTCTGTTCATGTGCCAATTATTCAGAACAGAGCACTAATTCTTGAACCCAAATTTATACCCTTTATATTCTCCTAACACTCCATCGTTATTTCCATTGTTACATTCTTGTTGCGATGGCCCAGCAAAAGAGGCTCAGAAATCTCGCTCACATCCTCAAAGACACAGCCTCAGTGATCGCAGCATCCCTATCAATGAAGCGCCACGTGTCCTCCGTTCGCGTCAACGTCCTCCGCGCCACAACGCACAGCCTCGCCGCTCCTCCGTCGGAGTCAAAAATCGCCGCCGTGCTCGCCATCGGCCACGGCTCACACGTTCTACCGCGTGCCTGCATCGACGCTCTCATGGACCGTCTTCACCAGACGCGAAGTGCCACCGTAGCCCTAAAATGCCTTTTCACGCTTCACAATGTTGTGATCAAGGGACCCTTCACGCTCAAGGACCAGCTATGTCATTACCCTTCCTATGGTGGCCACAATTTCCTTAACCTTTCAACCTTCCGCGATGACTCGGAGGTTGAATCGTTGGAACTGAGTTCGTGGGTTCGATGGTACGCGAGTGTTCTAGAACAGAGTTTAACGGTTTCGAGAGTTTTGGGTTATTATATGAGCTCTTCTTTAAACGAAAGATCCAAGAAAGACGCGCAAGAAAGAAAGTGTTTGGTTTTGGGGCTTTCGAACGCTGATTTGTTGTATAAACTAGAAGGTCTTGTGGTTTTTGTTGAGCAAATAAGCCGTGTGCCTGAGTCGTTGCACCTTCAGAGGAACGAGTTGGTGTATGAAGTGGTGAGAATGGTGGGTGAGGATTATAGAAGCGTTCAGGGTGAGATTTTGTTGCGGTTAGAGGAACTTGGGAACAGAATGGAGGATATGGATGTGGGAGAGTTGAGCGAGTTGGTGGATTATTTGAAGAGATTGGAAGAGAGTCAAGAAAAGTTGGTGCTTTTGTTTGTGAACAGAAGAAAGAACAATGGGTTTTGGGATTTGGTTAAAGAGATCAAGACGAAGGGGGTGATGAAGAAGGAGGAGATAGCCGGCAAGTGGCTCACGGTGGTGACAACCAAGGCCACCGAGTTGACTCGGTCCACAAACCCGTTTCTTGAACCGGGCCAACTGGGTCCGGTCCCACTCTCAAGTTTTGCAACGGTTAGATGACAGGTGGGACCGTGGGAACGGTCACTTTTAGTAAGATTTTCTCAAAGTTGGCTTTTTCTTTTTTTCCTTTTTCCTTTGATTGGGGAATCTGCACCTTCCAATTGGAGGAGGTGCAGTACTATACTTTTTTGTTGTATTTTTTTTATTTTATTGTTGTATTCTTTTTAGTCTTTTTGGATGGGGTCTGGTGTCTACCGTTGGGTGCATAATGAAAGTGAAAACAGACAGATAATATCATGTATATCAAAATAAGAAGAGATTTTTGTAAATAAAGAATAAGAAGAGATTCAGGAGAGTTTTACCCTTTTATCTTCCTTTAATCCTTTGTTTTGTATGTAATAGCTGCCACTATGATTTTTATTTTTTTTCAGAATAATATTTTTGCAGTTATGCAGATAAGTTATTTGCATTTACTTTCAAAATAACATCATTTTGGAATTGAAAAATTATAATTATAAAGACTATAATAACTCTGAAATAAATAAAAATTATAAAAATACCATGATTTCTGTCCAAAACAAAGTCTTACTGCAGATAACTTATCTGCAGTAATTGCCGGAAAAAATAAATTTTTTTTTTTGAAGTGGAATTCTGTAAGCAGAAGTGGGAGACAGATATGATAAGTTTTTTTTTTTTAAAAAAAAAAAAAAAATTGTCCAACTTGAATTATGCTGACTGATTCCCAATTTTTAATCGGATGGACGTGTGTAAACAGCAAGATATTAGATACAGAACAAATTATTTTGCAGATATTCCCAAATAAGTGAGACGGGAGAATTGTTCTAATTAATATAGCAATATATTTTCCTTTATTTGTTTTTTGAAAGTTTTTTTTTCAAAGATTTTTCTTTTTTTTTATCTCTTATAATTTTTAAAAGGATGTCAATTTAGTATTTGGAAAGAAAAAAAAATACAAATATTTTGATCATTCAAAGATAAAATCTAAGCAATGGGTAACATCAATTTAGTTTTCTAAAACATAGAAATGATATCAAGTTAGTTTTTCTGTGTGTTTATGTGGCCCATTAAATACTTGTGTCCCTGTTTATTCCAGCATGGAACATACAGATATCCTATGTGGAGCTGAAGTGATTATCATAGTATGAACCCAAATTCTAACATGGGTGTCCTAACATTTTTTAGCTCTTATCCATTCCCGTAAATCTTCTGAAACCCGGAATTTGCTAATGTAATCAAAAGCCCCAAACCAAAAGTGTAATCGCCCAAAAACACGTGTAGAACTTGTATCCGCCATCGCATTTTACATAATTAAAAAAAATTCAAATAGAAAGGAGATTAAGAATAATGCTAGCATTGATGAAATAATTTATGCTCTTTGTACGCGATTATTATGAAAAAAAGTGCTACCATTGAGAGTAGTGCTATCATTGATGAAATAATTTATGCTCTTTGTAGGTGATTATTATGGGTAAGAGTGCTACCATTGATTCTTATTTTAAGAATAATCACCTACAAAGAACATAAATTATTTCATCAATGGTAGCATTATTCTTAATCTTCTAGTGCTACCATTGATTCTTATTTTAAGAGTAAGAATGGTGAGTTTTTGCCCACGTCTACTTCTAATATTGAATTATCAAAGACTGAGACTCCTTTTTCAAAGTCACCTAGAATTTAAAATAAAGAGGTAGTTAAAGAAGTTGATCTTGCTTCGTTGGAAAGAGATCTCGCACTACGCCTTCCAATATGGAAATATCCTATAAATCAACAAGATGGAGTTCATCGTGCTTATCTTAAACTTGGTCCATTTTAGTGTAAGCTTCAAAATTATTCTTTTTCTGGGCCAAAGAAGAATCAACGTCATTTTTAGTTTGATTTGTTTCCATCTTAGTTAGAGTATTCTCAAAATAAAGATGCTGCATTATGTTGACCTTGTTATTTATTTAGTAAACCAGGTGGCAGTGGTCGTTTTGGACTTTATACAGTTATTGTTAAGGGATTTAGAAATTGTAAAAAGTTTAATGATGGAGAAAATTGTGCTTTTCTTACACCATGTTGGGAAAAATGTTATCTCAATGCATAAAAATATTGTGAACTTATGAACAAATCTCAACATATTGAGATATTGGTTGAAAAACTTACTTCTCATGAGATTGCAACTAATTATTTGAGACTACAAGTTTCTGTGGATGTGACAAGATGACTAGCTCTTCAAGGATGTTCTTTTAGAGGTCATGATAATGAGAGCTTAAATTCACTTAATCGGGGTAAATTTCTTGAGCTGATAAAGTTATTAGCTTACAAAAATCAAGAAGTTGCAGCAGTTGTTTTAGAAAAAGCTCCTCAAAATGCATGATATAGTTCCCCTCAAATTGAAAAGGAAAATCTTCATGATTTACTTGAAGGAAAGACAATTTGTTTACAATTCAATATGTAGTTTGTTTAAAATGTTTAAAGTCATATGTGAAGTTCTTGACAATATTTCTAATGAAGGAAAGACAACATCATATCGTGGAGATGCAGATAATACACACTCATCATTGACATCTTTTGATTTTGTTATCATATTGCACTTAAGAAGGAAATTATGGGTATTACTAAAGTTCTTTTTCAAGCTTTGCCATGAGAGTCTCAAGATATTTCAAATGCTTTACATCTGGTTTCAACTCAAAAGAGTTACTTCATAAATTAAGAGAGACACGTTGGAATGCTTTCTCTGTTCATGTTCAAGAATTTTGCACAAAACATGAAATTGACATTCGAAATACGAGGGCAAAACATATTAGAAGGACAGGTCGTGCTTGAAATGTACAAGGTGATTTTTTTTTGAAAATTTTTATAGGGTAATATCTTTTGTGCTACAATTGATTATCAATTGCAAGAATTAAATGGCAGGTTCAATGATAATACTATTGAATTACTTGCTTTGAGCATGACTTTAGATCCAAGAAACAAGCACAAGTTATTTAAAAGTGATGATATTTGCAAACTTGTTGATAAATTTTATTATAGTGATTTCATAGAACAGGAAAAATTGCATTTGAAGATGGAGCTACAACATTTTGAGCTTGACATTCCTAAACATCCAGATTTGATTAATTTATCAACTACATCTGAATTATGTCAAAGGCTAGCAAGAATTGGAAAGTCCATGATTTACCCTCTTATTGATAGAGTGATTAAATTTGTACTCATTCTTCCATTTTCTACAACAATTATAGAAAAATCTTTTCCAACTATGAAGATAATCAAGATCAAGCTTCGAAATAGAATGGAAGACTAATTTCTTGATATTTTTTAATTACATACATTGAAAAATAAATTATTTTGAGTTTTAGCACAGATTCAATTATAGATAAGTTTAACAATATGAAAAAACGTAGAGAAAGAGTTAATTGAAGTGGTCTTAATTTCTATAATAAATTTCTTTCAAATTTTTTATATTAGGTCTATATTGTATTTCAAATAATTTTATTTATAATATAGTGTTTTTTATTTTCTCCCCTTGTCATTAAAATTCCTAGCTCTGCCACCGACTTCAACCATATTCACAGTTCCATAAAATATCCACAAAAAAGTAAAATATGCAATAACACAAAGTTAAAGCATACTATACAAAAATATATGAATGTAACAAGAAAAAATGTGAGCCCAGTGATAGACAATGTCCTGAAGACAATTTTGCCCTTACTATGTGCCCAAGATTCATCAATAATTTTCTCCGACGATAGAACAGATTACCTCTATTATCGTGGCGACACTTTCACATAGAATAGCCACATCGAACTCAAATCATGTATGACCAATCGCACTAGAGTGGAAGAATACAAATGCAAGAAATGTGTAAAACCAATAAGCAAAAAACTCTTCACTTAAAATTTCAATTTCTATGTATTTATAGAAATCGTAAGGTCACGATTTTAATAACACATCAGTTCAATGATGAAAAGACACATTTGTTCGACGATGAAAAGACACATCCGTTCGACGACGAAACGATACACATTTTCCATATCTAACTTCTTATTGATAAACATAATTAATTCAAAATTAATTCTAACAAAATATATATTATGTCAAACTTCTTTTATATATATGTATGCGTGCGTGTGTAATCACCTTTCTCATATGTTTCAATTTTCATCCCCACTTTCTTTTTATTCCCTCAAATACTTGCTGTATTTCTCAACAATCCGAATGGTAATTAAAAGGAAAACTTCTCTATCTAATTGTTTTAATAGACGACCAAAAAGAATCAAATAAATATAAAACGCGAAAATTACGAGCATCACTTTCCCTCATCTTCTTATTCTTCCTCCTACATATAGGGATGTGTATGAGTCAAACCGAATCGAATTTTTTAAAAAATCGAATCGAATTTTTTGAAAAACCAAACCGAATTGGTTTAAATGGTTCGGTTTGGTTCAGAACTGGTTCGGTTCGATTTGGTTCGGAACTGGTTCGGATCCAGTTCGAGTCTACCCTCTTTTGAAAAGAAAAGAAAAATTAAAATTTAAAAAATAAAGTTATAAAAATCAATTTGGTTCGGTTTGAAAACAGTTCGGTTCGGTTCGGTTCAAAATGATTCGATTCTTAAACTGGTTCTAAAACCGGTTCGGTTCATGAACTGGTTCTTTAAAAATCGGTTCGGTTCATGAATTGATTTTTAAAAACCTGTTATTTTAAGAGCGATTCAGTTCATGGTTCGGTTCAATTTTTTTAGTTATTTTGCACCCCTACCTATATTTATTCTATAGCTAAAGGATATAAAATAATATCTATACATGTATAAAAAAAAAAAATCTATACTGAAGAATAACAAGGCCTATGTTGGAAAGACAGTTGTATAAGAAGTGATGACTCCAAAAGTTCAACGGAAAAATATATAACCTAAAGAATATTAAGGCTTATTTTGAATCACATCTGGGTGAATTGGAAGAATATATTATATAGTATATACATACAATGGCAAAACTCCAACAATAGACGCCGGATTGGTGATGGAGAAAACTCCATTAGCTAAATCTAATATTAACGGTCTGTTTGATTGTATTTTTTTTTATTAAAAT
Source organism: Gastrolobium bilobum (assembly GCF_033153095.1). Taxonomy (NCBI): domain Eukaryota; kingdom Viridiplantae; phylum Streptophyta; class Magnoliopsida; order Fabales; family Fabaceae; genus Gastrolobium; species Gastrolobium bilobum. The sequence goes on from NW_026898262.1 coordinate 132,787, forward strand.
TATTTTATAGAATAATTAATGAAATTGGTGTTTTCTGGATTTTTTTATTTTAAAAGTTAAAATCAAAATACAAAAAAAAGTAACTAAGATATATTCTCTAAATTTAATTATAAAAATTAAAAAAACAGTTATAATTTTTAGAACTGTTTTTATAAAATAGGTCTTATCAAATATTTATTAAAAAAAAAATCAAAAAACTATTTTTAAAAATAAAATTCAAACATGCCCTAAATACTGGAGGTTTTCACTTGGTCATCAGGGTTAGAGGTTGACCATTTCTTTACGCTTGAGCGAGCTTTTTCAGCCTGCAAATGCAATCAAAACAAAATATTACAACATACCCATGCTATCGATATAGATTTTTCAACTTCGACCATTGGTGCTAAATTCCAATGGATTAGAATGAGCAAGTTTATTTATGTTGAACTGTACCTCCTTTTCCCAATCAGATCGCACTGTTATAATGATCAGTATCAGCGTTTGGATTGCCGTGCCACCAAAGATCATCCCTCCCCAAATGCCCTGCCACGTAGTACATCATTCTCATGTTTGCAAACGGCTTCCAAATTATTCAAACACATATGAATCTTTTCATGTGAAAAAGTAATTATGTGATTATAGTATTTAATCACAATTACTTATTATGATGAGATAAGTGAGAAAAAAGTATATAATTTTTAAATGAGTGATTATAATTAAATAATATCACCACATAATCATTTGTTCACACGAGAGAATTCATTCCATTCCAGATATGTTTTGACAAATTTTTGATAATTAAGTAACTGAGATACGTACCGTCACACCACTGTTGAAGACCCATCCCATGAGAATTCCAAGTGGAAGCCCAATAAGGTAGTAGCACCCAATATTTACGTATGCTACGAAAGCTTGCCATCCGCATCCAACAGCCACTCCTATATTTAATATCAAATATTATGATGACAATTACTCTTCGAGACTTCAACATAAGAAATCATTTAGATCAATATCTATATTATATATAAAACCATGAGCCATAGAAGTTTTTACTTGATTAAAAAAAAATTATATGCACTATTTATAGTTTTTTTATTATTACATTTTCTAGTTGTGTTATCACATTATTTAATAAATTTAATAACTTCTGAGTTGCTAAACTCAAGCAAAATTTTACTAATTATTTAATGAAGAAGGTTATTATAAAATATATTTTGAACTATTTCTTATAATCAAGTTACCAGTAATAATCTAAAAAATTTGTATAAATAAAATTAATATATTAAAATATAATTTTACAATATCTATAAACAATGTCCTGCAAAAAATATTGAACCTCCGTCATGCAAGTCATGATTCATGAATAAGAATCTGTATGTATTTTTTCAATTACTCCAAAACTTTAATGATTTTTTAATAAGTTAGATCGGGTGCACCATGCTTGAACTTTGGAACTTATATTCCTTGGACTTTTTAGATCCTTTTTGGTGGGTCCCACATTTAGCTAAATGTGAATATTTTATTTACCTGACAAAACGGGTTGAACACTGTTGAGAAGAATGGTGACTGCTAAGAGGAATGACATATGGTCCACTTCTTGAAGGACAGATGAGCTGGAGGTGAATATGTATGCAAACTGCTGATGGAATACCATTATGATTACGCAGAAAAGGAGCCCAATCACCGATGATTCTGCCACTGATACTTGCGTTGCAAATTTCGCTGATTTCCCATTGCCTGCGCCTAGCTCAATCGCCACCCTTACTCTGTAAATCACAATGGACAATTCATGGTTCAATTCAATGAAATAAATAACTAATAAATTAGAATTTTAATTATTTGTATACATACTATATAATAAACTGAACAAATCATTGTCGAATGGTCCAATTTTTTCTGGCAAATAAAGGCTCTTGACTTAAAACAAAATTACTATATAAATTTTAACATTTAGTTATTTTAACGAAGAAATTTTGTTTCATTTTATTTTTCACTTTGAAAAGGTAAAAAATATTTATTTTATTTTTGTCCTATAATATTTGTACTTGAAAATTAAGAGAAAGCATTAATAAAGTAAAAAATAATAATTTATTTAAATAAAGTTGTATTTTTTTAATATTAAAAATATTCAATAATTTGTTCAATCCTAATAAAAAAAAATTTAAACAATTAATATTTTGAAAGGAAATTAATGACATTTATTGATACAGTCATACAGGAAAAAGTAGAGAGGAAATCAATGAATGTCATCAGAAATACCAAAGATGGGTGAGGAATTCTTAAACAAGGGATCTTAATTAATTATACCTATTACCTATTGACTAGAAGTCAAGCGAATTCTAGCTCGTAATATGCATAAATGCTAGATGGTGACATGCATATATATATATCTACAGGCTACAGCCAACTACCATTCTTTACTTGGAATTTAAATTTTAATCTAATTCTATATGAAAATCAAAAGCTGAATTCAGTGGAAGAATGAAAATCAAAACCGTACCCTGTACCGGCGAAGAAAGCCAGTGGAATCATCATTTCCCAACCATTAATAGTCATACTGCAAAACCAAAACCCAGTGCAATGAAGCGGTTAGAAAACATAACATTAAAGAGATAGAATAGGTGAAGAAATAACTTACCATACAGACAAGGCATCAACGGCAATAGTGGCATTGTCCAACTGGCCAGTCATTAGTACCAGTATCCTGTAGTACCAGTTCTCTAAGCTGCACCAATCACAAACATTAGTTCCAACGATAAATAACACCAAAACTTTCTTATCAAAAGTATATTGTTGAATTGATACCAGAGCATGACCCCAGAAGCAGCAGAGAGTTTGAAAAATTCCCAGAGTCCAGAAAAGGCTTCCAAGGAAAAACCGGTCCAAGTTAAAGGGCATCCACCACAAGCAGTATAAGCAAACATGCCAAACACCAAAACCCACCATGAGATGTCCAAAGAAATAGCCGCACCCACAAGTCCAAAATCCCACACATATATAAAGAGCCAGCTTGTGACCACGTTAACAATCAAACCCAGCAAGGAAACCCAAGCAATGACATTGGTCTTGAGTTGGCACTGCAGGAACCTTTGCAGAGGGAACTGAAAAGCAAAACTGAAGTGCAGCGGTATAAGCCAAAGAGCCACAACCCCACTCCACTCTGCCACGTCATCCGGTTGTCCTAAGAATTTCAGAAACGGTGTGGCGAAAACATAAAACGGCAATAGCAGGAAACAGCAGAGGAAGAGAACAATCCATGATCTCTGCATGTACACACCCAACATGTGATATCTCTTTGCCCCAAACGCTTGCCCGCACAGTGTCTCCAACGCGCTCGCCATCCCCAACTAAACGGAACAGAGAAATTAAATTATTTGAATTAAAAAAATGAGAAAATTAGAACAAGACAGAACCTCGTGGTATGTGTTGGGACTTGGGAGTTACGTAGGACTTACGAGGAGGCCGAAATTGAAGCCGACGATGACGGTGTTGGCAATAGAAATGGCAGCGAGTTCAACATCGCCGAGGTGACCGGCGAAGGCTTGGGTAACAACGTTCATTGTGAATGCTGCCACGCGGCTGAAGATAGAGGGACCCACGATGAGCCATAGCTTCTTCGTTTCAATCCACAGCTTCTTGCAAAAATCGTGTTCCTCGTGAGTTTGGTCTTCTTCATGACGTCCATGAACAACGGCCACCTCTTTTGGCAAAAGGGATTCGGTAAGATTGGCATCTTCATCGTTTCTCACCAAGCTACCACCCATGCTGCCTCTAGAGGACTCGAACCGCAATTCGTAAATGCCTGATCCCGTGACGTTATTAATGCTTTATGTATAAAAAGCTGAGTCTTCAACTTCGAATTGGATTCTTCCACTCCCAGATGCGTGATTAGGCACGCCTTTTTTTCCCCTCTTCACCGGCTATATTGTTAATTATTTTTATTTTTTAGTTTGAGATATTCAAATAGACACATTACTAATTAGATTCGGAGCGAATCCAGAATTAATATATTCACAAAGATTAGAAGTGTAAATGAGCGAGACTGTCCTACAGGAACCTATGGCCTAGACTATATTAGACCAGGCTGAGCTTATTATAAATAATAAAATAAAACAGTCTAGGTTTTTAAAAAAATCTATTTAGAAAACAGGTCATAGGCTTTTTTTGTACATGTTGAGCTTATAAGCTTAAAGTGAGCCTATATCATATTATTTATTTAAAATATTTTAAATAAAACTATTATTTTAATAATTTTGAATAATAAAATAATATTATTTTAATTATTCTTTTAATTGTTGAATATTTAATAGATTTAAACAGGTTAATAGGCCTAGGTCAAAGTTTTCATTTTTTAAATATAAGTCAGGCCATACTTGTAATTTGAGACCTATACAGGCTAATAGGCCAGACCATACCCAATATTTTTTAAATAGGCCTGACCTATTTAAGTTAAAGCTTAGCCTAGCCTAATCTATTTACACCCCTAACAAAGATCAAACATACTCTATTACCCCTGCCTTTCTCTAGCTCCAACTGAGTTACCATTATTTGTTAGGTATATTGTTACTGGTTTTGCTATCAAGCGTCCGCGTCGCTGGTCATTTTTTGGTTTCTATTATATCGGTGCTATTAAGACATTCCTTGGTGTTATTATTTCTCTTCTAAAACGAAAGACAGATACACGCATTCATTCTGTGGAAAAGGGGTGTCTAACATTAGCAGTGAAAACCAAATTCATTTGTTGTAAGGAAAACGAAATAAATGCATTGAATGTCGAATTTGGAAATCCAAACGGAAATATAATGTTATGATTGGTTATAATTAAATGTTTTGAATACCAAAAAGTTTACGCGGGAGAAGGATAAGATTTACTGTAATGTTATGATTCATTATCATTAAATGTTTTGAGTACCAAAAAGTTTACAAGGGAAAAGGACATGATTTACTGTGTATTTAAACTAATTCAATTTTGGGCATTGCATTTCTCGTGCAGCTGCAAAAACAACTCAAGTGTGCCCATCAATTTTTAAAAAATAAAAAACAAAATATAATTGTACGTTTTTTTATATGAAAGTGATATGAGGGAGAGCATTTTCCTCGATGAGAAGTTATTTTGCCTTATTTTTTTTATAAAAAACAGAAAATATAATTATACGTTTTTTTTTGGGAAATAATATTTTCATGCTACATGAGAGTAAATCATCTTTCTACACAAATTCGTTTTCCGTGCCAATTAATTTTTTTTTCTTTTTAAATATAAAATATGGGATCCACATTTAACTTCTCTTTATTTATTTTTTCTCCTACAATCCTACAACATAAGAAAACTTAAACCTTATTTTTTTATAAAAATCAATTTTGGATAAAACTTAAAAAGAAAATAATTATTCACAAAAAAGCTTAAAGAGTCAACAAGCATTTAAACAAAAATTTGCAATGATAATTTCTTAATACAAATGGTTGTTCACAATTAAGCGAAAATCAAAATAAAATTAAGTAAATACTATATGGAAAAAGTGTGTATCATTTTAAAGGATGTAAAATTATTTTATTTTAAGTAAGAGAAAGAGATAGATAAAGGAGAAGATAGAGTGGACAAAAAAATATAAAAGTGTGGGTCCTACCTCTTTGTGAGAGTGAAATAACACAAGTTGTGTCATTTAATAGGAGAAACACTTTTCTCATACTATATTAGGGGTGGCAATATGGGTTGAACCCGGCGGGTCAACCCGCCAACCCGCCAAAACGGGGCGGGTTGGGTTGAGATTTTCAACCCACCAACCCACCTCAACCCGCTCCGCCTAGAAGTGGGTCAAAATGGGTTCAACCCGCCGCGGGGTGGGTTGACCCGCCGAGTTTTAAATTTTTTTATTATTTTTTTTATTTTTTTACAATTAGGTAGTATTTTATTAGTACTTAAATTTTTGTGATATTCAATTTTTTTTTATCTTAGTACTTTCTAGAAAAAATAAAGAATAACAATTTTATTTATGACAAATGTTATCTATTTATAAATTCCTAAAGAATGTTTGACAAATATTAGTATACATTTAAGATTGAGACTAAAAAAAATATAGAGAAGTGTGAAATAAAATAAAATAATATTAAAAAAAATTCATAAAATATAATTTATTTTTGAATTTTAATTAAATTTTCTTTAATTGGCGGGTTGGTGAGTTGACCCGTCAACCCGTCAACCCACCATAAAACGGGATGGGTTCATTTTTACAACTCATATTTTTTGGCGGGTCAACCCGCCCCGCCCCGTTACGTTGACAAGGAATGAGTTGTGATCACAAATAATAGAGCCTGTGTTGTACGAAGTTATGTTGTACGGACATCAATTCAGGATATGATATATGACATGATATGATATTTTGTAACGTTAATTCTAAAAAATGTTATATTTTTATACGTTAGGAAATATTTTAATATTAAATAATATTTTTAATTTATATAATATATATTATATTTAATATTTAATAATTTAACAAAAAAATAAAGATAAATTTATAATATCTATCAATTTTGTAAAGAAACATGATATCTCAAATATTTTTATTAAAATCAATAAAATGATAATCGTAATTTAACGAATCTAACAGTTGAAACTAAAAAAGCAATATAATGCAATCTTTGAATCTTTTTTGAGTCTCTGCAATGCATATTAGAATGTCAAAATTTTGAAAAGTATTAAAAAATATCAAACATGACGTGTCAGAATTTTTGAAATATCAATGCATCACATAATAGAAGAATAATTTAACAATAATTGATTATTGCTAGTGGCAAAGTACAAAAGTTACTGTAAGCTTTATAATGTTCAGAGTGAAGCCGGATCGCAGCCGTCCTTGGTGTCGCTGAAAAAATAATGTGGATCAATATGTGCCAGTATTTAAGGTAGTTAGAGCGCGGGGTGGTTGAGAAACAGCAATACTAACGGAGTAATGGTACGAGGCTGTCTCTTTCATGACTAAATTTAACCTTGGCACCCAGAAAACGTTAGCAGTGATTAAAGGATAAACGTGTTGCCAGTGGAGGCACATATTGGTTAGCACATTAAAGTCAAAACGACATGAAAATAAGTAAATAGATCGACTTCATCCTCTGCTCTCTGGCCTAGATCACTTTAAAAGTTGGATAAGTAAATAGATCGACTTCATCCTCTGCTCTCTGGCGTAGATCACTTTAAAAGTTGGATACTTTCATTTTAAATGATATATCTTGTGTTCTTTTATTTTCATAAAAAAATGAGATTCATACTTTTAAAAAATTTTCTTATCAATTTCTCTTCCATCATTTATTTATTTCTCTCACCTAAAATGATATAATTTTATATCATTTAAAATCATATACGTTTAAAAGTTTGAATAGAGAGTGCTGCACTTTGTTTGTTTTAATGCTTTTGTTTATGTGTTCGTTTTTTCTGCAGTTACTGCAGATAAGTTATCTGCAATAAGCCTAATACGACGTCGTTTTAGAGTGAAAATCATGGTGTTTTTATAATTTTAATTTATTTCAGGGTTATAATATATTTATATTTATAATTTTTTAAAATTTCAATACCAAAACGACATCGTTTTGAAAATAAATACAAATATTTTATCTGTAGTAACTGCAGAAATATTTTTCCCTTTGTTTATTACTTAATTTTTCAATACTGAAATCTCCTTTGAGCGGAAGGTCACATGCTAGTCAAATTTGGTAACCTCCTTTTGGAATAATCCATGAAAAATGATGGAATCTCCTTTTTTTTTTTTTTTTTCCTTTTTTGGGTAGACTATTGAATCTCCTTTTAATTATTTATTAATATGGAGATTACGTTTTTTTTATTTGATGTCCTTCCAAGGAATCATTTTCATTATTCAATAATAGTATTAATAAAAAGGTAATTAGGGTTGGTATACCCAAAAAAAAAAGTATTAAATATTTTTTTAAATTTAATACTTTGTGTAAATCTCAAAAGTTACTTTGTGTAAATCTCAAAAGTTACTTTTTTTTCTCTCCTCAGTCACATCACTGACGTGTAAAGTAAAAAAAATAACTTTTCATAATTATACACAGTATGACCGATCATACTCTGTGTAAGTCACTAAAGAATACAACTTGTGTCCTTTTAAATTACACACACTAAACCCATTTTAAATACTAAAGAGTTCTCCTTTTCTTATGATAATTGAAAAATGCATTAAAATAAAATGTAAAAAAAATTCATCATTGATTTATAATTGGAGAAGTTCTCAATATCATGAGTTCCATTTTCAAAATCAAAATAGTTATTTTATTAAACATAAGTGTCCATAAATGAATAATTTATACTTACACAAGCATTTTTAGTTATCAGATCAAAAGCTATATTTATAACCTGTCGTTGTAAATATACTTCCCTAAAAATAGAAAAAAGAGAGAGGCAATTAATCATTTTCTTTTTCTTTTTTATTGACGCGCGAGAACAAAGATACCCCTTCAGAATCCACTTTTACTTTTTCCAAGCTCGCTTTTTAGTGCTTTATTTCAACACACAAACTTTATTTATCTCTTTCTGTGTGTATGTGTCGCCCATTAATGCTTTATCAGTTTATCTTTCAATTGGATCCCATTATTCCCTTACACACTCTCTCTGTGTTAAAAATCAATTAAATAATTATTTTCTATTTTTCAATTACGTGAACAAAGCCATCCCTCCAAATTCAAAACTTTTTTCCACTAGCTTTCGGGGAAGTGACCATTTTATCACGTTTTGGCAAAAAAATTATCAGAATGTCACACAAACAGTAAAATTTCCCAAACTGCCACGCGGCATAATTCGCTACACAGTGTAGCGAATTATGGATGCAAGTAATTCGCTACACAGTGTAGCGAAATATGCCACGTCAGAACCAAAAATTGCCATGTGTCAAAATTGTTGAAATTCGCTACCCTATGTAGCGAATTCCAACAATTCTGACACATGACACTTTTTTGTTCTGTGCATTCTGACGTGGCATATTTCGCTACACTGTGTAGCGAATTACTTGCATTTCGCTACACTGTGTAGCGAATTATGCCGCGTGGCAGTTTGAGAAATTTTACTATTTGCGTGACATTCTGGTATTTTTTTTGCCAAAGCATGACATTTTGGTCACTGTCCCTAGCTTTCGCATTAGTGCTTTATCCATATATCTTTCAAGTGGATACCTCTCTCTCTCTTTGTGTTACCTAATATAAATATGGGTTTTGTTTTTGTAATGTTACATGACAAGATTTTATTTTCCTACACACTCAAGATATATGTGTGGTTCATTAAATAGTAAAGTGAAAAAAAAAATCAAAGGTGGAACCCAGCTTGGATTATGTGTATAGGGGTGGTAATACAGATCAACCCGACACGACACGTTTTTGACCGTACACTATTTGACACGACCCGTTTTATAAACGGGTCGTAAAACACAAACCCTGACACGACCCGTTGCGGGTCACGGGTCGACACGACACGACCCGCAAAATTTAAAATTTTAAAAAAAGTGAGATTTTTTGAAAAATAAATAAATTAAAAACAATAAAAAAAAAAAGATTAGCTTCTGTTTTTTGAGATTTTTAGTTCCTTCTATTCTTTTCTATACTAAACAATGACTATATATATCAATATATGAATGAATAAAAATAATAATATAATAAAATATTTAATAAAAAAATAAAAAAATGACACTGTGCGGGTTGACACGCGAACCCGCGGGTTGACACATGACCCAACACGAAAAAAATGGGTCACATTTACACAACCCTGATACGACACGTGATTTGGCGGGTCGGGTCACGGATCAACCCGCGGGTCAATACCTGTATTGCCACTCCTATATGTGTATAGGAAAAATGGTTTGTTGTCATGTAACATGACAAACTATTTCCCTATAAATATTACGGGATCCGCTTACATCTAATATAAACATCACATTATTAAACGGACAAAAAAAACGGCTTAACTTTAATAAAGAGATAATTTGGGTCTAAATTAAAAAAAAATATATGCATAAATAGATATTTAAAAAAAATCTTCTCAAACATTATAAAATCGTTATATTCATATATATTGTCCATTTTTAAATCATATAACTTTGAGTATTAATTGTAAAAAGAAAATTTATAGCTCATTTTTGAATTTTTTTTTTTTTTTTTTTGATAACACATTTTTGAAATTTTTATTCTGTAGTTACAAATTATTTTATTTATATATTATTTACAAAAATTTATAAAATGAATTCAGTCGCAAATGTTATTTATAACATTAAACTTTTTCCGTTGATTCAGGATTTATAATACTTTAATATATAAATTTCAACTGTTTTAAACATTTTATAATATTTATTATTTTTTTACAAATCAAAGTTTTTGTGATTGTGTATATTAATTGGGCACAATATTTCTATAGTAAGGAGATAACTCATCTCTTATAAATCCAAAATAACGTTCTCTTAAATTTGAAAGAATAATTTATTCTGAAATTATATTATTTTTTATTTTTATTTTTTTTCTCCCAATCACTTTTTTTTTTTTTGGGTAAACTCTCCCAATCACTTTGCTATAATAGCTTTCTCTCAGGTCACGGAAAAAATATTAAACCCATATTAATTACGCAGTAAGGAAGACATTTAAAATTTTTAATATAGTTAAACATTACCTTAAATATTAATAATTAAAATAATATACTTTTTTTTTTTTTAGAAATGCAATGAAAACTAAAGCAACATCAAAAAAAGCCCTATACTATATTTCAAAAAAAAAAAAAAGAAAAAAAAAGCCCTATATTGGGCACAATCTTAGGAGACTAACTCCCCTCAAGTCATTACGAAGCAATTCCAAACAAGCCGTTGGAGGGACATCCAGCACAATCAGCTGTCCAAATAATATACTTTTTAAATCTTTTTACAGTATTTTTATTTAATAAAGTCTTTACTAAATTCTCTTTCTATCAAGTCAAAACACCATTTTTTCTCTTAAGTAATATAGATTTCATTATTTTCTTCATTAAATAGAATAGAATGATGCTGAATTATTACATCAAAATTATTATACATGGAACGAATTAATCCACACAAGTATAAAATTTAACATACTTGTACCACTCAATAAGTTTTTCTTAAATATAATTTTAACCAATTTAACCATTTAATTATAATTATTTATTATTTTGAACATGCATAAGAATGCAATTAATCAATTTTTATTTTAAATATTTCAAAAAAAAATATTATGTTTGTTTTGACATATATCACTAATATATTAAATGATTTTGAATTATTATGAAATTTTATATATATGGTCAAAATTTTCAATCTGATAGTGAATTTTGAGCTTTGTAAACAAAAAATTATCTAATAAAATGTTATTTCATAGATATTAATGGTAGTGTATATTGGTATAAAATTAAAAACTCTTGCACTAATATTTATATACAATAATTGATTTCACTTTTTTTTAATGGTTTATGATCACCTAATTTAATGATGAAAGTAAAGAGTTGAATAAAGATAGAAAATATAAAATCAATACTTAATAAAGAAAGAAGATTTAACCTTATTCATTAAATTAAAAAATATAAATAAATAAATAAAATACATTTAACCATTAAATCATGGTTACTTTTTGTGAATAGGGTGCAATATACCACAATTAATGTTTTTTAAAATAAAAAAAAAAATAAACGTGAGGTGCAAACATGCATATTTCAGTTTTGGGATACAGCATACATGCATTTTTAACAGAACAATTATTGGATATCCTTGAAGAATAAGCTTTTAGTGATTTTAATTGCACTAAGATATGTGAAATGTGCATCGAGGTTCAGCCATATAAAAAATACATGCTTCGAGAGATCTAAAAATTTCTTAGTAAAGCATCATAAATCAGTAATTGAGGTGGTCTTTTAAGAGGCAAAGAATAAAATTATCTTAAATAGCAAAGTAATATCTTAAGAGTTAGTGCAATATGAATTTCACCTGTGTTACTGGTTGGAGGTTGTCTCCTCCTTAATAAAAATCTGGGCTTTCCGTACCTACAAGTCATGGTATCACTTATCAGAGAGAGAAAAATCGTATGCTTTCATTTTCGAAGTGTTTGAACCACCGTTCCACTCATATTTTTTTCACAAGTAATGATATCACTTATCAGAGAAACCAAAATAGTATGCTTTCATTTCAAAGTGGTTGAACAACCGTTCCACTAATCTTTTTCCCTATCATATCTCATCCAAATCACAAACAGAATACTCATCAAAGAAAGCTTACCTCCTTTTCCCAATCATATCTCATCGTAATAATAGTCAAGATCAATGTTTGAACCACCGTTCCACTCATCATTCCAATCCACATACCCTGAGGTCGAAAAATACTAAATTACCATAGAAAATATAATCACATCATCCGCATCAATAATTGGCATATGATGGAGTAAAATTATAGAAACTAACGCAAGAGTGGAATATTAAGTTCAATCTGCAGAAGTATATGTTATGTGCACTTACAACAATAGGCGAAGGTAGCAACCAGCCTAGAAGAACCCCAAGAGGCAATCCTACCACATAGTAACTACCAATGTTTATATAAGCCACTACTGCTTGCCGACCAGATCCAACTGCTACCCCTGAAAACAACAAACACCTGTTTGAGTAGGGACAACGTTAAAAAATTGTTTCTCTAGTTCAGAAAATTGACATTTGAGTTGAGTAGTGCTCATGAAGTATATTAGACCTGAAAGAACTGGTTGAATGCAATTAAGAAGAATGGTAAAAGCTAACAGGAGTGCGAGTTCATTGACCATTTGGATAACAGACGAGCTCGATGTAAAGATCATAGCAAGCTTCTCATTAAAGGCCACAATTATCAACCAAAATATAAATCCCACTATTACAGTATTTACCACTGAAACCACCGTTGCAAATTTTGCTTCTTTTGCATTGCCCGCTCCAAGCTCGTTTGATGTACGCACCCTGAGTTGAAGCATGTTAAATGATTAAAGTGGAGGAAAAATTAATTGGTTTTGTACTGAGGCAGAGTTCATTTTTTACATTAAACAGATAAAAATTTTACTTCTAAAATTATTTGGCAAGACATAATAATGAAGAAAACATGTTTGATATTATTTGTTGACAAACAGACAACGGTTGGCTGTCACGAAACTACATCTACGATATATATTTATAGACCTTGTAAAACACGCTCTACCAAGACTAGCTGATGCTGCATCACAGACAGAATAAAAGCATATACTTGTACAGTTTCCCTTAAACCAGACCAATGTCTCCAATAAAGCCAATAGATTTTTCAGAAGTTTCATGTAAACTAAAAGAAAAGAAAGTTGATTCCTGATTAAAAAAAATGGAAAATAAAATCTTGAAACCTTTTCAAATATACATACTTACGGAATTTTTCTTGAAGCACTTCCAGATTTACTTGGACGAATGTCGTAAACTTTTGGAAGCTTATAAAATAACCAGATACTTGTAAAATATTCCAGATGTTACAATTACTAAACTTAGGGGAGTCAATGTCGATCTGTTATTCTCGACCCCTCAATATCAGCATCCTTACTTTTCTAGAGGTTATATCGAGCGACTCAAAAAACTACTAAAATATGAAAATGCTTCATAGATTTCAGCAAAAGGTGTATACACACTTGATATGGACGATGATCTCCAGGAGATCAACTAGTGCATGTCTAGTCACAAGTCTCCAGTTACATACTGAGAATTGAAAACATGCTGAATGTGTTTGGGAAATTCTAATAGATTTTGGAAACTTAACAGAATGTTTACAGGAAGCAGAATTGATCATCAAAAGATGCTAGGCCCTCAATCAATTTTTGGGGAAAGAAAACAACGCTACTCCAGAAAATTCTTAACAACATTAAATGACAAATAAACACCTCATGATTCACCACACTAATTTTTAGCGCCAGCCCCCCACTATTATGTAAGAATAACTGTCACTATAATTCGACACAAAACATGTAAGCAACCGAGTAGAGAACAATAGTGGAATAAGACAAATATAAATCATATCCAATGATTCAACAACATCAAAACCTCGCTCTTAGTTCCCTCTCACCACCACTGGTATTTACAATTATATCCAGTAGCATGCTCAATCATAAGGAAGGGGTAACCGATACGTACCGAAGACAAAGGAAAACAGAGACCAAAGTAACTATATTCAGAGGAGGGAAATTTTTCATGAGAAAACTGCATATTACTTCCATTTTCCGACATATATCCACTTATTCATATTATCAATTAACATTTCCACATCAGCAACGCTACTAACTAATTATTTGCTGTTGTAACTGCCCATTGAAACTGTTACAACATCACTAACCATATTACAATTCCTTGAACACTCCTAATAGCCTATTATATCATCCCTAACAGTAACACTCTCATGAAGCAAGTTAGAGTTCAAAATATTATCAATCCATCATGTCAGAGCAATTAACACAACTACAAAAGGATGATTTTATATGGATTCACAGGGTTCTGCTTCTGAGCATTGATTTCATTTGGAGAGTACATAACACAATATGCTATTCTTGGGGCTGACTACCCAAGTGGAGCAACTCAGTCAATCTCAACCAATTAATTTTTCAATCTAGACAAAAGTTTTCTCTTTACCAACAATCCATAATTTACCACGTTTTAACAGAAGAAAGGGAGACATAGAACCAGTGGCATACCCGGTTGCAGCCAAAAATCCAAGCGGTATCATGGATTCCCAACCATAAATAGTTACACTGCCAAGTAAGAGCAAAATTCAGCAAAAAAAAACAATAAATGAAGGTACAGTGAAAGATATAGTCACAAAAAAAAAGCTAAGAAAGTAAAATTTTTACCAAACAGAAAGAGCATCGATCGCAATCTCAGAATTGTGCATATACCCAGACACTATAAGCAGCAATCTGTAATAGAAATTCTCTAACCTACAATGTTACATGAACACCTTTTTAATAACCCCATCAACTCCAACATATAAGTGATAGGGAGCTAAAAAATACTAACGCAAGCATAACCCCAGAAGCCAAAGAGAGTTTGAAGAATTCCCATAACCCAACAAAAGCTTCAGCAGAAAAACCAGTCCATGACTGTGGACACCCGCCAAAGAGGGTATACCCAAGCATTCCCATAACAGACACCCACCATGAGAAATCAATAGATAAAGCAGTGCCAACAATCCCCACTTTCATCTTATAAACAAAAATCCAACTCAGTAAAACATGGATTACAAGAGCTACCCCTGAAACCAAGGCTACAACGTTGGTCTTTAGCTGACACTGCAAGAACCTCTGCAAGGTGAATTGAAATGGGAAGCTCAAGTGAAACGGGATCAACCAAATCGCCACCAAACCCGCTTGCTCCGCCACTTCCGGGGGCTGTCCAATGAACTTCAACATTGGCGTGGCAAACACAAACATGGGCAATAACAAAATCGAAGACAGGAACAGAACAACCCAAGAACGTTGTAAATAAACGCCCAACATGTGGTACTGTCTCGCACCGTAAGCTTGGCCACAAAGGGTCTCAAGCGCACTCGCCATCCCAAGCTAGATAATAAAAAATAAATAAATAAAAACTCAATGTAGGTTGAAATCCAACGAAAATAAGAGTGAGTGAAAGTAAATTTGTGTTTATTTGGATTACCAAGAAACCGAAAGTGATGGAGATGAGGACGGTGCAGGCAATGGAAATGGCAGCGAGATTGAGGTCGCCGAGATGGCCAGCGAACGACTGAGTAACGACGGTGATGGAGAACATTGCGAGACGGCTGAAGATAGAGGGGCCAGCAATGTGCCAGAGCTTCTTCGATTCCAAACATGTTCGGTGGAGAAGAGAGTCGTCAATGTTTGATCCTTGTTCTTGTGGCAGCGTTGACTCTATCAGTGGATGCTCTGCTTCATTGTACATATTTCCCACACGTTTGCTTGCTTTGCTGTTTACGGTTTACCACTCGGATCAGTTTTCATCCACTCCTCTGACTCTTGTCAGTTGTCACGATGCAATTTCTTATTTATTGTTATAAAATAGTGTGGACAGGAATATAAAATAATGTCCTCGTGATATTTTATTAGTGGCTTGTTTGCACTTGATTAGATTTTAAAAATGTAATTTTTTTTTTACGGGACAATTATATTTATTATTGAAAAATTTTATAATTCTTATGATTAAATTAATTACCGTTATTTTCGTTAATTTAATGATTATAATTTATTAAAAATTAATAATTAATTAATAAGTATATTCGATAAATAATTTATTAAAAATTAATAATTAATTAATAAATATATCCGATAAATTATAATTATTAGATTGATAAAAATCAACAGTAATTAATTTAATAATAAGAGTTGTAAAAATTTTCAATAATAAATATAATATCTCTTTTTTTTTTAACGCTATCTTT
Source organism: Gastrolobium bilobum (assembly GCF_033153095.1). NCBI lineage: Eukaryota > Viridiplantae > Streptophyta > Magnoliopsida > Fabales > Fabaceae > Gastrolobium > Gastrolobium bilobum. Next base: position 149,190 of record NW_026898262.1, read on the forward strand.
TAAGTTTGAAAATGTATTTCATGTCACATATTAATATGAATAGAAATCTCATATGACTATACGGGGCATCCATTTCCAATAAGCTTTTAGTAGTGTTATTTTTTTGAAAAAGTTCAAAAACATTCTATGGTATTGCTTTAAATTACTTATATCTTTATATCTTTTTCTTAATCACTTATTTTCTATGGCATTTTCCATCCACATCCCTAGTGGTGTACTTAATTTATTCTTCTTCTTCTTTTATCTTTTTTCAATTAGGGTTTTCTTGTAACTATTCTTTTCTTATTTGCACTCATCAATTAGAACTCAGTCATTCTGCGATAAGGTACAATGTTTTGTTCCTTTCTCAAGATTTTAGAAATACATATTCTAGAAATATGCATTGGTAATTATATTATCCGCTCATGGAAAAAATTGATTTATATTTTTGAACCTTGTAAAAGAGAAATTATTTGTCTTTGCTGACCATAATTGTTTATTGGGTGTTTTTAACGTGAGTGAAATTCATGCCCATTTTTTATTTACAACTTTTTTTTGTGTGATTGTATTTATTGATTTTATTTTCTTTGAAAAATGGAGTGCTATTTTACATCTACCTTTTTAAAAATAAATTTTATTTTAATGTAGAGCTACCGTTGCTATTAGTAAGGGAATTGAATTGTTTTTTGGTATTATTTGTATTTGATTTCACAACAGGAATGAAAATTTTGGTGATTAATCAATAGAAACTGTTAAAGAAAAAATCAATGAAGATATATATATATATATACATGGAGTATGAAAATTTCTTGTACATATTCATTAACAACTTCTTTGTTTGTTTGTTTTTTTTTAAATTTTTTAAAATATCTAAACACTGATAAATGATTTATGTGGACCCAACGTCATCTAAATGATTTGAGACATTTGTGCTAATTGTTCCATGTTTCTTTTTAATCGTGAAGTTTGTTATCCCTCTACGTTGACGTTCTTCACAAGTCACGGCTAGAGGTATAAATAAGTCAAGTTAGGTCAGACTTTGGCTTCGATAGCCTAAGTCTATGTAAAATATTTAGAGCCCATATTGACCTATTAGTCTATTAAAGACTTAATTTATAGGTCTGACCTGACCTATTATAAAAAACTAAAAAACCTAATATGACATGTAAGGCCTACCAAGTTGCAAACTAAAGTTTATAGGCCCAAAACAAATTAAAATATAAAAGATAAAAAAATTTATTCACAAAGATCACATGAAATAAATTTTCAATAACATCACATGAAGTGCCTGTTTGGATCATCTCTTTTTTAAGCTATAAGCTACTTATAAGTATAAGCTAGGCCAAACAGGTTTTGGGAAAAGCTCTTATAACGAAAAACTCTTTTTTTATAATGAAGAAAAAAGCTCTAAATTAAAAGCTCCTAGGAGGAGCTTTTTTTTAAGCTCTTATCTATTTTTCTTGAATTGTGTGTTTTTTTTTTAAATAAAGAGTGATAAAGATAAAGAGAGAGACAATTTTCTTGAAATATGTGCTTTTAAGTAATTTTTAAGCTAAAACTTTTATGTAATTTTCAAACAGCTTTCAGCTTCTTTTTTAAGCTCTCTTTTTTAGCTTTAGCTTATAAGTAGCTTCTAACTTAAAAATAAGAGGATCCAAACAGACTCGAAATAATGTTCATAAAAATCACATGAAAATTTCAAATATGTATATATACATATAATTTGCACTTTCTTTACTAATTTAATTTTATTATATTTTAAATTTTAAATAAATAAAAATTTAAGTAATAGTATTGATGTTATTTTTTTAGTATTGTACTTGTACTAAAAAATAACACCAATCCTATTACTTTAAAAAATTAAATTTTTTTCATAATAAATTTGTGTAATTACGAAAATATTTGAATAAATTTGATATCTCAAATTTTTTGATCCCGCTAAAATTAAATCCTAACTCCGCCAACTAATTGTATGCTCTGATCCTCTTAAACACGAGCATTCACCCACTCATCTTTATTCAAGCACAAAAAATGAAATGGAAAGAGTCAGCAAAGCAGAGTAATTGCTCCCATGCAAAGTCAGTTATTTACAAATCACAGAACTAAGAAAGACTCGTATGCAACACTGGGTAATTATGTGGTGAGGTTGTGGGGAGCAGAGGTAGTGGCAAAAGCGGATCCTTTGTTCTTCTTAAAGAGCGGAACAATCACTCACTCACCCTGCACAAAAAATGAAATGAAATGAGTCAGTAGAGTAATTGCACCTAGCTCTACTTATTTCAAGGGTTTAAGATTGCACCTGGGTGTTCTGAGAGAGCATTTATTCCGTCGAGAGAATATTCAAGGATAGTCCACTCGGTTATCCCACAATTAGGAGCCCTCCTACAATGTTTTTTTCGATCCAATCAATGTGTGATTGGAGTCATGAATCGGCATACCCTTTCATGTGGAATTCCATAAGCCAGCTTCTGTAACCCTTTTGCTACGCTGGCTACTTATACCTACGGATACGAAAGCTGAAAAATAGGATTTAAAAAAAGGTTCATTAAACTGGAGACAAAGACAAGAAGAAAATAATTATAATTAGTTACTGAAACGTTGACTTCTATTCCTTCAATACATCACTTTTTAAAAAACCACATGATCCATCATCAGCATTCTATTTTGTCCACATTATCAATTTTATACTCTTAACATGACATGGATAGAACTTCACTCAACAGACAATTGTTTCGGTACAAACTTTATATATCATGTTCTTACTTTAATTTCTCCAATATTGGACTTCATGTCTCACACATGTACTTTGTTTTACAAAATTTTATAGAAGATTAACAAAAACTATTTCAAATTACTGTGTTGGGTACACAAAGGTTTGAGTGGAGTTATTTTGTCAATGAATCCTCCATGTTTTAAGTTTTGTAACCATCTCATTCATCTAACATTTTAATCAAGAGCCCAACACCAGTTCAACTCCAACAAAAAACAGCAAAGTATATGTTCTCGATTTCTCGCTACTCTTATTACTCTATTCACAATAAGTCTCTTCTTCCTACGATAAAATCGACAAAGTTATGTTGTTACAAGTGGGTAAGACTGACATCCCTTCTTAACGTGGTTAGAAATTTAAATAATATATCTACTTCACCCTTTTTAGAAAAAAAAAAATAGAATAATAAAAAAAGATCAAATATTATAAAACTTGGAATATATAAAGGTTTTAATGTTTTTACAGTGAAGGTAAATAAGTTATCCCAAAACGACGTCGTTTTGGGTTGAAAAATTAAAAAATTATAATAAAAAAGACTATTATAACCCTGAAATAAATTATAATTACAAAAATATCTTGATTTCCGCCTCAAAACGACATCGTTTTGGGCTCAATGTAGATAAGTTATCTACATTAATGGTAGAAAAAGCAAACCCTTAAATAAAAGACTTAAAGAAAAAAAATAGAAGAATTTTTTTTAAAATGTGTCTAAATAAAAAAGACCAAATATATTGAAAAATCACAATAGTGACAAAAAAATTTAAAAGTAAAAAAATAAATAAAAAGTCTGAATAAAAAAAATAGACCGAATACAAAAAAGAGAGAAAAGAAAAAATAAGATCAAATAAACCTAAATAAAAAAGAATAAAATATACTAAAAAAAGGAAAAAAAATCAAATACGTTGGAAATTTATCACGCTGATTTCTTTTTCTTTTTTTTATATTTTATCTTATTTTTCTTCTATTTTTTTCAAAAGCGATAAAAACTCAAAAAGTGAAAAAATAAAAATAGAAAAAGACCAAACATATCTAAATAAAATAGACAAGAACAAAAAAAAGGAAAAAAAAATCAAATATATTAAAAATTCACAACAGTGATTTGTTTTTGTTCTATTTCTTTTTTATTTTATTTTTTATCTTGATTTTATATTCTATTTTTCTGTCTTCAGTATATATATATATATTTATCATTAGACTATTTTTTTTTTTTTTAGTCTTTTCTGGTGCTGTTCTGAATTTTCAACTTATTTGTTTTTTTCTTCTTCTATTTTTTGTCCTTAATCTATTTTCTTTTTTTATTCAAACACATTTGATCCTTTTTTTCTTTCGGACTTTTCTTAAGTGTTCTAAATTTTCATAACATTTGGTCTTTTTTTCATTATTTTATTTTTTTCTTCTAAGAAGGATAAAATAGATATATTTAGTTATGTTTCTAAAGAGGAGTGAAAAAACCATAGCGTGCTAAATAATTGAATAAAGAGCACAAGGGTGTAATAAGTGATTCAAAACAACACCACAAGGGAGTTTTTGAACTTTTCCCTATTTTTTTGTAGATAACCTAGAGGTATCCCCGTACATGATAATTTTTCATCATTCGGCTCAAGCACAAATCAAATGAACTGAATGTATCTATAGAAAAAATGGATTAACACTAAAGATCAGAAATTATTGAAGAAAGAACAAAATATTTCTCACAACTTCCTCCTGCCTAAGTTAGCACCTCATTGAAACAGAGGGTGCATTGAACCACTGTCACTGGAAGAAAGATGAGACTAAACATCTTTCAAGAGAGAGACAGTTTCCCACTAATCCCATAAAAATTCCAAGAATTTGCTTTATCCAATATTTAAACATCTTACCAAAGCAAACATTTGACGTTCAGTTGCTCGAAAATTTTGCGGATCATCATTAAAATAGAGAAAAAAAAAACAATTACGCCACATGTTTATTTTAAAAAATATGGCCTCAAAGTTGGCCTACAATGTTTTATAATTATTTTTTAGTATTATATTATAATATTTTAGGTTGAATATCCAACTTCGAGCATATAAATCTATCTTTTCTTAATAACTTCTTACTTGAGACGTGTTTTGAAAATATTATAGTGCCTAACCTACGACTCAGTTTAACTAGGAAAGGATGTGTTTAATTTCGCAAGGGAACGAAGGAGATTCAAAGAAGAAAGAAAGGAAAATAAAAAGTATTACATTTCCATTATTTTGTAGTTAAAAAGATGATAAGGAAGAAAATAGAGAGTTAATGAGAATTTTTTATAATTTTACCCTTTCTTAGAAAACTAATATAATTATTACATTTTATAAATAAAATAAAATTTAAATTTTCTAAAAAAAATATTTATGTAATTTTCACTCTAAAAGATTATTTTATCTCTCAAAAAAATTATTTTTTTCTCGGAAATTATCTATTTCATATTATAACTAAATTAAAATTATTATTAAGGACACATAAATAATTTATTATATTTTTCCTTTTGGACCTCCCAAATTGGAAAACTCTAATTTTAAGGAAAAGAAGGATATCGAAGGATTTTACAAAATTACCTATTCCCTTCTCTCTTTTTTTAAAACTAACACACAAGGAAAATGCATAAAAAAAACATTCTTCTTTCTTTTTTTTTCCTTCCTAATATTAACTCTCAAACACATCCTAAAATATCTGATTTTTTAGTTGATTTTTTTTAAAAAAAAATTGTGTAAAATATATAATCAAAGACATTAGCATATTTGAGATTCAAACCTAATATCAGGTAGAGAATGTATGTATGTGTCTTTAACCTCTAAGTTACAATTATATATTATTGTTGTTATTATATTTATTACATATTTTTCTAATAAAAAATTAATTTAATCCAAAGTTAAATCTTAGTAAGTGATGCCCACGAAAATAATTTTTGGGTTATATTTATCTCATTCAACATGAGATAAATCGAATTCCTACACACACATAACAAATGTGGATCTCACCTCTATTTTTTCTCTTTTCAATTATTTATAGGTCCTTTTTATAATTTTGTTTCACTATAACATAAGATAATTCATCTCCAACAACATAAGAAATTTTTTTCCCATAATTTTATATTGATACTTCTTTTTATATATAATAGGAATTTTGAGGTTTGAACCTATAACCTCGTGTAAATTACTCAAACTTCTCACCTTAGTAACTTTTATATTGGTACTTCTAACACACATTTTACACAATAGTCTTTGAGCATAAAATGTGTATAATGCACAATTTTATTTTATTTTATTTTTAGTTTATCTCGTGGTGATGAATTTCGTTTACTTTTAATTTTATTAGGAAATGAGACAGTAAGATTCAAACTCATGACCAATTGCTCACAGCTCTAATATCATCTAAAATAATTATTTCAATTGAAGCGATTCAACCAATAAACGCCCTAACCAAGAGAATATCCACTCACTTTATTATATTTACTTATGTATCCTCGTTATCTTTCTTCTTTCTGAGTTATACATTAACTTCAAAACTTTTACTAACCTAACTAATTCTACATCATAATTTATAATTCCCCCAAGAAATTAAGAATGTTTTGTGAGTGAAGAGTGTGCATTTGCTTGGTTTTAGCATTAGTGTTGATAAGTTTGCTGGTTTTGTAGGTGTTCAAGCATAATTTTCATTAAGATAAAAGAGGACATATCTTTTCTTGGGTTAGACATCTCCTATATTATTCTAGCACCTCTTCCATTTCTTTCACAAAAAAATTCTTGAGATTTATTTGTTTTAGGATATCTTTTTACTTTTTTGTTTTCTTAAGCCAAATTATTCAATAATACCATACTTGCCGAAATGTAAATACTTATAAACAACTTGGCAGTTTTGGTGCTGGGAATCAGGTCTCTGTGTCCTGTTGTGGTGACCGTTACTATCTCGTAAAGTATGCAACATCTAGAAGAAGCTCATTTGTATGAGTGCCCTCCAGTTTTCCAATTACAATGCATATTACAATGCCAATTATTAGATATACTAAAAGAATAATAACAGGCAGCAACAGTATAAAAGTTTGAGCAGTTTCATCACTTTTTACCACTGTCATATTTCTCCGAATCCCACTTACACAAGCCTGATTTGGATTTTCTTCACCAATACTTCATTGGCCTTCTTCGGTAATTTCATTTATCTCTGCATCATCTCCCTCATGCCTAGCCCTATACACATCAGGAACATTACCTCTTCGATGGAGAAAATCCCTTGTCACAATTTTGATAATGTCCCTTTTCCCGTTCACGCAGACATTTTTCAACAACATCTTCCTCATTCTCAACCTTTTCACTAAGCAATTGCTCATTTTCGTCATTGTTGTCATCAAGTGATTCCTGAAAATAATTAATTAAGCCAACACTATTAGATGGAAGACAAAATAATGAATGTCGGTCTTCTTGCTTACTAAAATTGATGTTTTGAGAGGACCAAGAGACAAAACTAAAACTAAATTTAAAAAATAACAGCTAGTCACCAATCAAATGTTAATAACATTTTTGTCTGCTTGTTATGTTCACTGTTCAGAGAGAGACATACTAAGGGATGCATGTTCTTATTATCTTAAGCCTTGCATACAAAGTGATGTAATGTTGGTTATGCTTTTGAGAAGTTATGACTTTTATGTTCTGCGTTGTCATTTTGTTTTGATGAAAACAATGATAGTTGGGTGTTGTGTTATGCCCTCAGGTTATGTAACAGCCCGTTGTACACCGGTATTGTTAACATTGGTTATGATATTAAGTGCAGTTACAATCACAATAATTCATTTATAGAAATGCGAGTAAACTTCTTCCTTTTTCTTACGCGAGCATTTAAAACAATAAAAAGCGTAATAAATAACAGTTGTGATCGTAACTGATAACTCTTTGCGGAATAATAATATAAACTGCCTAGATATCATATAACACTCCTCTTATGTCACTAAGGGGTTCGATCCATGCACATCATCCCTTTGCACCTAGCTGTGTACCGGTTCCGAAACTACGGTAAAGCATAATCACTCTTGTAGTTCTACGCAGAGAATAGATTATATTAAGAAAATAATCATTTTTTTTTACATTTTTGAAAAAAAACTTTCGATTACATTTTTTTATTGTGAAATCAGTCAACTAAAAAATTTACAAATAGTTTAAAGATTTTTAATTTAAAATAATTAACACAAATATCATTATTCTTTTTTATATTATAGCAACGTTGAAGGTTTTCTTAACAAATCGACCTTAAAAATCTACTTGTGGCACTATATTCATGCTCTGTTAGGCCAATAAGCGTTATACTTTTGTTTTACTTCTCTTCGCAGAGAGTACATGTGTTATTCTCGAAATATTTACTATTATATGTGTATTTTCGGAACAGTGACCATTTTGTCACTGTTCATCAAGATATTTTTCACACTGACACACAAACAGTAAAAATTCCCAGAATGTCACGCGGGCTAATTTGCTACACTATGTAGCGAATTATGTTTGCTGATGTGGCACGTCACAATTGGCTTAAAAAATGTAGAAAATTTCATTTTGTGTCTTATTTATCTTAATAATATTAACTCGAGGTAGTTATGGCTATCCGTACTTTAATACAATGAGTGAATTATTGGTGCCCATATAATTAAAATTTATTTCCCATGTCATATTTCTCATCTACTAAAATGATCACAAGAGATAATGTTAATACCATACTTATTCTATTTTTCCCTTGTTTTCCAGGAAGAGTTTCTGGCGACAGGTCATGAGGTATATTATGTCATCAAGTATCCTTTCTACTTTTTGTAATATTAATCGGATATATATCTCTTCACTCCTGAATTGTGATAGAATCGAACTCACTATCCTCTTATTAGATCAAATCCTGATATCTAAATATCTTTGGATAGGTCAAATACTTTGACTAGTTGGGAGAATACTTAACCATCAACTCTTAGGTTGTACTTTGTCCTTTTTAAATCTTGTAATTAATTTTATGTGATTATTGTCTTTCATTCCTTTGCAGGTGTAGAATAAATTTTGAGTAAACCCTACTTAGTCCTCCAAAGTGTTGGAATCAAACAATATAGTGTAAAGAACTGTGTACTAATCAATAGCGTAAAGTATAGCGTAAATAGGAAGTAAATAGAAAAGTGTAAAAGTAGTAGTGTCTACATTCATTCAACCTCTTTCATCAAGCATATTTCTGAAATTCATCATAGTAATATGGTCTTTCATTTTTAGACTTTTAATTTTTTTACTTATTACAAAACCGGCAAGTGATATGCATCAACTACGGAATAAGTTAAACCATTTCTGAAACCAATAAACCAAACCTAATTGTGGAGTGAATGGTGAGCGGCGACCCCAAATGTAGATATTGCGTAACAGGCAAAACCCTACACAATGAAGTAATAAGAAAACCAATGAGCAATGGGGAAACCTAGTGAGAAAATCAACTTAAAAGCATTGAGGGCTTTTGTTTGAGAGGTGTGTCTTTCTCCCAAATGAGAAACAGCGAATAACAGAGAGCAAGAGCAACGAAGAGCTTTCTTTTTCTTTTTTCTAATTTTCTTTTTCTTCATTTCTTTAGTCACATTTAAATTTTGACAAGAAAATATCCACTCACTTTATTGTATTTACTTATGTATCCTCGGTATCTTTCTTCTTTCTGAGTTATACATTAACTTCAAAACTTTTACTAACCTAACTAAATTCTACATCATAATTTATAATTCCCCCAAGAAATTAAGAATGTTTTGTGAGTGAAGAGTGTGCATTTGCTTGGTTTTAGCATTAGTGTTGATAAGTTTGCTGGCTTTGTAGGTGTTCAAGCATAATTTTCATTAAGATAAAAGAGGACATATCTTTTCTTGGGTTAGACATCTCCTATATTATTCTAGCACCTCTTCCATTTCTTTCAAAAAAAATTCTTGAGATTTATTTGTTTTAGGATATCTTTTTACTTTTTTGTTTTCTTAAACCAAATTACTCATTAATACCATACTTGCCGAAATGTAAATACTTATTGACAACTTGGCAGTTTTGGTGCTGGGAATCAGGTCTCTGTGTCCTGTTGTGGTGACCGTTACTATCTCGTAAAGTATGCAACATCTAGAAGAAGCTCATCTGTATGAGTGCCCTCCAGTTTTCCAGTTACAATGCATATTACAATGCCAATTATTAGATATACTAAAAGAATAATAACAGGAAGCAACAGTATAAAAGTTTGAGCAGTTTCATCACTTTTTACCACTGTCATATTTCTCCGAATCCCACTTACACAAGCCTGATTTGGATTTTCTTCACCAATACTTCCTTGGCCTTCTTCGGTAATTTCATTTATCTCTGCATCATCTCCCTCATGCCCACCCCTATACACATCAGGAACATTACCTCTGCGGTGGAGAAAATCCCTTGTCACAATTTTGATAATGTCCCTTTCCCGTTCACGCAGACACCTTTCAACATCATCTTCCTCATTCTCAACCTTTTCACTAAGCAATTGCTCATTTTCGTCATTGTTGTCATCAAGTGATTCCTGAAAATAATCAATTAAACCAACACTATTAGATGGAAGACAAAATAATGAATGTCGGTCTTCTTGCTTACTAAAATTGATGTTTTGAGAGGACCAAGAGACAAAACTAAAACTAAATTTAAAAAATAACAGCTAGTCACCAATCAAATGTTAATAACATTTTTGTCTGCCTGTTATGTTCACTGTTCAGAGAGAGACATACTAAGGGATGCATGTTCTTATTATCTTAAGCCTTGCATACAAAGTGATGTAATGCTGGTTATGCTTTTAAGAAGTTATGACTTTTATGTTCTGCGTTGTCATTTTGTTTTGATGAAAACAATGATAGTTGGGTGTTGTGTTATGCCCTCAGGTCATGTAACAGTCTGTTGTACACCGGTATTGTTAACATTGGTTATGATATTAAGTGCAGTTACAATCACAATAATTCATTTATAGAAATGCGAGTAAACTTCTTTCTTTTTATTACGCGAGCATTTAAAACAATAAAAAGCGTAATAAATAGCAGCTGTGATCGTAACTGATAACTCTTTGCGGAATAATAATATAAACTGCCTAGATATCATATAACACTCCTCTTATGTCACTAAGGGGTTCGATCCATGCACATCATCCCTTTGCACCTAGCTGTGTACAGGTTCCGAAACTACGGTAAAGCATAATCACTCTTGTAGTTCTACGCAGAGAATAGATTATTTTAAGAAAATAATCATTTTTTTTACATTTTTGAAAAAAAACTTTCGATTACATTTTTTTATTGTGAAATCAGTCAACTAAAAAATTTAAAAATAGTTTAAAGATTTTTAATTTAAAATAATTAACACAAATATCATTATTCTTTTTTATATTATAGCAACGTTGAAGGTTTTCTTAACAAATCGACCCTAAAAATCTACTTGTGGCACTATATTCATGCTCTGTTAGGCCAATAAGCGTTATACTTTTGTTTTACTTCTCTTCGCAGAGAGTACATGTGTTATTCTCGAAATATTTACTATTATATGTGTATTTTCGGAACAGTGACCATTTTGTCACTGTTCATCAAAATATTTATCAGACTGCCACGCGAACAGTAAAAATTTCCAGAATGTCACGCGGGCTAATTCGCTACACTGTGTGACGAATTATGTTGCTAATATGGCACGTCACAATTGGCCACATAATTCGCTACACGGTGTAACAATTAGTGGAACAGAAGTCAGACTGCACAGTCAACATAATGACACGTGTCAGTCCCCCAGTACTTTGCTACCCTATGTAGCGAAATATGCGGCAATGGTAACCTGCTCCACTGCGCATGTCAGCAACGTGTCAAACATGCACAAATTCGCTACACAGGGTAACAAATTTGGTGCATCTGATTCCCTATTTAAACCCCTCGTTCCTCACTCCTTCCCCTACCATTTCCTCTCAAACTCTCCCTCACTCCCTCTCTCTCTCTAAGTGGTTTCTCTCTCTACAAGGTTAGCTTTTATATTTATTTATTTATTGTTCCGTTAATAATGTATTTGATTTATTATTTATGCTTTAAGAAATGTGTTATATTATTTAACGTTGATATTTTTGAAACCTTAGGTTAGTAAATATGTTATATTAATTAAGGTTGATACTTGAAACCTTAGGTTAGTAAATGGGGTAGCAAATTACAAAACATAATTCGCTATGCCCCCAAGCGAATTACTGGGGAGCTGACACCTGTCTCTGATTTGTCAGATACTTCCATAATTCGCTATGAGTCATGGCAAAAATAGTTACATAATTCGTTGCCTTGTTCAGCGAATTTTGTGTCCAACAGAATTGTGCCACATCAGGCCCCATATTTCGCTACACAGGGTAGCGAAGTACTAGGAAACAGACACGTCTCCTAATGGTGACTGTGCTGTCTGACTTCTGTTCCACGTAATTTGCTACAACGAATTATGTGGCCAATTGTGACGTGCCACATCAGCAAACATAATTCGCTACACAGTGTATCGAATTAGCCTGCGTGACTTTCTGGGAATTTTTACTGTTTGCGTGGTAGTCTGGTAAATATATTGGTGAGCAATGACAAAATGGTCACTGTTTCTGTATTTTCAAGTCTTGTTTCAAATCAGCAGCACGTGCAAACGCCTGTGACGTCGTGCATGTATTCTATTCAGTATCTAATCAATGACCGAAAATTCCGTGTTTTGCAAGTATTCTTCTAAATTAAGATATATTTTTTGTTTTGAAATATATACATTACAAAAAATAATAATAATTATACTTACTACCAATTAAGTTTATTACTTCTTACCATCAATTTTTAACTGTTGACTTTCGTTAATCTGATGGTTATAATTTATTAAAAAATTAATAATTAATTAATAAGTATCATACAATAAATTATAACCGTCAGATCGACAAAAATTAATGTATAAGATTTAGTGATAAGAAATGATAAACTTAATTGGTATAAGTATAACCTTCCCAAAAAATAACTAGTTGAGAGATGATTTAAATTTAAATTTTATACTATAAAATAAAATATAAAAAAAAAATTTATTTAATTATTTTTATACACATACATGATACATGTCATTTTTTAAGAAAAGAAAAAAGTTAAAAAAGTACACATGTTACCTTAAGAAAAGTGTAATAACTACGTTGAGAGGTGGTAACTTGAGATTGGCGAAAAGAATCAACACTCGCTTCAAAAAAAACAATGGAATTAATTTTAATAAATTCTAAAAATATATACGTTTATATTTTAAAAAATTAACTCTATAAAAACTAATAAAACCAACCATCACGTGTTTCATTTCGTGCTACCAACTTGTGGATGGGATTTACGTATTTGATGAATGTGTATACGGAACTCCCATCTTTAACTACCTGAATTCAATTAGTATACATTGCCATTATCAATATAAAAAATATACTTACATTTACTAATATATTGATCTGTGTCATTACTTATTATTATACTATTTTTATTATTTAAATAATAAATAATTATGTACTAAAATATTATAAAGTGTCAATATAAAATTTCCTTATACTAACCCATTATAATAACCAATAGTCTATAACTAATAACTAATTAACAATATTCGTATATTTGCGGAGTCAAATTACACCTCTCTTTCACTTTCACATGTTTTCATCTGTCTCTCCAAATTAAGAATATACTTTAACAAACAAAAAAAACAATAATGGTAAACAGAAAAAAATAAAGATTTTTTTTTCTGAAATGTTAATTTTTAGTCTAATTAATAAAGAAAGAGACAAATAACGGGCGCAAACACAATCTAAATTCAAAGCAATGCCTATAATATAATTAACTCGAATTCGAAATCACTAGTTAAATTAGATATATATCAACTGATCCAAATACTTATTTGTAGGCACAAATGATTTGAATCCATATTAACGCACGTCATTAATTAGCAGTGTGCAAGCAAAACCAAGTTGCCTGCAGTTGCAAGGTTTCTCAAAGCGGATAATCATGTTGCATTAATTAGGAGAGATCTTTGTCTTCAAAACATTTTCTAATCATAGTCAACTCTCATTTCCCACTTACACGTAACTCATTAACCTCTTGGAATTTCTTTGATAGATTGCATTATAAATGAAAATCAGCGCGGTCTTGGACGTGCTTCCTCGGTTCCTCCCCTCCCCTGGGAGTAACTCCCTCAAGTTGTCGTTCAAAACTAAATGAAACTCGTTTATCTGAAATTTTGAACTTATTAATATATGTCTAGTTGTCCACCAACATAAAAACTAAATGTTTTAAGTTTTAAAAATGAATCCCAGTAATCTATGTGGCGTTTCTTAATGTACAACTACCATCACCGTTGAGTTGGCGGCGGAAGTAAAAGGAATATAAAGAATAACTAACTATCCCCCCTTGGCTAGCTTGAAAGTCTCATATTCTATTTGGTGTATATTAACAATATTTATTTTAACATTATAATAGATAAGACACATATCTTCTAGCTATAGCTGAAGTTCAGTCCACGAACCTGCCTTTAAACAAAACTTGCATCGGTTTGATTGGCCATTACGCATTCAAAATGTTCAATATCAGTTGAATGATTTGGATAAGACTATTGACATTATATGGTATGAACATGGCATTTTCTGAGCGTTTCTAATTAATGATCTAATTGCAACTTGTGCAAGCATTCATACATTTGATTTCATATTTAGTATCTGTTTGCATCAGTTGAATTTTCAGTCAAAATATATAGTTTATTGAGAGAGATTTAAAATAACACTCAAAATAATCAAACTAGACACACTACAAGAGCTATATATACTGATTAATATATTAATCTTACCAAATGATGGTAGCTCAGTTGGCACATGAAAACTTAGCAGGTGAGGGTGAGAGTATGTGTCTGATCCTCCCCATTACCATATTTAGAAGGATTTAAAGCCTTACTCTTGAACCCGCCTCAAACAGAATTGTCTCTCTCGTGAAAGATATCTGTAGTTTATCCAAAAATTAATTTGTTTCTATTTTTGTTAGTAAACTTTTAGTGATAGATCATCAGTAAATATCACCCTTAGCCATAGCCCAAAGCTTGAAACAAATTGGAGACTGTATATATAACCTTTTCTAATTAAAAGCTCCCACAACATTGGGTGGGAAAGTGATTTTTTTTATTAACATAGATATGTTATGGATGTATATTTTTTCGTTTCTATATAATTGATAACATCTAGCTAGCCACGAGCGTGCACCAGCTAACTACAAAATCGTTTAATGTTAATTACTTTGTCAGAGAATGATTTGGATGAGACAAATGGCATCATATGACATAAGCACGGAATTTTCTGACGGTTCTAATTGCAATTTGCAACTTGGTACTTATTTACACGAATTTGTAACTTTTTCCTTTTTCTTTCAGATCAGGTGCTATAGCGAATATATTAATTTCTTTTTCTTCTTTTTTAAATTTATTCGGATTAGATTAAAAGGAGGAAATGGTATAGAGAGAGTAAAGATATTTGGGAAAAAGCTAATCTAAATTGAATTTATCTTTAAAGTTTATAAATACTTAAATTTTTAATGGGAAAAATGTTTCTGCATTTAATGCAGATAAGTTATCTGCATTTATTCCCAAAACGACGTCGTTTTAGTATTGAAATCTTAAAAAATTATAAATATAAAAACTATTATAACCCTGAAATAAATTAAAATTACAAAAACACCATGATTTTCGCCCCAAAATAACGTCGTATTGGACTGACTGCAAATAACTTATATGCAGTAACTGCAAAAAAAAACGAACCCATTTTTAATATGTAAGATTACGATTATAAATTAAATCAAGAAAATTTTATTGTACACCTTCAAAGTGTAATATTTATACATTATAAAACTTACAACATTTCCCTTTTTTTTATATATCGAGTACTAAAATTTGAACAATCTCATATAAATTATACAAACCCCCCGTTACTAGACAAATTCTAATGACTTACAACATCTCATTTTCACATTTTACTGTAGGGACTCTATCTCTTTTTTTATCTTAAACAAAGAAAGTGTAATCTAGTGTAAAATTCTTGATGCGTGTAATTATATTTTAAAAATATATAAAAATGAAAATAAAATGAAATGGTAGTTTTCTTTTTCCTTTAGTAGTTGGAAATGGTAGTTTTCAAGTTGCCAAACACTATAAATAGAGCCCTCCCATCGAGTCCCACCACACTCTCAACAAAATATTCAACACCGAATTACTCTCAAATCTCAATCTCTCATCAAATATCCCACAACCTTACAATGACTTATTACTACTCTCCTCCGCCACCTTCACCATCACCATCACCACCACCTCCACCTTATTATCCATACTATTCTCCTCCTCCACCTCCACCAGATTATTGCAACAAGACCAAACCACCTCCCCCACCACCTAAACTTCCAAAAAATTGTACCATGCCACCACCTTATCCTCCCATTATATGTAATTGCACATGCATATGTCCTACTCCCCCTATTACCCCTCCTAATTCCCCTCCCTACCATTATCCTCCTCCACCCCCACTTGCACCAGGACCCTATTATCCACCTTCTTATAATTATACTGTTGAGCATGACTACAAAGCTGTTATTGCTGTATCCGTTTCACTAGGGGGCATCTTGGTTGCTTTTCTTTTCCTTGGTGTTTTCTTCCTTGCAAAGAAGAAGAAGCCAGTGGATGTTCCTCCACCTCCACCACCATCACCACCACCACCACCTCAACCTTCATATCAATATGGCGCAGTCCCACAAACCGTAACAAGTACCTATGAAGCCATAGAGATTATTGAAGAAGCTGGAGGTGATGATGCTGCCGGTGGCCAATCTTATGAACCAGTAAATCCTTCCCCTGTCCCTCATGATTATGGCCATCAAAACTATGGTTAATTAGATTTAGTTTCTTCGTGAACGACATGATCCATGCATCTTGCTCAGCTTCATCTTTTACTTTTTAAATAAAATATACTTTGGAAAGTGGAAACCTCAAAACTTCATGTAGTTGGTTTGGAAGTTGAGGTTAGTGTCATTGTGTGAACTTTGAAGTGAATCTTTTTTTTTTTTTTTGTTTACTTTGTGGTTAAAATTGGATTGTTTATATATAAGTAAGTTTGACTTATACGAAACAATCTGTTTGTGCTGTGCATGCTCATTAAAATGACTGTATGGATGGGGCATATCAATCACCGGAGAGACCCGGAGAATTGCACATCAATTAATTCAGTCTTGATATTATGAATTGTATAATTAGTTCCAATTAATTAAGTTTGGCTTTGCAATTCCATTTGGATTCTTACACGAAGGAGTCAATTTCTATGACGTTTGATTATTTCGTCAGTTTTGTTTCGTTAAATCATTTGGCTATTCATGAAAAAAAAAACAATAATTACCGTATATAGCTAGTTTTTATTTTTTAAGGAAAAATCTAAGCTCTTTAAAAAAAATTATATTTGACGTAGTCACCCATCAAAAAAATAAAAAAATTCATTAATTCGATATATATATATATATATATATATATATATATATATATATATATGTTATAGCTAAAAATGAACAGAAAATAAAATAATATAAAAAGAGGTGTGTGATATTGGAGATATCAAAATAAAATAATTTTGGGCTAGCAACAATGCATAAGGACTAAGGAGGATCCGCCCTTGAGAATAAAATAAAACAGAAAATGAAAGAAAAAACCTAAAATAAAAAAAAACCTTAAAAAGTTAAATTTTAAAAATACCCTTCAAGAATATCGACTTACATATTTTCACGTGTTAAAGTTGACGAGTAATTTGCATTCATTCTATACTTTTCTGGCGTCCATGTTCTTGGAGTTGCATTCGAGCAAGCCAAGCTGATTTTCATAGTATTCGTAAAAATTTGGTTCGGTCCGATATCTCTTATTGAGCTAAATGGGCCAGCTCATAAAAATTGTTTGGACCAAACTCGATTGCCTGATTACGGTTAATTATTTGCGATACCAAACCGAGCCAATCCAGATTATACCGGCTGAGTTAGGAATATTATGAGATGTCCAGTTAGGAATCTTATTCAAATTGAAAGTAAGTTTGCGTTTGGATGAAGCATTCTAAAATGAGATAGAATATTATTATTATTAAATATTTTTATTACCAATCCATTATCACTTTAACATAACTATATATTTAGGTGAATATTTTTTTTTTCTCTCTTCAGAAATTATCTGTCAAAAATGGGATGTAACGATAATAGAGTGATAGTAAATTAATAATAAAAATATTTAGTAGAAAGAATATTCTATCTCTTTTAAAATTGGGTTATATAAATCTTATGTTACAGAATCACAGTGCAACTTTTCTACAAAGACAATGAAGAGGAGAAAGAAAATATGACGAGGAAAGAGGAAAAAAAATATGTGGGCTCATATTCATTATGTTTGCAAGAAAATTATTATTTTTCTTGCAACATAATATTTCTATAACCCTTTAAAATTTTAGAGAATTTAAAATGGAGGGTATAGTGTAATTGCTTCAACTAATTCCCTCAATTTATAAAATTCCTTATTTGGATAGAGTATTTAAATTCGCTTCATTTATAAGACTCGTTATGTGGATAAATTAATTAAATTCTCTTTACACAAAACTCTGTTTGAATAATCAAATTTGACCAAAGAATTTTTATTATAAAAACTATTTATACTGATTTTTCCACCTTTATTCAGAGAATTTATAAGGACATAATAAAATAACGTATGATCTCATCACCTGACCAAAAAGGAACAAGAAAATGGAAGTTCAGCCAATCAAAACATGTATTAGTCAATTTAGGTGGGACTTGGAAGAAACCTACTGTAAGTCTAGTAGTGAATTTTATTTCAAGTACCTCTTAAATGGTTGTATAATCCTAATTAGAAATAACACATACCGAACTTTTGACACCACTAACATCAAGTTCAAGACATTAAGATCAGATTATATGAAGTTTAGTGAGGATTGGGAGGACGACTATTTGCAGAAGAAACCCTGGAGCCCCATACAAGCAATTCTTTGCTGGTTTCATCTTTATGAACAATCACCTCAACGAAGCATTAGCACCACCGCAATATCATTCCTAGGATTCAAATCCGGAACAGAAAACAAGTGAAATGCTAACCATTAAATCATATTACTTTCATTGTCAATTTGACATATTATTTCTATTTAAATATTTATTATATAATTTTATATAAATTCAATTTACACGATTCAACAAAATACCCATAATTAAACAAGTAACCTATTGATGTGATACCTGATTGAGGCAATAACCGGTTTGAATTTAATATCATTGATATATTATCGCCTTATCGACAATCACTGGCTTCTTAGGGACAGCCTGTGCATAATCGAGAGTTGCACCAACAGGCGATCCGATTGAACCATATTGCATTTGGAACTCACACCTATCAACAAGACTTTTTGTCAAAACTAAAAATTAGGATACGCGACTACAAAAAGATAAGGACTAGACGGAATATTAATCCAAGCTACAAAAGGCATCTGTATCAACAATTCAATCCGAAAATTGCAGGCATGGAAATTTTGAAAATTGTCAAAAGAAACGTGAATTCTTGGTACCCAAAATATGGTTTCCTTCCATCTGTACGCAATCAACCCTTTCAAATTCACCATATCAGTCTGCGGCACATATTTTACTAATAACTATTAAGCATAAAAAAAATTTGTTATAATCCTACTCCAAGGTATAGGACTTGGAGTTCCACGTCAGAAGTAAGATTCTGGTATGGAATTTATCTGAACTTTAGGGTGTGTTTGGTATAGGTTTTCATTTGGGTTTGATAGGGAAATGTGGGTGGGTATTGAAAAATACCAAATTTGATATAAGTTTGTGAAAAGAAATTCCAGGAGATCAGGAAGCCTAGGAAACGAGTTTTGTGTTGTTTTTTGGGTGAAAGTCACGACGAAGGCAAATGCTAATTTTTCATTTCAGATTCAAAAATTATAAAAGGGTTATTTTCGTCTTTTCAACCCATTTTTTCATCAATATTTTACCTCCAACCAAACATAAACTCAAAAAATTTAACTCAATTTTTTCGGTAATATTTCGGCCTACTAAATAACTTTTTTTTAACTTTTCTATCAAACTCATTTTCCCACCATATTTCTAATAATTGTATTTCTCTGGAAAAAAAAAAAAAAATTCTCTACCAAACATCCCCTTAAGCTCTTCTATCTCATAAGCTAGCTTTTGGACGAAGATTTTCAGAAGTTTGCATTAGATTTCCACGTTTTTTAATACTTGGTAAGTAGTGTGTTTGCTACCGGGAAATAAAACTCAAACCCACAACAAATAACAAGACCATGAAGCTGAATACCAACACAAAGTATCCCTATTATAGCACATATAGACAAAATACAAGTAAACGTCACCGAATTAGGCTTACTATAAGAGTTCCTCATTTCTTGAAAAGGTCCTACTGCATTGTTAAAATCTCCACTTTGACAAAACACATCGAGCATGATATTTCACAGAACGCTGTCACTCAGAGGCAATTCATCAAACATGGTTCTTGCATCATGAATATAACCATTATCCGAATAAACTTTGATCAAAGAACTACCAACAAACAAGTCCACATGAAATCCCATGTACTAAACCATATTATGAACCATCTTATACAATGGTACATTATTCAAAAACCATAACAAGCCTTAATCATATAAGGAAATGTGCATGCAAATAAATCATTCACTAAGAAAGACCTTCCAATAAAGCAGGTCACTCCCGATAAAATCAGTACTAAGAAACAGAACTCACCTTTTCTATAAATGCGAGTGGCCAAGGACATTTGTAGCAGACTCTATCTCTGCCTGCAACATAGTAACAAGATTATTGTCAAAATTAAGCAATAAAGAAAATCAAACAGACTTTAAACAATGGTCGGTGAAGTGAAGAACTTAAGATATAAGTTAATAAGTGCTCATAAAAAGTTTACAACAGATGTATGACTTTCTGATTGAATTAATGTTTTTGAGGATGATCATTTCTAACGATTTGTAAAATATTCTACTATCTCAATAAAGTTACTCGCGATTCTTACTAATCTTATTATTATCTTTTAATCTATTTTTTATCAACCCGGTCATGTAACAAAAAAAGGGTGGGTGATCCATTCTTTTTAAAATAAACGATGTTGTTTGGTTCACAAAATTTTAAAAAATCGTAACTCTTCCCAAACAAAGCCTTTACTCGCAATTGTCTGCAATCTCTTATTCTTATTTTCTCTTTATTCCACAATACTATTATCTTTGAGCTCAAGTCTTTCCACTTTGCCACCTGAAGACAGTTTTCAACCACAATAATGCCTTTTTAGTCTCATCTGTTTCACCGTTGTCACTTTCTTCACATTGTTTACAAGCATCACTTCAATATAGAGGACCAGGTGTATTCATGATTTTCATTTTTATTTTCTCTGTTTATATATGTATAAAAACTCCAAATTTGATTTTAAAAATTAAGTCCTTAATAAAAGAAGGAAAAAACTATTATCGTGCTAGATGAGATAAGTTTTTTTCTTAAATACCCTTCGATAACTGTGCTATTTTTTTTAGGTGGTGGAGTCGACAAATTTATTTCTATGACATGAGATAACTTATCTGAGATGATAAAAATGAGATTAATAAAATCCTAGAAAAAATTGTGTATCTTGTCTTGAATGTATATAACTCAGGTGTAATAAAATATTCATTTTAAAAACTTCAAATTTGGAGGTGTGAATTTGTATAATTATGAATACCCTATTTTGAGCGGATATATTTTCATCTTTCTATTTTATTTTTTTTGTGTATTACATAATTTTTTGTTTTTTTTTCATTTATTTTATATTTTTCAGTAAATTTTTTTATTCTCTTAATTTACTTATTTTTATTTTTTGGTTTTAAGTGAAAAAAAAATGTCCAATATGTGTTTTCATTTTTTGTTTTGTTTAACACCACATTTAATCTTCTTCATTTATTTTATTATTAGTATTTTAAAAATGGGTTTCGATTTTCTTATATAGTAAAAAAAAAAAATCTATGTAATAGAGTAATAGACACATCTTAGATGCACCCCACATTTATTTAAAAAATAAAAATTATTGCACAAAATCAAAGAATCATTAGTAGGAAAAAATATACATATATTAGCCTAAACCCCTGCCCCATGCTCTACTACCCTGCGCAACTCGATCCCTTGCTTGTCTCATTACCTTGAATCAGACAGAAGGGTCACACTATGACAGAGACATTGCACTACCATGTGAGAGAGAGACCCATCTCTGTTCCTATCAAAGACCCATTCCTTGAGGTATCTCAACAGCTCACTCTCCGTCAACTTACTACCTTGACACAACCCCACCACTTGAACATGTTCAGGGAATAAATGAAAAAAAGCAATGGAGGAGTATCAACCCTTACACTCTCTTTTTTTTGATATATCAACAAAAAAAGGGGAACAGAGATAGCAACCCTTACTCTATAAATACCAAGAGGCAGGACGTTTAAAAGGGGGGTGGGGAAAGAGAAAAAAAGGACTTTCCAAAGAAAAAAAGAAAGACCAAGCAAAAAAAGTAAAAAGTGTTCAGAAAGAAGAGAGAATGGAAGAATAGTTAAGAGTACCTAAAACCATCGAAGGAGGAACGAGGTTGTTGGAGATTATATCTAACGTATATTGTTTGAATTCTTTGTAACCGTAGGTTTGAATTCTTTGTAACGTATATTATTTGAATTCGATTCTTTGTAACCGTAGGACTGTTTAGATAGAGTATTTATTTGTTTTAGTCTGTTACGTTGTTACCATTTATTGTATGTTCGCCTATTTAAAGGATACCAATGATTGAGATAAACACACAGTTGAAATATCAAGTTTATCTTGGTATCAGAGCAATCCTAGTATACACGTTTCCGCATTCCCTTTCAGTGCGAAAGCTGGTTCATTTAACATGGCACCAGGTGGTGGCAGCAAGTCCAAAACAACTGATCCTAGTTCGCCATTTTACTTGGCTGGATCTGACAGTCCAGGTCTCTTGTTAACGACTGTCATGCTGTGTGGTGAGGTCAACTATGACAACTGGGCCAAGCTCATGAAAAACGCATTGAAGGCGAAAAACAGTTTTGTGACCGGTTCAGTCAAGAAACCAGGAGAGGATGATGCCGAAGAGTGGCGCGCCTGGGAGATGTGCAATTCGATGCTCAATGGTTGGATTCACAACACCATTGATGCAAAACTTCAACCATTCATCAAGTGCTTTGATGACGTCAAGGACTTATAGAATGACCTAGAGGAAAGGTATGCAGTGCAAAACTTTCCAAGACAGTATCAACTGAAATCCAGTTTAGCCAATATCAAGCAACATGGAGATAGCTGCTTGGTCGAACCGAGAATTGCTCGGGAATATTTCTTTCAGAGAGCAAGAGTGTAGAGTAGTAATCAGGATTGCCAATAGGAGCAATCTACTCTGACTAAGAGCAACCCTCTTTAACTATACGCAAGCGTACGTGTCAAGCAATATAGGGTATTATAGCCCCAGATTTATCGTC
Source organism: Gastrolobium bilobum (assembly GCF_033153095.1). Taxonomy (NCBI): domain Eukaryota; kingdom Viridiplantae; phylum Streptophyta; class Magnoliopsida; order Fabales; family Fabaceae; genus Gastrolobium; species Gastrolobium bilobum. Next base: position 172,516 of record NW_026898262.1, read on the forward strand.
CTCAGGGAGCAGTTGTGAAGTAAGAAGCGCTAAAGGAAACTTAATTTGTAAAATGGAGCAATAAAAGAAATCACTATTCTCAGCTAAGCTTCACAAAGAGTAATCTCTGGGCAGCTAGTTAAACAATGTTAACCATTCTGAACCAGATGAGAGCAGTGAATGACTTAGCATGGTCATCGAATAAAAAGGCATCAATTGAAGTAACTTTAAGAGCAGTCAACGAAATGAAAGTAAGAGCATCAGCTAGTAAAAAACACAGTTCAATTATCGTGAGGAAAAGGTTGTGATAAGAATTGAGTTAAGATTTCAGAAAGAAAAAGATCAAGTAGGTGTTACGGGTTCCATGTTTTCATCCCTTTGATTAACCCTGCCTGGTAGCATATTTTACAAATGGATTTTTCTCCTTCCCTTGTTTTGCTATAGGTAAGCAGAGGGTAAGGTCTTACTTTCCACATTACTCCATAGTACTTGGAGTTATATGCAAGAAAACCATGCTGCCTTCTCAAAAGAGCATGGATTCACATGGCAGTGCTCCCCATTCCAGGTGTTTCTCCCTCCTTTCTTCAGGCTAAACTACCCCAGGATTTTGAGAATGCTCCACACGCCTTTTGTCAGTGTTTCATCAACCGAGTGGTCCCGGGATGAGGTTGCCAGCCCAAAGGGTTTCACAAAATCAATAAATTAAACCAAAGAGCAACTCAAAATTCATTTATAAAATATGTGTTCCTTACAAAGTTATCCTAAGACAAAAGGGATTACTTCTATGGAACCCTCACCTACTTAGAGGAAGTTAGCTCCTAGTGAGCATTTTTACAAAGAAATAAGAAAACAAAGAGACAACAAGTCCTAGGATGGGTGTTGATCCTCCCCTTTATGAGGATTGCTTGTTCCTTTTATAGGGTTCTTCATTTGATCTCCATTGTTCCTTTCATCAAGGGTCGTGCTTTGTCTAAATCCTCTCCAATGGTAGCTTTGCTTCTTGCCAGCTTGGCCTTAAATGGAAGTGGTCCCTCTTGCTTTTGGCTCCCTTTGTGAGTAGGAGTATCGGATTCAGGGTGGCACCTCCACTCCTTCTGCTGTAGCTGACGTGGCGGCTCCCCATTGCTCAGCTTCTTTGCTTTCGTACTGTAGCAGAGGCAGCACCTCCACCTTCTCTGCTGTAGCTGACGTGGAAGCTCCCCATTGCTTCTTTTGACTGCTGTTGTACTATAGCAGACTTCTTTTTCCTTTCTGCGCAACACTCTTTCTTCTCTCTTCATTTTGTGGTTCCTTTTGATGGGCCTTAGGTGTCCTGAACAAAGCAAACTAACCCAATAGTCATATGTGAAAAAGATAATGTTAAATTTGCTCCAGGTCTACCTTAATTCCCACTTTCGGCATTGCTCTGGTCCACTATTCAAAATAGTTGCTCTATATGAAAAGAAGAAGGTTAAAGAGCGTGATTTATAACCAAAACATGGGTTTTGTGGAACAATTTGCACTTAATGGGCCTCAACTCTTGAGGACTATCAATAGCGTTGATGATTATTACACCAAACTCAGGGCTGTATGGGACGATCTGGAAGGCAGCAAAACTCGCAAGTCTTGCGATTGTGGTGATAAGTGTGTCATTGCCAAAGCAATCGAGGAGGAGCAAGAGCATGATCGCGTTTATCAATTTTTGATGGGGCTGGATGAATCTACATTTGGCAATATGAGATCTCATATCCTCAACACTTCTCCTCTTCCTAGTGTCAACAAAGTGTACGCAATTGTCACTCAAGAGGAGACCCATCGTAGTATTTCTCGCGTTCAAGATGAGAGGAGTCAGGTAGTGGGATACTCAGCCCAAACCGATTCCATGAAGCAGTCAGACACGTCCATGCAGCAACGGATGGTTCCTAACAAACCACAAGACAGAATACCTTGCCCTCATTGTGGCAGGACCAATCACGACCCTTCCAAATGCTGGAACGTTCATGGTTTTCCACCAAACAAGAGTGCTGGTCGCAGACGAGGAAGGGGAGGACGTTCGGCAGGACGTTATACGCATGCTCATGCGACGTTTGCAATGGATGCCTCACACCCAGTTGCTGCTAACTCTCTTCCTCCAGACGTCTCCCATTCTGCCTCTTCTCAAGTTGCTGCACACTCCGTTTTGACCCCAGAAATTGTGAACAAACTGTTAACATTGGTAGACCAGCCTCAGTCACATGAAAAATTATCTGGTAAGCGTATTCATTCTCAATGGCTCATTGATAGTGGGGTCTCACGTCATATGACAGGCATTTTGGCTTTATTAGCTGACATTACACCTATTCCCCCTCTATCTGTGACTCTACCAAATGGTTCTATTACTTATGCTGCAAAACAAGGCTCGATGGTGTTTAATACAAACTTCAGCCTGTCAAATGTTTTATATGTGCCTAACTTACGCTGCAATCTCATCTCTGTTTTCCAATTGCTTCACTCCAAGAGCAGTAGCGTTACATTTACTGATAAAAAGTGCATTTTGCAGGACCAAGTGCTGAAGAGGGAGATTGGTTTGGGTGAACTTCATGAAGGAGTCTATGTGTTTCAGCCTTCATGTGCTTCAGCTTCGGCAGTTCAAGCAGGAGAGTCAATTGACTTGTGGCACAACAGGCTAGGCCATGCATCCTATGATATTTTATCTCTGGTTCCAGAATTTAAAGATTTGCAAAATAAAGTAGTATGTAAGGCATGTGAAGTTTGTCATCGTGCCAAGCAAACTAGATCAATGTTTCCTATAAGTTTTTCTCGCAGCAAAGAATGTTTTGATTTAATCCATTGTGACACTTGGGGTCCTTATCAAAATTCTTCTTCTTCTGGTGCACGTTATTTCTTAACTGTGGTGGATGACTATAGTAGGCATGTATGGGTTTTTATGTTGGCCGATAAAAGTGAAACTTATGATCGGATGTGCAAATTTCTTGCTATGGTTCTGAACCAATTTGGTAAAACCGTAAAAATAATAAGGTCTGATAATGGTACTGAGTTCAAATCTAATAACATGGTGAAACTCTTGAAGGAAAAAGGTATTTTGCAACAAACAACTTGTGTTTATACGCCTGATCAGAAGTGGAGAGTCGAAAGGAGGCATAGACACATCCTTAATGTATCACGTGCCTTACTTTTTCATGCAAATCTCTCTGTTGATTTTTGGGAGGAGAGTATTCTTGTTGTTGTTCATATAATTAATAAAACACCTACAAGAGTTCTCCAAGGCAGGTCACCACATGAAGAATTGCATGGAGTTAAACTATAACACCTCACGATTTTAAATCAAGTAATTAAAATATTAAGTGAGCAATCAAGTGATGGATTAGTGAAAATCCTAAAGATTTGGCCAAAATACAAAGAAAGGGCAAAACGGTAATTAGCCAACACGCAACCCTAGGAAGATAAAAATTGAGTAGAAGGTCTCATATGGTAAAAATAACCCCGGAAATGGGTTCAGAACGAAAAATTGAGTGGATAGGCAAGTTTCAGAAAAATCAGTGAATAGTGTTTTTCGCGGGTGAAAATACCGCGTTACGATTGCACCGTAAAATGTGCCAGTGGAATTTTGAGCTCTAGGTTTCAAATATGAGTTAAAAATGGTCTAATGAGTTAGGAAATATGATTTCTTATGATATTCGATGAAATTAAGACAGTTTGGGGAAGCGTGCCAATGGCGCGCGTAATAGCTTAAAACAGTGTTTTCTCCGAACGAGTGGAGAACTCTTAATTCATCTGATCAAGCATAATTAAAGGAGAATAGTTAATGTTAAAAATTAGAGTTTCTAAATAAGTTTTGAATTTACGGACGTTTAGTGAGAGTTTGGACGCGTTTTAAATCGCGTGAGGTGGCGTGGGACCCACCCCACTTAAAATTCACTTAAAACACCTCATCAAAGTACTATTCATCACCTCCTTCACCCCTCCTTCAGCCAAAAACCGAGCCCCCCTCCTTCTTTCTCCAAGTTTTCTTTCAAATTTTCTTCCCACCTAAATCACTCAAATCCTAACCAAATTCAACAAAGTTTAACTTGAAATTTGTTGGAAATTGCCTTCTAAAGCCATTGGTGCTATCCTTGAGTCGTGAAAGTGGCTGGATTTTGAGATCCTCCCCCTCAAAGGCCGCGGCTCACTTGTGGAATTTGGTGTTCATGGAGCTTTGGAATGCTCCAATGGTGGAGTATACCTAGGAGGAGTCATTTGCCTTGCATTTGGGTAAGTTATTTCAACATTTCAATGGTTGATTGGTGAATTGTGTTTATGAACCCTAAAGAGGGATTTTATGATGTGTTGTGTTAGAGAGCTCAAATGGAAAATGTCTATTAGATGATAATGCCTTAAAATGATGTAGTAATGCTAGAAATGCAATGAAAATTTTAAGTGAAATGTGATGATTTTTAACTTAGAAAAATTGATGATCATGATTTTGGAATTTGTGAATTTTGGTGTTGAGACTTGTTTGATGATGGTGGCATGATGGTATGATGATATAATAGGATGTATGATGGTTGGAATGATTAAAGTTGTATGGAAATTCCTTGGAATGCCATAGGTTAAAATTCGATTCTTTGAGGAAAGATTGTGGAATTGATGTTGAAAAATGGTTTGGATAATGAATTGTGTAGTTATATGGTGCTTAGATGGGTTGTGTTGTGCTTGGAGAGTGTTTGAATCAATGGAGAAAAATGAATTGTGTTAGAGACCTAAATGAGCCCAGAATGAAATATTTCGCAAAACGATGCGTAAATGTCGAAAAATGGAAAAACGACGATTGAACTAGCCTCTAAACAACCTAAGGGAGTGTTATAAAATGAGAAAGAAAATTTAGGAAAATAAATCTCAAATTTACACCTACATGGCCGAACCTCCAAGGGGAAAAGGGGTGATTTGGCGATTTTCGCGTTTTGATGTAATTCGACGCGAAAATGACGAACCGGCACTTGAACCGGCCTATTGACAACCTAATGAGACGTAACAAAATGAGAAAGAAAATTTAGAAAAATAAATCTCACATTTACACTACAATGGCCGAACCATCAAGGGAGGATGGGGAGGATTTTTGTGTTTTTGCGTTTTGATACTATTTGACGAGTACTGATGGATGTACGTTATTGTATAGGTTGCCGTACGTCGACCTGAATCCCGAATCTTGAATCAGTGAATTGCCCTTGGTCCGGGACCAAGTGGATTGAGGTAAGAAATTGGTTCATTACATGTGTAATTATAAATTAACGTGTATGGGTTGAACTGAGAGTGATTGGGAATGTCCTCTGTGTAGGCATTCCGCTGTGTACCGAGTTGAGGGATAAGCTGCTGCGGAGCTTGTGGAAACGCAAATTAAGGTAACCTCTTGGTACTGGGGCTTGTTCCCCTTTTCTGTTCCACCTTGCCAGTTGATGGCAACGGTAGGAAGTGTGTATGAATAGTATAGAACACATGAGCATGCATGCATTATTGCTATGGGTACTTATGTACCGAGTCTCTGGCCAGTAGACAGTTTTATTAGCCTTCGGGCATTTTCGGACTTCCGCTGGATAGGTCTCCAGGAGGGAGTTCCAGTTGACTGCGGTCATGGTGTGTGATCCGGGTAGGAGCACACTAGGAATGTCTTTGGCGTTTTGGTTGGTTTGGGCATCATGGTTGTGGTTTCTGTGAACACACCTTGGATGATACCCATAGGCTTATATATGCCGAGGGCGTACGTGGAATTGGGGTTACCATCCCGTATCGTCGTATTTTGTTTTCTTTATATTCCCCCTTCTCTAAATCCCATGCTATATCCCGTTTTCAAAGTGGTTGTTGTATTCTATTGATATGCATCGAAGTGAACCATTGGGTGGAGTTTTCTCCAGAACCTCTTGGTTACTGAGATATATTCGTATATCTCACCCCGTCTCGGGGCATTTATTTCAGGAGGTAGCAGTGGAGCAGGAGCCTCGGGCAAGAGGCCCGCAGAGTGAGCGGTGGAGCGCTTCTTATTTTGCATTTTGTTGGCCGTGTGGCCTAGGCTAGACTTAGGGCATGAACATGTCATTTGTATTTATTAGTAGCTTCATTAGCATCTTGTTCATGCCATTTTGCCTAAGTCTAGTAGTGATGTATTTGGTTATGTTGTCTTTTAATTAAGTCGAAATTTTAGAAGAATGTAATTTGAAGTTTTAGTTTCAAGTTGTAATTTGTAAAGCCATATTGTAATAGTATTGATGCATGTCTAATTATGATGGAAGGGCCTTAGGCCTATTTTAGGTTATGATAATATGTATGATGGAAATATGCATGAAAAAGGTGTTAGTGATTGCAACTACTTAAGAATGATTAATATGGACTCTATGTTTAATAACTATAAACTGGATTGGGTTGTAAGTGCCCCAAGGCGTTGTTGGTCCTTGTGTGTGCCACCCATTGGATTATTACTGTATTATCATGTGTTTATTAGGTACATTGAGGTTTTAAATGATCTTTTACAAATTTGGGATTATTGGAAAAACAAAGGAAACTCTGGCGAATTTTCTGTAGAATTGGCAGATTTTAGGCGAACTTCGGAAGAGCATATCTCCCTCTATAGAGGTCCCCTAGGGACGTGGCATACGTCATTTTGAAGGTTGAGATGTCCTCTACCTTGTGTCAAAATTTGAGGAAATTCTGGGTTGATCTTCGGCCTGAAATAAATAGAGAAACACGGACTACCCATGTGCCCCTGCACCTGAGGCAGATTCTGGACCGGATTTGGGAAATTAATTCCCGCTTCGTTTCTCCGTCAAATTAAGCGTGTGATATATCAAAATGAAGTTTGAGATGTCTAGTTTGTAGGATAAAAATTTGAGAGCAAATGGTTGAGTCGATTGAGTGCAGTAATTCGGGCAAAGTGAGTGGTTTGGGCTGTTTTTGGGGTTGTTTGGGCTAATTGCTTATCCAACTTCAAACGGCGATAACCGGAGCAAATGAGCTCCGAATTGAGCGTATTTTAGCTTGTTAAAAAGGGAATTAAGTAACACAAAGATATAATCTGAGAAGTAGGGTTGGTTGCGATCTGTTTGGTCGCAGAAAAACTTAGAGTGTAACATATTCGAATTGGTGTAAAACGTAAAGTTGGAAATTGGCTAAGTGAGTTTATGGGAACTCCTTAGTAACTTATAATAAGTAACGTAAGTGATAAAAATAGTTTAAATAAGTCTTCCGCAAGAGTTTATGGTTACGGTCACAGTTTTTAATTATTACGCCTTTTTATGTTTTAAATGCTCGCGTAATAATTGGAAAAAATTTATTCGCGTTTCATAAATGAACTGCTGTGATTGTAACTGCGCTTAATATCATAATTAATGTTAACAATACCGGTACGTAACGGGCTGTTACATAAACCAGATTATACATACTTGCGCACGTTCGGTTGTCTGTCATTTGTTAATGCAAGACCGAAACCAACTGACAAGTTTTCTCCACGTTCGCGACGATGTGTTTTCATCGGATATGCAATAGGGCAGAAAGGTTGGAGATTGTTTGATATAGAAGCGCAACAAAGCTTTGTGTCCAGGGATGTAAAAATTTTTGAAAATATTTTTCCTTTTCGCGAAGCTCCAGTACAATCTGTTTCTGCCCCAAATTCTCGTGTGCCTACAGAGCCAAATTACTTTGACGAAGGCCAAATTGTCCATGACGGTTCTGATGCATCAAATGACAGCCCAACGCCTAGTGGATCATGTGTTCCTCTGGACGATAGGGGGAGTGTTTCGCTGGAAGCAACACCAACTAACGAAGTTGCCGCTAGGGAGTCCTCCTTACTAGAAAGAAGTTCGAGTTCTAGTGATGCATCAACCCAACAGCAGTTGCTGGAAGCAAATCTGCGTCAAACAGTCACACGCCAGCACCGTAACAGGAAGCAACCATCTTATTTGCAGGACTATGCATGTCAAGTAGCTGAAACACATACTCCTTCATCTCTCCCTACTCAAACCAATGTCACCTCAGGTACTCGGTATCCTATGTGCAATTATCTTAGCCTCACTAACTTTTCTAAGCAACATCAAGATTTTGTTGTAGCTATTGACACAGGTCATGAACCACGTACATTTCAAGATGCTATGAGAGACTCCCGATGGGTGGAAGCCATGGGGGCTGAAATCACAGCCTTAGAAGACAACCATACATGGTGCCTCACGGATTTACCTCCAGGGAAGCGTGTTCTTCCAAGCAAGTGGGTGTTTAAAATAAAATATCGTTCTGATGGAACGGTGGAACGGTATAAGGCAAGATTGGTGTTGCAGGTAATTATCAGATTGCCGGAGAAGATTACAGTGAGACTTATGCACCAGTGGCAAAGATGGTGAGTGTACGTACATTGCTTGCAGTGGCTGTAGCAAGAAACTGGGAGTTGCACCAGCTTGATGTTCATAACGCATTCTTGAATGGAGAAATAAGTGAGGAAGTTTACATGAGATTCCCCCCTGGATTCAGTATTGGGTCTAAGCATAAAGTATGTCGTCTTACAAAGTCATTGTATGGTTTGCGCCAATCACCCCGAAACTGGTTTTCCAAACTCAGCAGTTCGTTGACGGCATATGGATTTGTTCAGTCAAAAGCTGATTAAACGCTCTTTACTATGCAAAAAGGGGAAGTGTCTCTTGCACTTTTAGTTTATGTCGATGACATCATCTTAGCAGGTAATAATTCACATGCTTGTCTTGCAGTCAAGGAGTATCTGAATCAGTGTTTTAAAATAAAAGACCTGGGTAATCTGAAATATTTTTTGGGTATTGAAATTGCCCGCAGCAAGAAAGGAATATTTTTATGTCAGCGTAAGTATGCCTTGGATATTCTTTCTGATTCCGGGCTCAGTGGATGTAAACCGGCGATTTCCCCCATAGAACAAAATCATCGTCTTGCCTTGGATGACGGACCAGTATATGAGAACCCTGAAAGGTATAGAAGACTCATTGGTAAGTTGATTTACCTCACTATCACAAGACCCGACCTGAGCTATGTTGTTCATATCCTTTCTCAATTCATGCATTCACCGCGCCTAGCTCATTATGAGGCTGTTCTCCGGGTTATTCGATATGTAAAGAGAGATCCTGGTCAAGGACTTCTCCTCAAATCGGATTATGACCTAAAAATTCATGCCTATTGTGATTCGGATTGGGCTTCATGTCTTCTTACCAGACGATCTCTCACTGGTTTCTTTATTATGTTGGGTTCTTCACCCGTATCCTGGAAGACCAAGAAACAAGTAACGGTGTCTCGCTCTTCTGCAGAAGCAGAGTATAGATCAATGGCTGCAGCTACAGCAGAGATTGTGTGGCTCAAGTCGTTTCTCACCTCTCTTGGGGTCACTCACTCAAGTCCTATGGAATTGTTTTGTGATAACCAAGCTGCTTTACACATTGCAGCGAATCCGGTGTTTCACGAGCGTACCAAGCATATTGAGTTAGATTGCCACTTTGTACGTGAACATATTCTAGCCAAGCATATTACAACAGCTCATGTGCCTTCTCGTTCCCAACTTGCTGATTTGTTTACTAAAGCCTTGGGACAACGCGAGCTTCTTAGTTTTCTTCCCAAGTTGGGCATTTCATCCTTACATACTCCAACTTGAGGGGGAGTGTTGGAGATTATATGTAACAGTATATTGTTTGAATTCTTTGTAACGTATATTGTTTGAATTCTTTGTAACCGTAGGTTTGAATTCTTTGTAACGTGTATTGTTTGAATTCAATTCTTTGTAACCGTAGGTTTGAATTCTTTGTAACGTATATTGTTTGAATTCTTTGTAACCGTAGGACTGTTTAGATAGAGTATTTATTTGTTTTAGTCTGTTACGTTGTTACCATTTATTGTATGTTCGCCTATTTAAAGGCTACCAATGAATGAGATAAGCACACAGTTGAAATATCAAGTTTATCTGAGGTGCTAGAAACCTCGACTCAAACAGAAACAAGTTAGAAGGGAACTCAACAGATTTGATAGAGATAATGTACATATGAATGATATGAATGGTTGGAGCTGAAATTTGGGGTGCATAAATTTGGCAAAGCAGCGTAAACAACACTGAGGTATGAACAAAGCCTATTAGATTTTTAATTTTATTTTTTTGGAAAACGCCTAATTAGATATTTATAATGTAGAAGTAATATTATATGGTTAAAATATTTTGCTCGTGAGACTCTCGAGGAAGAAAAAGCGTAACAGCTTTGGAAATTTATTCTCGAGTAAATATTATTAAGCAAATTTCATAATGTCCGTTTTAGTTCCTATCAAATAAAAAAGTTCATAGTGGTCTCTAAAAAATTCAAAATGAACCCATTTTAGTTCTTTTAAGAACTAATATAGGTCTTTTTTGAATTTGTGAGAAACCACAATTTTAACTAAATAGGTCCATTTTGAATTTTTTACGGACTACGATGGGCCTTTTTATTTGCTAGAAACTAAAACTGGCATCGTAAAATTTGATAAAAACCAAAAAAAGTATTTACTCGTTATTCTATGATCCTCCCTTCTCTTTTTCTTCTTCCTCTCTCTCTCCTCTCCTTCCTATTCTCTCTGCAAGGACCACAACGGGTCGGGAGCTTTGAATACTGTCTCAATAGCTTTGAAATGTTACATAATATATTAACGGAAAAAATTATTCTTAAGCTACGTGATAAATTTCTCTCCTATACACTCTTCGATAATTGTGTCACTTTTTTCTTTTCTTTTCTTTTTATTTTTTTAAGTGGTGGAGCCCACAAGTTTATCTCTATGACATAAGATAACTTATCTTCTTTAACATGAGATTAATAAAACTCAATATTAATATATATTGATGAATTCATAAGATGACAAACTATTTCAATTATTATATTGAACTGCATGTGCTATACAATAAGTTATAAAATACTATTAAAACTAGTGTATTATCTGTGCATTACAACGATAAAAAAAAAATTGATTTGTTTGTCTTATAAAAATTAACACAAATCATAAAAGTATATAACTGCATTTTAGTTTGTCCTGTAGTCATTCAAAAATTATAAAATTTGACTCGACTTCTTTCAGTATTTTTTCAGAGATTGACTTTCGGTTATAATAATCAAATTTATAAAATAAGAATAAATAATTATTTTTGGGATAGGTTATTCTACCTATCATTTTTTTTGTCTACTACCCTTTAACACCGTTAGATCAGAATCTCGATAAGAGAACGAAATGAAAAATGTAGTTGAGATTCTGATCTAATGGTGTTATAGGATGGTAGGTAGAAAAAGTTGTAGGTAGAATAATCTCTCTCATTATTTTTTTACAAAGATTTGTGTCTTTAGTATTTTGAATTTTACAAATTTGTATTTACAAAAATTGAAATCAGATTTAGGAATTTAATTATAAAAGGAGAAGGGTGAAATTTTAATTTAATTATCAAAATGTGTTGGTGGGCCAACTTTTCGAACCGAGTCCAGTTTGTCACCTCTAATTGTAAGCATTTTATATCAGCATGTATTAAGCTTTTATATTTATCCACACAAAAAAAGGATTCTTATAGTTGTGTCTAGATTACTATCTATCTATATTTTCTATTGTTGCCTCTAAATTGACTCTTTGAGGTGTGTGTATTTGTGAGTTGTGACATATATATATAAGACGAAAAATTGACAAATATTTGAGTTAGCACATTTAATATTCTAACAAACACTTAATAGTTGAAGCTGAATGTAGTAATATCAAAAGAGCATTCATTAGCTTAATTGCATAAGATATTCACAGAATTAACATGTGAATAAGTATATATTTAATGCATGGTATTTAATTTCAATAACATTTTAACTCTACCAATAATAATTCGGTGAAGAATACGAAAAGTCAACTACTCATTGAGTTGAAAACTAATAATCATAAATAGATTTAAATTAATAATATGTTGCAAAACATTTAATGTCATTCCTTTTAATTGAGTAATTAATAAAAATAAATAATTATTTTTTTGTAAGGATTTGTGTCTTTAGTATTTGAAATTTTACAAATTTATATTTATAAAAATAAAAGTTTACGGGCAAATAACATGAATTACATATAGGGGCGTAAATGAGTCAGGCCGACTTATAGTGGCCTGTGTTAGGCCTACCCTATTAGGAAATTAGAATAAATTTAGTCTTGTAGAGAAGCCTGTTTAAAAATAAGGTCGCAGACAAAATATGAAAAGTCTGACTTTTTAGCCTGTAGGCGCCTATTTAATTTTTAAAATAAAAATATTTATCATATATATTACTTATTTATTCTAAAAGTTATTAACCATAATATTTATCATATCTTTGTTGTCTTGAACATTATTTAAAAATCTTTCTGTTATTGTTAAAAATCCATTTGAGAATTTTTATAATTTGAACCCTTCCTGAAAATATTGTTTAATAAATGAAACATTTCATTTTTTTTAGTTTAATTTACAACTTGGTGGGCCAAAGAGGCCTCACAGGTCAAGTTAGGTCTTTTATGTTTTAATAATAGGTCAGGTCTGGCCTTTAAATCAAGCCTTTAATAGACTAATGGGTCAGATAGGCTCGACATATATTTACGTAGGCTTGAGCCATGAAGGTCAAAGTCTGATCTTATTACACCCCTAATTACATAGAGACACATTGTGCATTAAAACTAATTTTTTAATGCTTCTAACAAAATAATCACCGGTTCATTTGTAGACACAAAAAACTAATTAATCCTAATAGACATTATAAGAAATATTATTAATAACGTGAATTACGAAGAGATACATTGTGTTTTAAAACTTATTTTTTTAAAGATTCTAACAAAATAATTATTGGTTCATTTGTAGACCCAAAAAAATTAATTAATCCAAATAGACATAATAATAAATACTATTAATAACGTGAATTACGAAGAGACACATTGTGTATTAAAACTTATTTTCTAAAGCTGCTAACAAAATAATCATTGGTTTGTTTGTAGACTCGTAATAAACATAACAATAAATATTATTAGTAGGCTTAACAATTTTCAATGCAGAAAGTGGTGGTATTATTAACAGGCTTAACAATTATCTTTGCAAAAAGTAGTGAGATATTAATACAGTTGTTTGCTACAAATAAATGCTGACTTTTTTTTTTTCAGCTATCAAGTTTAAAATTCGAATTTAAAAAGTTACAAAATTGGAAACATTTAAAAGTGATTTAAGTGTGAACACAAAGTGTTGTGTTGACATTTGAAAGTTGCTAAATAATTTTGGAATAATTACATGTTAAAATAAAAAATTGTAACCAAAATATAATGAACAAATATGAGTTGATACAAAAAATATTATTTTTTTATTTGTTATTATATTGTGAATAATTCTCAAGACAATCATTAACGGAAAATTCGCAATAAGTACTAAAATTATTATATACGATACTACTATCAATACAAAATAGTAATTAAATTTTATATACAAATGTACATTTAATGCAAAGAATGTGGTTGGTTTCTTTGGAACATAAAATCACATTTTGATATATTTTTAAATTTATGCACATTATTTTAATGATAAAATTTTACTATACTTATTTGGACATATTAATTGAACTATTTTAGAACAAAAAATATTTATAATAATTTTTATAAATTATTTTTTAATTTCATCTTAATTGTATTTTAATAATTTTGTATTTAAAACTATATGCAAAAAACTTATGTATTTATTATATTATTTATTTTTTGTTAAAATTTTGAACCATCTTATGCTAATATTCTAATATGAATAAAATAAAATAAAATAAAATATACATAGAGGTGGGCTTTCAAGCCGGCAGGGAACTCACAGGAAAAAGAAAGGGATGAAAAAGGTGCGGAGTATATTCTAAAATTTGAAATTGTGTATTCTCTTTTTTTTTTCACAGCTCTATTAATAAATTATAAAGTTATCTCATGAAGAATTATCGAAATACTAATATTAGGACCCGTAAGATTAAAATTAAACGAAAAATTATTTATAGGTATGTAATAGTAATATCTTTTTTTTATAATGAAGTATATGTCTTCTTTAATTTATTAAAGTAAATATATTTCAATTTCTATTCTAAAAAATTAAAAATAAAGGTTTAAGATATGAAAAATAAAAAATGTAAATAAAAGAAATAAAAAAGACAAAAGACAAAAGACAAAAGACAAAATAAATTAATTATATAATTGAAATAAATTAAAATTTTAAAAATTCTGTCACAGTAGTAGTGGAAGAGATTTTATACTATGTGTAGATGAATTTCATTGTATTATTAAATATTTGTTAGTTACTAACGCAAGTCACCGTTATTATTGACTATTCATACATATTTATTTTGAAGTCTTAATCAACAATCTTTGTTAATAAGTAGATAGCCAAAAAAATGGTAAACCACATTACCGACAAACGCTCATTCTATGATACATCATAAGAATATTGCAACATAAAAGCTTTAAGAATCTCACGTAACAAATAACCCATCCCACTTGAATATATACTTGAATTAATTATATTTTCTTAGAATTTTAAAAAACTATTTTAATTTATACTTTTTATATTTATTTAAATTTAAAAATGTCTTGTCCAATACAGAAAAAACACGTGCTACCCAACAATATTGGTACGGTTGAACCTAAGAATATAGTTGACTGTTTGATAGACGGCAACATTTATCGATAGATATCTGTATTTTTTCATGCTCCAGCATTTGGCACGCCTTGCAAACCTGTATCATGCGGATGGTGGTCGTGTCATGGCTGATATTTTGACTGTGAGCCAGACAAACTAGATGTTGACTAAGTAGGCATTGCGTCAAAAGCGGGGCGTGTAATATCTTAAGAGCCGATAAGATAAGGAGTGATCACTGGTGTGAAAAAGTATGATACAAAAGAGCACGAATAATGAGCAGCTTATGACAAATTTTGTAGTTGGGATATATATAAACCAATCGAATCAATACTTGAAATCGAATCAATATCTGAAAGAGAAAGATTTCAAAGACTGTGCTAATATAAGAAGGTATAATTGAGGATAACTTAGAAGAATTATTTGGTATTATCTATACTAATAAAGTACATTTACTTTTTGATAGCTCAGAATGAAAGAACTGCTCTATAGTTAAGCGTAATTGACTTTATGCAATTCTGAGATAGAGGACCTCATAATTTTTTTTCCAGTGAAGTGTGTTAATAAAGACAAAATATGTTAAAAAGTCTCATATTAATTTATGGGAACAGTCATTAATCCTTACAAGTTATCGAATGTTACAAGATAAAATGAGTCGAGTTTTTCAACTAAGCCGGAGCATGTCACCCAATGTGCCACTCTGACTGTGTCTTATGAAACATTAATGATTGATATATTTATATTAAAACAATAAGACTTGTTACCGTGTATAGACTTTTAGGTAAGTTATTAAATAATATATTACTTTTAGGTAATTTATTAAATAATATATTAACTACGGAAGAACTCGATCAATAGTTAAGTGTGATTGACTTGAAATAATTATGAGATAGGTGACTTCTTAAAAAAAATTTGGTGAAGTGTGTTAATAAAGACAAAGTATGTTGAAAAGTCTCGTATTAATTTATGAAAAGAGTCATTAATCCTTACAAGTTATCGAACATAGGATGAGTTGAATTTTTCATCTCACTCTCAAAAGTAAAGTGGAGCATGTCGCCTAATTTGCCACCTCTGATTCTAGCTTATGAAACAACAATGATTGATATATTTATTTTAAAACAATAAGACTTGTTACCGTGTATAGACTTTTAGGTAAGTTATTAAATAATATATTAATGATGAAATAACTCCATATTTAAGTGTGATTGACTTGGAGCAATTTTGATATAAGTGACCTCCTAAATTTTTTTCGGTGAAGTGTGTTAATAAAGACAAAGTATGTTGAAAAGTCTCGTATTAATTTATGAGAATAATGATTAATCCTTACAAGTTATCGAACGTTACATGATAGGATGAGTCGAATTTTTCAACTATCTCTCAACAATAAGACGGAACATGTTGCCTAATTTGCCACCTCTGGTTGTGTCTTATGAAACAACAATGATTGATATATACTTTTTTTTTCGGTAGGCATGATTGATATATTTATTTTAAAACAATAAGACTTGTTACCGTGTATAGACTTTTAGGTAAGTTATTAAATAATATATTGCTTTTATTATAGTTGCTTTGATGACTAAGATGAATTTGCCTTGAAATTTATGAAAAGCTTATGATGATAAGATTGCGACAGCAAACTAATTGATTCTGCCTAAAAATTTTACTGCTATGACTGAGAAATATCCTGGAAAATGCTTCCGTTTAAGAAACAGTTCAATTACCAGTTATTGTTTTATTTTAGTTTTTGGCCAAACGTGTATTTATGATGAGCTGGTGACCAGAAACAGTTAATCACAAATCATTAACACCTCGTTATGGTTAATTTAAAGACTTTTTTAAATGGGAAATTCAATCCTAATTTTGTTAAAGAATAATATGATAAAAAATCATATGGCGTAATAAGCTGTTCTTATACCGAAAAATTTGCACATGATCGTTAATATACTTGTATCTAATGGCTTATCTATTATTATATATATAAAGGAGAACCAAAGCAAACCTCCTGTGTGTTCACACTATAAACTCTCCAAAATGTTGACGTGTCAAATTGTGATTCATCCTAAGCTGTGTGTTCACACTTGCATTAATATTTAAAAAATAAAATAAAAGAAAAATTCATAATAATTACTTTTTATACAAAAACGAAAATCGAAAAGGATGATTAATGACCCACCATCATTAATTGTTGCATTAGAAGATGAAAGGTTTTTAATTATTGCATTGAAAGATGAAAAGTTGTATAATAATGTTATTTGAATATGGAAAACTCATCATCTCATATTTTGGAAAAACCTCCAAGTCATTAAGACGTTTCTTCCTTCTAGCCCCTGACGTTTCTCATCTCTTGCTTCTGCGATTTTTTGTTCTCACTATTTTTGTTCGACTATTTGTTTGTTGTAGTTATTTTCTTCGTTTGCATTTTGAACGTTCACGATGTTCTCCAAGTATGATTTTATAAAGGATATTAATCCTACCAAGGAGAATTGGAGGATTAAAGTTAGGGTGATTAGGTGTTGGAAGGTTCCCAATATTCACCGGATGGATTTTGATGATAATGTGGACATGATTCTGATTATTGCTGTGCGATTTTTTTGGTGTCTTTTTTTTTTCCATTGATATATTAATGTATCTCTTTTGTATGGTGGAAAAATACATGCCACATTTCAATGTGTAAATGCAGATCACGTTTCAATTTTTTTTTAACATAAATATTGTTTATTTCATATTCAGATACATCTTCCCAACAAGGAAGAAACCAAGATTGTTTTAATGGTATCTTATGTAATTCGCGCAAGGAGAGTTGTAATAATTCCTTTCCATCAAATGGTATGACAAAATCTTTGGTAGAAGATCTCTCGCAAAATTCAGCCTCTCCTGTCATTACGTAAGTTTTTTTCCGTTCTTCCTTCATTTACAACAAACAATAAATCGTACATCGAATATTCTTATAACAAGAATATTTGAATCTTTTCCATCCAATGGTGTGACAAATTCTTTTGTATGATTTTTTTTTATACTTCGATACTTTTTTATGTTTTATTCAAGCAGAATATTTGAGTCCCTTCCCTCAAATGGTGTTGCAAATCCTTCTATGAAAAATCTTTCGCCATTTTCTGCCTCACCTGTTGGCAAGTAAGTTTTCTTCCTCATTTATTTTTTTACAACAATAAAGTAATAATTCACGATTACTGTTGATCAAAAGTTACGGTAAAATCTTTTGTAGAAAATCTCTCTCCACGGTCAACATCTCCATTAATTGTTCTGTAAGTGTTTATTTTTGTCATTTGTTCATGTAGAAACACAAAAAGAAATCATACTTTGTGACTTCTTATAAGTTGAGATTTTTTTTCAAGCAGAATATTTGAATCATTTCCCTCCAGTGGTGTTACAAATTTTTATGTGGAAAATCTTTCGCCATTTTCTGTCTTACCTATTGGCAAGTAAGTTTTGCTTCCTCATTTATTTTGTTCACAACATCTATCTAACGACACAAATCCTTGCAAAAAAAAATAATTTATTATTATTTTGTAAATCTAATTGTAATAAATGAAAGTTCATCTTTGGGATAAAATATAAAATCTTAGACGTAACTATAAGAGCCTTTTTTGTAGATAAATATACAAACCTATTACATGCTAATAGTTAGAGGTGACAAAATTTATCATTGTATGTTGTTGTTTTTTAAAAATTTATCATTGTGGGTTCTTTATATTGTTACAAGTTTTTAGCATGTGTATTGATTTGATTTTGTTTAGACACATTTGTTTCAGTGTAAGTATAACATCCCGAGCGCTGACGAGGGCGGGGAGTGATCGCCGGTGCAAAGAGGTACAGACAAGGAGCAGCTCCTAACAGGCTTTCAGCGGGGGGTTACATGCATGAATGAATCGAATCGACACCCGAAAGAGAGGGATTCCAAAGGCTATGCAGGTATAAGACTGCACAGTTTGGGATAGCTTATAAGAATTAATTAGTACTACCTATGCTAACAAGATGCATCTGCTTTTCGGTAGCCCGGATCGGAAGAACTCCGCAGTTAAACGTGCTTGACTTGGAGCAATTCTGGGATGAGTGACCTCCTGGAAAGTTTTTACGGGAAGTGTGCGAGTGAGGAAAAAACACACTGAAAAGTCTCGTGTTAGTATGTGGGGATAGTCACTGATTCTTGAAGCGGTCGAACGTTACAAGTGGTATCAGAGCAGGGCCTCTCATCCAGTACGGTGTGGTTCGAGGACGAACCAGGCGGAAGCTGGTGGGCATGTAACATCCCGAGCGCTGACAAGGGCGGGGAGTGATCGCCGGTGCAAAGACGCACAGACAAGGAGCGGCTCCTGACAGGCTTCCAGCGGGGGTTACATGCATGAATGAATCGAATCGACACCCGAAAGAGAGGGATTCCAAAGGCTGTGCAGGTATAAGACTGCACAGTTTGGGATAACTTATAAGAATTAATTGGTACTACCTATGCTAACAAGATACATCTGCTTTTCGGTAGCCCGGATCAGAAGAACTCCACAGTTAAGCGTACTTGACTTGGAGCAATTCTGGGATGAGTGACCTCCTAGGAAGTTTTCCCGGGAAGTGTGCGAGTGAGGAAAAAGCACACTGAAAAGTCTCGTGTTAGTATGTGGGGATAGTCATTGATTCTTGAAGCGGTCGGACGTTATAGTAAGCAAAAAATGTGGCTCATACATGACTATTTGGTTAATTTGCTTTCAAATCCCTTTCTAACAATGTTTTTTGGGTTCTAAAAAATAAAAATCCCATTTTTTTGTTGAGACTATTACTTGTGGGTGTTAACATATTAGCGTAATTTATTTAATGAGCATTTGCATTTTGTACCGTAGGCATAAATATGATGGTAGAAGAGGATGTCCCTCGTAATGCATAAACATAGGAAATCACATGTTTAGTATGTATTGAAATCATCCCTCCAATGATTGCTACAGAATGACACTAAATTAATAGTTTTTTTTTATTATAGGAACAAACTGATCTTTTAATTCGATATTTGCTTGGTCTGTTTGTTACCTTGATTTTATTGGTGGCTGTTATAATTAGCAATAAGTTGTATGCATTTTTCTTTTTTTATCCATCCTCATTTTAACATAGTCTACTATGACGTATTTATTTTTTTCATAACTCAACGAGTAGATAACTATATTTGATTTGTATAATATTGATCACTCTGGATAGCAGATTTTTGTTTATGGTTGATATTTGTAAAGTTTTGTGTCAATGCTGTAATTTTTTCCACCTGAAATATAGAATAAGATAGTAACAGGTTTTTGTAAGTATAAGGTTTGCAGTGTGATTAACCAACCACGACGGACGACAAATATTTTGATAATACACTAGTATATTTAGTAAATTAGATTCGTAGGATATAAATACACTTGACATATAAATTTGAGAATGTAATTTGTACCCAGATAAAATGATCCTAACCCAATCATAAATTTAGCTTCGTAAAAGGATGTAAATGGACTGAATCAGGCTAGATTCTGGTTTAAATAAATTAGACTTATATAAAACATTTTGAGTCTGGGCAGATTTATTAATTTGGTGCAAGCCACTGACTTAAACTATATTAAAAAAAATGTCTTGCCTAAACTTGTTAATCAGTTTTAGTTTATTAAACCTTTAATATTTATAGAGAATTTTAAAAAATCAATAAAATAACATTATTTTATTAATTAAAAATAATTAAGTTTTTATTTTATTTTTTTTAATTAAATTATATTAAATAATACAAGTACGTGTGTGACATTTTTTTAAATAGATTTTTTAAGACTTAAGCGGCTTCTATTTTAATAAATCCAAATCTAATCTAATGTAAACTAGGTCATAACTCTTAAAAAAGTATCTCTCTCTCTCGTTTACACACCTACATTCACGATTCACCAAAGAATCTAGGTTTGTGAAGAATTGGTTGTGATAGTAACAGTTCCAAATGAAATCACATGCGATTAATTTAAGAATTTGTTTATCAATTTTTTTTTTAGAATTTAATATTTTTACAGTAAATATAAATAATTTATGGAAAAAACTATTCTTATGCTACATGTGATAAGTTTCTCATCTACACACTCTTCGATAACTATAACTGTGTCATCTTTTTTTTTTTTCTTTTTTCAAGTGGTGAAACCCACATGTTTATCTTTATGATATGAGATAACTTATCTTCTTTAACATGAGATCAATAAAATCTATAATTTATTTACATTAATTATCAAAATAACACCGATTTGAGTTAAAAGACTAAAAAATTATGATGATAAAAATTATTTTAACTTGAAATAAATTATAATTATATAAATACATTGATTTCTGTCCAAAATAATGTCATTTTGAATTCAATATACATAATTTATCTATATTGACTGCAGAAAAATAATCCTTTAATTTAATTATATAAATAGTTCATCCATGAGTTTGATAAATGGGTACTCAATTAGATAAATAATTAATTTACGCCCTAAGTCAAAAGAAGACGCACATCCTTTTTGGCATTACATATCGTAAGTCTCCGTTTCTCATCTTCTATGGCCCTTTCTCACCATAACCACCCACCCCGTTCATCAACTTTTTGCCCCCAACGGCATCCCACTGGCACAATCATTGCCAGTATGACAACTCTAACTCAGCATTGGGTGAATGATAATGAATATGATACCTTTTAAAAGAGAGGAATATTTTAAAAATATGCAATATTACAATTATTGATTAGTAAATTAAATATGAGAATTTATGATAAAATATATGTATATATCAAATAAATTAATAGATTTTTTTTTTTAAACAATAAATATTTTTTAAGTCAACTTCATGATTAATAATGATCAAATAATTTGAGCATGCGGATAGGGTCATTAGGAAAAAAATAAAAATCGTCTACCGAAAAAAATAAAAATCATTCTATTTATTTACCAAAACAAAATTCCTTCCATTTATTTACCTGAAAAGTTATCTCTTATGGATTTAAGATAAAGGCACGTAAGAAGGACAAACAACTAAAAGAAAAATTTTAAAAAATTCTTTAATTATATTAATCTTAATGTGACAGCTTATGTTGTATCGACACCAACACGGAATACGACACGACATGACGACACGTTAATTTTAAAAATATTAAATTTTGACACATTTTGATATTAAATAATATATTTAATATATATATATAATATAATTTATATATATATATATATATATATATATATATATATATAACAGCAAATAAAAGTCATATAACTAATAAATATCTTGAATAATTTTATCTATAAACATATAGCTCATGAGTGTGCTAAAGGGATTGATTATAGAGCTTATAATATTATTTGTCAAATATTTTTGATTATTCAATATAATTTGTCATTTAAGGTAATATACAATAAATAAGATGGCATTAATAGCCTTAATTTTATTTCAAAACATAATTATCTTCAATTAAATTACCCATCATTAAAATATTAAAGACACTAATAAATAAATATGTTAAAATTGAGAAAACATTTAATGATGCACACATTAAATGCATTTTGAATTTATACATCAAAATTCCTAATTATAAAAAAAAACCCTCACCATGGAATTTCAGAAAAAGCAAAAGATTGACGAGGATGGCCGATTTCGATTCCCCTCCACCACCGTCCTCCGCCACCATTGCCTCCATTCTCGAAACTGCATCACTTTGTCATCTAATGTGCTCGACGCCATTCGTTCTGTCGCCGACCGCAACACCACTCTCCAGAAGCTCTTCGTTCGGGGCCTCAGCAACAAACCACTAGAAACTTCCTCCACGAGGCCACCGTCATCTTCGACAAAGCGACTGGTAGATCCACGAATTTTTTTGTTTGTTTTAAAACTTGTTTTATTTTACAATTGTTTTAATTTTATAAAGTTTTTGAAAACTTTACATTTTGGCCTTGTGAACAAACACGAATATATATATTGACTAAAAAGTTATATTTTTCTATCTAAATTCGCGTTAAAATTAACGTTAATGACGATCTATTATCATTTTTTGAATGTCCTCGGAAGTTAATAACCAACTCATCGCTTTTCTTTATCCGGATCTCAAGAACTAGTAAAAATAGAAAATATAAATAAAGATTTGATATATTAGTGGATATAATTATAGCAACTTAAATTTTTCATAAACATAAAAAAGAAAAAAACGAGTTGGACACGGTCAAAATCGCGTGTCGAGAGAGTCAACGTTAAAGGTGTTAATGGGTCGAGCCGGGCTGCACATTGATATTAAAAGGCTAAACCTGTGTTTAAATGTGTCAATCTGACCTAGCTTGTTACCTGTTATGAATATAATTATCGACATGTGACCTGACTTATTTACAAAAAATAAAACCCTAGTTTAACCTGTTTAAAAAAAATAAGATAACAAAAATTTATCCAAACAGAAAATACAATCAACAGCACTAGTAATTCCATAAATATTCATAAATTCAACGTATATCCAAACAACATAATATAGAACAAAATCATTCAAAAAGTTTGTTTAACTAATAAGGGGTGAAAAGGATTGAGGAGAGAGATGACTATTACAAGTAGTATAAAAAAATAAAAATAAAAATAAAAATTAATATACTAGGCCAGCCTGAGAGGCTCTAAGGCCAAGTTTTTGAATTGTACCCTGAAGCTTTTTATTAATCGAGCTTTTATATAAGTCTAAGTCTGGTTCCAACAACCAATTTTAAACATGTAAGCTCAAGCCTTCACAAATAGAGCAAAAAGCCCCTGATTTGTTTCCATCCCCAGATAGGGGGTATTATAAGTAGTATAAAAAATAAAAACAAACTTTTACGTTTTCCATTAACTTTTACGAGACAAACAAATCGATTTCATTTTTTCTTGGAGCAACGCACGAGTAATATACTATTTTTCAAATAAAAATAAAAAACTAAAATCAAAAATCAAAAAATATTTAAGAGAAAACTAATTTAACTGAAAGAGGATTATATTATTACTAATAAAAATTAAATTAAAATATAATATGATATATATATAAGCAGTTACTTTTTTATGTTTAACAATATTAAAACATTGTTTTTTTTTGCTGGTGATTTGCAAATATTCTATTATGCTTATCGTTTATTAAATAAATTCGAATAATAATCAAAGAAAATAAAGAAAGTAAAAATCCCATTTTAATAATTTTTTTAAAAATATTAATTTAATATGAAAGCTTGTAAACATGTGTCAGTCCAGGGGCATATATACATTGGGTTGGACTTGTTAGGTATGTATAAAATATTTTAGACCTGACATGGTCTGTCAATCTTATATAGGTCTAGTTAGAAGTCTTACATAACTTATTTTTAGAAAATGTCTAGGCCAATTGGTCTGTTTAAGTCTATTAGGTATTTAGTAGTTAAAAAAACAATTTAGATAATATTATTTTATTATTTAAAATTATTATTTTAATAATTTATTTATTTTATTTAAAATAAATAATATAGGATGACCTGTAAGATTATAGGACCTGTTTGAAGCACATGATAAAGAAGATAAGATAAGATAACTTATCATATCATACCGTTATCTCTTGTTTGGTGGATCAATAGGATATGATTAGCTTATCCTATTGTCTCATTTTATTCTATCCAATACATGATTTCTTATCCTATGGTATGTGGGAGCTGAGTTAGGATTCAACATGATAGGATACCAATATTGGATACCCATATATCCTCACGTCCCTAATATATCCTCACGTTACCCAATATATCCTCACGATACCCGATATATTTGTATTTATTGCATTGTATTTTATTTTTCTTTCTCCTTTCTTCTTCTACATAATCTTATCAGATTGCTAATCAGGTTCTCATCAAACACAGGACACGATATAGGCTTATCAGCCCCATATCATATTCTACCCTTATCAGTCTCATATCTTATCCTTATCAGTCTCATATCTTATCCTTATCAGTCTCATATCTTATCCTATCCTTATCTTATCTTGTCCATAAAATGAGTCCATAGGATCAGCATGTAAAAGGAAATATATGACCTATTTTTTAAATAGATTTTTTTGAGATATAAATTTTTTCTATTTGACTATATGTAATTAACGAGAAATTATATTTATTATATAAGATTACATTATACCGTCATTTTTGTTTTAAAGCTTTTGTTAATAGACATTGACAAACGACAAACACTAATTTTTTATTATTTTATTTCTTGGAGTATGAAGTGCAGTTTATAACTTTATATAGCATGTATCCTTTAAAGAAAATTCCAAGATTGTTTAATTGACTGGGTGGTTCTATTATTGGTGATCTCGCCTAATCACACTAAAGAGAGATCTGAAGCTAGCTAGCCATGGCGGAAGGAAGTGAAACAGAACGAGACAGAACCATGAAGAGGTTCCTTCTCATAATTAACTGCGTCATGTTAGCCTTAGGAACCTGCGGTGGTCCACTCGTTCTCCGTCTCTATTTCATCAACGGCGGAAAACGAGTCTGGCTTTCAGCCTTCCTCGAAACCGCAGGCTTTCCCTTCATGTTGCTTCCCCTCGCCGTCTCATACTTCAACCGCCGCCGCCGCCATCGTGCCACCGCCGCCGAAAGCACGAAACTGCGGATTATCTCGATGAAGCCTCCTCTGTTTTTCGCCTCCGCCTTCGTCGGAATCCTCACCGGCCTCGACGATTATTTCTACGCCTACGGCGTCGCTCGGCTTCCCGTTTCGACTTCCGCCTTGATCATCGCCACACAACTCGCCTTCACCGCCGTCTTCGCTTTCCTCCTCGTGAAGCAGAAGTTCACGGCTTACTCGGTGAACGCTGTCGTTTTGCTCACCGTTGGAGCGGCGGTTTTGGCTCTTCACACCAGTGGGGATCGTCCTGCGGGTGAGTCTACAAAACAATATGTTATGGGTTTTGTTTTGACACTTGTTGCTGCTGCATTGTATGGGTTTGTTTTGCCCTTCGTGGAGTTAATGTACAAGAAGACCAAGCAAGCTATCACATACTCTCTTGTCATGGAGATTCAGTTTGTTATTGGCTTGTTTGCTACTTTGTTCTGTACGATCGGCATGATCATAAACAACGACTTTAAGGTTGTTCTCTTTTTCTCTCTGTCTATGTCTTTGTTTAATTTTGATTAATAAAAGTATTAAAAGTACAATTTTTAAATTGTAAAGTAATAATTGTGATTTGGGTTGTTTGAATTTTGCAGGCAATTCCAAAAGAAGCGAGAAATTTTAAGCATGGGGAAGTTAATTACTACGCTGTGCTTGTGGGGAGTGCAATAATGTGGCAGGGTTTCTTCTTGGGAGCAATAGGGGTTATCTTTTGTGCTTCTTCTTTGTTTTCTGGTATTTTAATTGCGGTGTTGTTGCCCATTACCGAAATCCTCGCCGTTATTGTTTACAAAGAGAGTTTTAAAGCAGAGAAAGGGGTTTCTCTGTTACTATCACTTTGGGGCTTTGTGTCTTACTTTTTTGGGGAGATTAAACAGGCCAAGAAAGCGAAAAGGAACAACATCCCAGAAACAGAGCTTCCTCCTCAAGCTCCGTAGTATTATTTCTATGATCCATGACTGCAATGCATGTTTTTCCGTTTTGTGTTTGAATTTTGTATCCGTAGGTTAGCTTTTGCCTCAGCTTCACGCAAATGTCAGTTAGAAGGCCATTTCCATCCAACAAATCCTGCACGCACGCACGCGCGACAGCATATTTTAGTGGTCAAAGCAAAAGCGGGCATATAGTATATATTCACGACTGTATTACTATTGGTTTTCTTTACATGAATAAAAGAATTCGTGGTGGCAACTGGCAAGTCTCTCAAATAAAGAATCAGATGCAAGCATTGAACGGTCATACTTAAAGCCGAATCGCTTTTGAATCAACCAAAAAAATGGGATTGTATAATACCTGTGAGTGTTTCAATAAAAATTTATACTCATAATTCTAAAGTAATTTTATTTTATCATTCAAAAAAAAATTAAGGAAAAGGGCGTGGGTTCAAACTCCGCTGGCTAATGTGAGGACTTTGTTGGTGGGTGATATGTAATTCCTCTCAGAAATTCTCAAAGAGGTTGGGGGTCTTCCCTGACCCTAGTGGTATATCGGTGTGAAAGGAATCACTTATCACCAAAAAAGTTTATCACTTTTACAACTAATTTAATCATGGTTTATTTTTGTCAATCTAATTGTTATAATTTATTGAAAATTAATAACATTTATTATGTCACATTTATTAATTAATTAATAATTCCCAATAAATTATCATCGTTAGATTGACAAAAATCAACGGTGATTAAATTGATTGTGAGAGTGATAAATTTTTTTGGTGGTTAGTATATCCTGCTTCATAAAATTAATCATTTTGAAAAAAATTCATTTTTTTTTTAAATACAAATGAATATTTTAAAATTAGTTTTTGAAAATCCATTATACCAAAATATATTCATTCGAAATTTATGATTTGTTCTTTACGATATATATAATTTATATAGAGCACAACGCTCATATAAAAAAAAAGGGAAATACTCTGTGGTTTTTTTTGAATCATTTATTCCCTATTTTTTTTTCTCGTTTATCCTAATACACTTCAATTATCTTGTTTCATCTTTTTTTCAAATTTTGGGAAGAAAATGACATGAGAATGAGATAGGTAAAGTGTATTTTTGATTAAAAAAAAAAAAAAAATCATAATAGCCATGTTGTGGCGTAGAAGAAGAAGTGAATCGTCTCACATGTCATTTTGCGTGATGATGTAATTTATAATATTTTTAGTATTTTAATTTTTTTGTCGCCGTTAATTATGTTAATATGATATCACACATGACAGCAACATAAAAAACAATAAAAATGGTATGTCACAAGCTTTGGAGCAATCAGGATTTTGGTTGTTGCGTTTGACCAAAATTCAAGAGAAGAAATATGCTCGTAAAGATCCTATAAGTAAAAGGAAATAATACTCTCATGCCACATGAGATACTCTCATTTTCCTACACAAATTCGTTTTCCGTGCCAATTAATTTTTCTTTTCTTTTTTAATATAAAATATGGGACCCACATTTAACTTCTCTCTACTTTTTTTCTCTCCTACAATCCTACAACATAAGAAAAGTTAAACCCATAAGTAAAAAAGGAGTCAAACGAGTACAATACGACTTGCCTGGTTGTACTCATTTCCATATTTCATTGCCTTCTCCGTTTCCTCTTAATTACCAGAACTACTTAAGCATTTAAGTCAAAATTTAATAAAAGCTGGCATGGACCATATGGTTGGCGCCAGAAGAAGGGTTCTGTCAATCAATTTATACTTGAGGCAAAAATATTTATTATGTCATATGAAAATACCAAATTCGAACCTATCCTCTTATTAATTCTTTCTTTCTTTCTTTCTTTCTCTCTCTCGTCTCGTTTCGTTCCAAATTCGATATATATCCTGCATTTTCTCCAGGGCCATTAAAAGCTGGTCCCTTGCTTTACCAATTAACTTTAAAAGGATTCAGCCCAAGGTGCGAGATTTTCATCATTCAAGAATCAAGATGGTCCAATATATATTCGAATAATGCAGTGCCAAATTGCAATATCGAATAACTCAGAGGAGGAGGCAACCATGTCATGGTATCATTCTGCAACCCATGGACGAAAGGCAACAGCATCACGATGGCACGTTTTTGGTTTATTATATCGAGAAAGATGAGGGTCAACCAAACAAGCTTTGTTTTAACGGCTTGTTTGGTAGGTAGGTCATGATAAGAATGCATATGATACGATATAAGACTAGCTAGAATAGGATACGAGCTTATATTTTATCTTGTGATTGATTTGCATAAGATAAATCGTCTAATAGGATAATGTTATCCTATTTGATATTTGAGGTGAGCCATATAGTGTATTGATATAAATAGACAAAAATATCTCTTTAGTAGAATTTTATATGATTTTTTAAAATTGATTTTTACTTATTTAAACATTATTTCTTATTTTAAATTAGGGTTAGTTTTGTTATAAACAATTTGTCTAATGTTTACCGAAACGATGTCGTTTTGGGACAAAATTTATGGTGTATAATTTATTTCAGCGTTATAATAGTCTTTATTATTCTAATTTTTTAATCACAAAATGATGCTGTTAATGTGAACGTTAGACAAAATTGTCTACAGTAACATTAGATAATCTTTTCCTTTTAAATTATTTAAAAAAAATTAAAAGTCATAATTTTAAATAAAATATATTAAAATACATAAATAATTTTATAATTTTTTTAAATATTAAAAATTATATCCTCACCTATTAAAATTAAAAATTAATTTTAAATTAATTGTTAATATTGGTGAGTAATTACAATGGTGAGTGGTTGCGGCGGGTGACCGATTAAATTGGTAGTGTTATAAGTTGCGGGGTAGGTGGCATTGGGTGGTTGTAATAGCATTGGTAGGTGACAATTGTGGTGATTGATTGATGACAGTGGTGGTTGGTGTCTGGGGATGCCAGTGGCGAATGGCAACAGCAGCGATGGTGGTATTTGTTGGTACGATGGTGGCATGTGAGGTTAGTTGGTGGAAATGGTGGCACTGACGTTGGTAGGTGACAAATGTGGTGGCTAATTGATAATAGCGGGCGGTTGTAGTGGTGACTAGTGGTGATTAGGGGTGGTAGCAGCCCGAGGTGGTGAGTGGAGGCAATTGTGGAGGCCGATCTATATTGGTGGGTGGTTGGTTCTTGGTGGTCGGTGGTTGCTATAGCTCATTGTGATGAATGGTTGCAACAGTGGATGAAAGAGATTTGTTATTGTCGGTTGACCGGTGGCAAGGGATGACCCTCACATGCCCAGAAATATTCATAGTGGAAGAGCATAGCGCTATATTATGTGATACTTGTTATCCTATTATATCAATTTCTAACCCAAGTTTTCCTATATCATATTACGGACATGATAAAATGTGTCAACAAGATAAATTTATCATATCTTATTAGTTCAACAAATAATAGATAAGGGCAGGATATGATAACATATCCCATCTTATCCTCTTTCAACCAAACTGACCTTAAAATATTCAATTATATTTAATAAAAAGGAATTTTTCAGTTACTTGTAAGTTGTAATTTAATTTCACTCGTGTCAACAGAAAACACTTATAACGTCGATCGTGGAAGTGCGAAATTCAAGTATAATAATAACAGAAAATAATTAAGTTCCAAAGTAAGAACTTGAATAATAAAAACAAACTATGACATAAAATTGAAAAGAGTTTACAAAAAGTAGAAATAAAAATACGTTTATTTTTAAATTTTAATAATTTAATATCAAAATATAGTTTAATATATTATATAAATTAATTTAATAATTTAAGCATAATAATACGTTTATTTTTAAATTTTAATAATTTAATAATGTATGTAATATATTATATAAACTAATTTATTATATTTAAATAATAAATAACTTAATAAGTCTTTTAGTAAAATTAAGCTTGATTGACTGTAACTAAAATAAAACTTTTTTTTATTAGGGTTTTTGTGTTTGTCATTTTAAATTACGTTATGTTATTTTAGGAGAGAGATAGACACAAAGAATAAAAATCATGAGAAGAAAGTGAGTGATTTTTTTAAATTAAATTTTAAACAAAATTTTTTATTTTATGTCTATCTATCTTCCTGTTCTCGACGTTACTCCAATGGTGGAAGCCTTGTGTTCTCACTTCTCATCTTGAAGATGAGCATTAGTGTGAATCAAAAGTCACGGTAGGTTGTTCTTTTCTCTGATATATATCATTTCTTTTCCTATTTTGTAATTTAGATCTATTTTAATATGTTTGTTTGGTAGAATGATTCGTTTATTTATTTTTTAATCTAAAGCTAGATCCTGTTTGCGTTGTATCTTCATTTTGAGAATTTGGTAGCTTTTTTTTTTTTTTGTATTATTTCAATTGGTTCATTACTTTAGGATTTCTTAACAACCTTAAGTTACCACCCAAAAGCTAGCTCATGGAGTGAGAGTGGACTTATAAACCTCACATTGGTTATTAGTTGCCCATACAACCAATGTGAAACTATATTTCTTAACTACAAAGAAAATGGGAGCCGGTGAGATTTCGTGATACTCTCTGTTAAGAACCTTGAGGTCACCACTCCAAAAGCTAGCTCAAGGGGTGGGAGTGCCCAAGCCTTATAAACCTTACATTAGTTGCCCATACAACCAATGCAGGACTATATTTCTCAACAGGATTAATTTGATTCGGGACGAATCCAAGATTAAAGTTTTAAACTTCTTTTTCTTCAAAAAAAAAAAAAAAAAAAAAAAACTGTAGCTTTGATACTGAAATTGTTGGAATCTTGCTACTAATTTCCTCAAATGATTGAAAGCACGAAAGCTAATTGCTATTTTAGTTAGTTGTACAGAGAAAACCCATAAAAATTTGAATTTTGTATATATTTTAATTTCAGAAAAATTATATGACCTGCTTTAGCTTTACGTATGAAGTTCTAAGCCTTAATAAAAAAATTCTATCAGCTAGGTTGCTGGTTCAAACTAGCATAAACATGTTATCGTTTGTTTGTTTCACTCTGTCCTTATTTATTTTTTCCCCCAACATACTTTGCAATTTGGTTATAATTGTAAAGCAAAAAGTGATAAGGTTAAGCTAGCGCAAGAATGTGTATAAATGATAAATTCAAAATTTGTGGAGGGAGGAAAGCTTGCGTGTTAAAGAGGACTTCTATGGTTTAGTTGTAACTTGTAAGTTTGTAATCTATTATAGTGAGTAGAGAATCGAACGCAATACATAGAAAGAAAAAAGTAAATTAGTATAGGGCCTTGATTTTATGCCCTTGAACCTTTTTGTTGTTGTCTAGAATCTAGATATTCTTCAAGCATAAAGATAAATTGTAATTGTGTGCATAAATTGGACTCTTCATCCATGCTTAATGTGCATGCTTCATCCTTGTTAAATATCCACCCTTGATTACGAAAAAATAAAATAAAAAAATCCACCCTTAAAGATCATGAATCATGATGAAGGATACCTGTTAGGGGTGTTCATTAACAGATTCAAACCGTGATGACTGAACCAAAAAATCGATAATCGAAAAATAAAAAAAACTCATAAGTTTTATTGGATTTGATCTGTTTTCGGATTAGTTGATGAAAATCGTTCCAATCAATACCGACCTAATATATTAATTTTCCTCTACCTAGTTGGGTTTTTTTCCAATCATAGCCTAAGAATTTCTAAACCCAAGATCCATTAACCCATCAACTAAATCCAAGAAAAAATCTAGTCACAATTCATCAAGAAATTTTATCTGTGTAGAGTTTCATATTTCATTGCCTAAAAAAAAACTATATTATCGTTTACTGATGCTTTTGTATTTCAATTTTTTTTTTACAAAGCCAATATATACAAAAGATGTTATTTATATTAATTTTTCTCTACTTACTTAGGTCTTTTCCCAATTGTAGACCAAAAAATTCTAAATTCAAGACTCATTAACCTGTCGGCTAAACCAAAGAAAAAATTCAGTCACACCTCATCAACAAAATTTTATCCGTGTGAAATTTTATATCGCATTGCCAAAAAAAAAAATAGATTATAGTTTACTAAAATTTACAAAACCAATACATATAAAAGATATCTTGTTCGCATAATAATCATGAAATAAATTTTAAAATTTTTAAAAAATCAAAAACTGATTCAATCCAAATCGAAAAAAGCTGCATTGGATTTGAAAAAAAAATAATCCAAATAAATAATTATATGATCAAACTGAAAGAATTTAATCAGATAATTTCTACTTACAAAATCGAATCAATTCAAAACCATGAACACCTTACCTCCCGTGGGAAACGTGGGTTATTTGAAAATTTCGAAAATCTATGTTGTCTAATAGGGATATTGTGTCAGCGTCACCTTTGACATAGTGCGGTATCTGATGGTAGTTATCCATTTATCCTACATCAAGACAAACATTTCCTCCATTGACACGCGGAAATTGGAATAAGATGACTAACCTGCTATTGTATTTTCAAATTTAAATCATAGACACTCATCATCCTCTTCAACTTGTCAATATGCAGTGAACTATAATGGTTAGTGTCAGTTGTCTGATAACAGAATATCATGAGCGAAACACAACAATGGCTAGGTAAATGTAAATAAGTGAGAATCTCTCCGTGTTATATAACGGCGAGTAAATAAATAATTACTTTAGTTTCTTAAATAATTAATTTTAGTTTCTTAGACAAATGTCAATTGATGTGACATATAACATTTATGTGAAAAACTTAATTGGAAAAAATTATAGGCAATATCAAATAAGATTTTCGCTGTGCGTAAAAAATTACACTTTTCTAAAGTACAATGAAAGACCAATATCATATTCTATTGTATTAGAAAAACACATCTCACTCGAAATAACAATTAAAAAATGTTATGGATCAAAATATTATTATATTAGGTCCCTATCCCAATAATCCTCATGAATAAAGGATGAAACAACTTATCTTATCCTGTTGAGAAATATAGTCCCACATTAGTTGTATGAGCAACTAATGTGAGGTTTATAAGATTTTGGGCACTCCCATCCTTTGAGCTAGTTTTTGGGGTGGTGACCTCAAAGTTTTTAACATGGTATCAGAGCATTGAAATCTCACCGCCTCCCACTTTCTTTGTAGTGGAATTTCCACATGTAGGTGGGCTTGTATGTTGTCCACTCTTCAAGCCCAGTAGGCTCTCGTGTGAGGGGGCATGCCTCCCACTTTCTTTGTAGTAGAATTTCCACATGTAGGTGGGCTTGTATGTTGTCCACCCTTCAAGTCCAGTAGGCTCTCGTGTGAGGGGGCGTGTTGAGAAATATAATCCCACATGATTGTGTGGGCAATTAATGTGAGGTTTATAAGGCCTTGAGCACCCTCACCATTTGAATTAGCTTTTGGGGTGGTGACCTCAAGTTTGTTAACACTCTAACAATCACAATTCTATAAGGACTCTAACTCTTTCTATAAATAAAGGGTCAAGTCTATCTCAAGTACACATTCTGAATTTCCTACTCTCTAATCTATCAGTGTGCATACTCTTCACACTTTTGCTATATGCCTATTATTAGTGCGCAGTGATTGACATATTGACTATATGCCCGTATAATATATCTTTTATGGGAATAACATTTGTCATTTTAAAGGATATAAGCTTATATCATTTTAGATCCTAACCATTGATTTCCGTCCATCAACGGTTATAATTTATTGGATCAAAATTATTAATTAATTAATAATAAATTTGACCCATTAAGTTTGACCCAATAGATTATAACCGTTGATGGACGGAAATTAATGGTTAGGATCTAAAATGATACAAGCTTCTATCCTTTAAAAAGATAGATGTTTCTTCCATCTTTTATAGATATTTCTGAGTGTATACATCTATCACCTACGTGTAAATATTCACAGTGTACTCGGACTGAACAAAAAACATTTGGTATTTTTCTCTCTAAATGGTGTTACTAAGAGAATAGTTTCTCTTAAACTTGTGAGATACTAACAATGATGGAGAAAGCCCATGTTTATAGGCTGAAGTTTCCGCCAAAAAATATGCGGTTCCTTGTGTTGCAGTTTGTGCACTCAATACTGCACATTTTGATTTTGGCCACCGTTCATTTGCAATTTTTTTTAGTACAACGTCCATTTGCAATTTGAATGGAGATAAAATGCATCGTCCACCAAATGTGACAGTACTGTCGCATCATCAGCATCACTAATTATCATGAATTGGGAAATTGGTGGGGTTCACCACATTTTTTTTAATAATAGCTGTTTAGACGAAGACGCGCAACTTTCCCATGTACGCCATTGTTAATATTATCTCCCATACACTGGGGAGCAGCTCTTGTTAATTGCACTTCTTCTGGTCATGGTTTCACTGAGTTTATGATGTTGTAATTTTGTGGCATATGATTTGAAGCTTGACAAATAAAAGTGGAGTTCCCTCTTTGATTGGAATTCCATGATAAGTCAGTAGGTGGATTGTCACGAAATACATATTTTCAACCGTGTTTCGTTGGCTTTTCTCATCCATTGATAGATATAGTTGGAAGGCAAAAAAGCTAGCATAATTCAGCGGATAGCCTTGATGTCTATAGTCCATATTCACCCATTCCTGAATAGATCTTGGATGCCTTACATCTACCTGTTAATGGACCCAATTTGATAATCCATTCCTCCTAACTACCTAACAATCAAAGAGCTCAAAAGACACGAGTAATTGAACATCTAGTTTACATTTGTGGCAAGCTGTTTCCTAGTCACCAATTTTGCTTGTTCTCTAACCTCAATGTCAGCAAACAATTTTTTTTAATAATATTAATTAAAAAAAAACATTCAATTCAATTCAATCCAATCAAGATGCAATGTGTTATGTGCATATTTGCAACCTTGATTAATAACAAATGATATTTTAAAAACTAGAGACCATAAGTGGCGGAGCTGGGAAATAATTTTAGCCCGTGCCAAGGCTATACCATTTTTTAAATCTCAGTCAGTGTCAAGGTTATACTATTTTTAAAAAATCATTCCATGCCAAAACTGTACCATAATATTTAAAGAAAATTTGTATCAGTGGACACCATCCAATTGAAGAAAACCA
This sequence comes from Gastrolobium bilobum, assembly GCF_033153095.1. Classification (NCBI taxonomy): domain Eukaryota; kingdom Viridiplantae; phylum Streptophyta; class Magnoliopsida; order Fabales; family Fabaceae; genus Gastrolobium; species Gastrolobium bilobum. The sequence goes on from NW_026898262.1 coordinate 207,715, forward strand.
TAATCATTGCCGCCATACACTATTCAGTTTAGTTTGGTTATGGATGGTTCATTGACCTATATAATATTGTGAACTAAGGTGGCGTTTGGTAGCCGGATTATTTAGCCTTCTCCGAGAAACCAAGCTTGGAGAAATACGATATCCATGTTTGGTTGACAAAAATGGTAACAAATCCATAGTTCAGTTTAATCCCGGCAATAGTGAAGTATGTGTAAGTAATCGTACGGATCGTTTGCAAAAAATGCCATTGATTACATGGATCCTTTTGTTGCTCGGGGAAATGGAACAATAGGCGCGAAAAAATTGACGAATCTAACCTTCATTTTCGTACATCAGTTTGCAAACACTGCGATGTGATTCATGTTCTGGCTCTCAACTTCTTCACTTGTTTTAACAGTTCTTGGTCTCTTCCTCTTGTTCTTGTTTTCCTGCACTGTAGAATTCTTCTGGAGGTCTTCATGGCCAAGAAAACGAAGCTGCTGCACTGAGTTGTTGTCATCAGAAACTCGAGTTTCTTCTTCTTCTCTGATTATTCCATCTTCTAATTCTGTTGTTACTCGTACTTTTGACTTATCACAGATGTCGACCACCTTCTTTGAATGGTCTTCTTTCTCACAACAAACCAGATGCGTTCGTCTTTTTTTTCCAGATGTTAAAAATTTAATATTTCAAACATTATGTACGGCTGATGTTATTTTAGTAAAATAACCTAATATTCCCACAAATATATCACAACCAACCAAACATACACTCAGTAAATTTATTCATAATTTCCCAAGGAAAATTTGATTTTACCAAACAGTTTTTTAGTACAAAAATATTTTTCACTATATTCCAATAATAATTGTTTTATGAATTAAAAAAAATTTCTCCGATACCATACGCGTCCTAATTGTAACTAAAAATAACCGGATCGTAATGATTCAGTTAATTCTGGTTTAAATTGGTTTATTTCATAAGTTTGGTTAATTCACGTACGGTGGACGTGCGTCTCTTGCTTGTATCGGGGTTTAGGGGTTTTAGACCTTTAGCACTGGGTTTAACGGTGTCGTTTCTTGACTACCAGCACGTGTACTTTTGCTATTTGCAATTAGTGGCAAATTGATGTCCCATCCAGTGTCAACGAAAATCAGCACCGTCCGTCAGCTGTGAAGGCTTTGATCGGCGACGCCGTAGCTTTGGATGGCGAACCGCTCCCTCTCCGCCGGAATCAGACGGTACGCCGCTCTGAACCTTTCTCTAATTGTTCCCCAATCCCTTCTCTCTCCCGGTTTCTGACGATGACGCTAAGCTTGCTTGGAAAACTTTGAAGCATCAGTTTTGTGTTCGGCGCACGAAGTCTATGGAGCCCCGTAGCTTCTCGCGCTTCTAATTCTACGTTAGATGTGACGGAGGAGCCATTCGCGCGCAAACACATCATGAAGAACCGAATTTCGGGACTCAGGACCCCCAAACGGAGCCCATTGCCAGCGCTTCAAAATTGGGTGGACCAAGGCAACAAGCTTTCACACTCCGAGCTCAGACGCATCTCCAGAACCCTCGTTAAATCGAAGCGCTACCAGCACGCACTTGAGGTTCGATTTTCTTGTGCTTTTTACTATTCTTGCAAATTGTGCTTCAAAGCTCAAAAAATAGTTAATCGCGGCCAATAGCGCCGCTACGCTTGATTTTTCTGTCGCGTGCATCTCGCCCTCTATCGCGGCCATCGCGTCCGTAGCGGCCGCTACGCTGCACTGGGGTAAAAGCCCAATTTTGCCCCCCTATTTTCTGAGTTTTCCCGCTCTTTCTCAGGAGATTTTCGTGATTTCCTTTATATTGTATCAGAAGCATTTTAGGGTTTGAAAACCTTCCCCATTATAAATATCAGAAGCATTTTAGGTTTTGAAAACCTTCTCCCTTACAAGAAAACCCACTGCACCGTCCCTGTTTTTACTGACGGCAGTCAACTTGTATGTTCGGCCAAACCCTGTGATTTTCCTTTGCTCTTAGCACCTCTGTCTTTGCACACTCCCTTCTCTGTTCATATTTCCCACGCCTCTGCTCAAGATTCTCTTATGCAGTGTTTCCAGCCTCATAGGGGACAATAGGAAAAGTTTGACGTGGTTTGTGTAGCAAAGTCACTATTCGGTGGGAATACTAGAGCAATACGATAACAGATGGGTACAATAGGGGATCTAAATGCTTGCGAGGAATGTCTGCCTGAAATTAAGAAGTTGCTTAAGGAATTTGCTGAGAAGAAAAGAGCTGACGCTGCTGCTTACACTGCTGAGTTGAAGCAAGACGATGACGTTGAAGAAGGGATGCAAGAAATCCCTATTATTCAAAGTAGGAAAAGGACTGCAACATCATCAAGTGATACTCCTACAACTGTCTCCAAGGCCAAGAAAGGCAAAAGCCTAGAAGGCCCGATGGATTTACTTACTTCTAGAAGTCCAGAAGAAACTCTTAAATTAGGAAAGACCAAGAGGCAGACAAGTATAAATGATGCTTGCCTTAAAGAAGCAAGGGCTAGAACGATTCAGTATATAGCTCAATTTTTATATACAAATGGAATACCTTTAAATGTTGTGTGTTCGAGAAGCTTCAAGTTGATGGTTGAAGCTATTGGAAATTATGGTCCACACCTAAAGGTTCCAAGCTTATACGAGACGAACGGTCCACTCCTAGAGAAGGAAATGAAGCAAACAAAGGAAATGTTGAGGGGTCATAAGGAAGAATGGTCGAAATTTGGATGTTCAATTATCTTAGATGCAGATAAGAAGGATGGGACCTTGATCAATTTGATGGTGAACTGTCCATCTGGGACTATGTATGTGAAAAGTGTTGATGCTTTTGCATATATGAAGACTGAGAATAAGCTATTTCAGTTGTTGGATGCTTTTGTGGAGGAGATCGGGGAAGGGAATGTTGTTCAAGTGATAACTGATAATGGCAGCAACTATGCCGTGGCTGGTAAGAATTAAAATTAATTTAGTTTCACAATTTAAGTGTTAAAAAGTTTGTTACTTGCTTTAATATTGATCATTCATTTAAGTTCATTTAATCTGGTCTTAGGTAAATTATTACAAGTCAAAAGAATGAATCTTTATTGGACTCCATGTGCTGCACATTGTGTGGACTTGATGTTAGAAGATATTGAAAAGATCCCTCGAGTTAAAAAGGCAGTACAAAGAGGCATCGCTCTTGTAGGCTTTATTCATAACCATTCATTGGCATTAAACATGATGAGGAAGTTCACAAACAAGATGAAATTGGTTAGACATGGAGTCACAAGGTTTGCTACAACGTTTCTTACTTTTCAAAGGTTGCACAAACAAAAAAACAACCTTAGAAAGATGTTTACTTCAGATGAATGGTTGAAATCTATGAGATCTAAAGATGCTAAGGGGAAAATGGCAACTAACATTGTACTCATGCCTACGTTTTGGAATGATGTAGTTTATTCTCTTAAAGCTATAGGGCCTCTTGTGCATGTTCTTAGGGTTGTTTATAATGAAAAAAATCCTGCAATGGGTTATATGTATCAAGTAATGCATAGGGCTAAGGAAACTATTCAAAGATCCTTCAATGGAAAGGAAGACAAATACAAGGACATTTTTGCTATCATTGACAAAAGATGGGAGTGCCAACTTCATCATCCTTTGCATGCAGCATGCTATTTTCTAAACCCAGAGTTCTTCTATTGCAATCGACAAATTCAATATGATTCAAAAGTGATGACTGGACTTCATCAGTGCATTGAGAGGCTGATACCAACTAACGAAGGGGTGGATAGCATTACAAATGAATTGTCATTATACATGAGAGTTGGAGGCATCTTTGGTTTTAAAGCGGCAATAAGACAAAGGGCCACTTTGTCTCCTGGTAAGTAAAAGTGCATTTCTTGATAAATTTAATTATATGAGTAGATGACAATTCATGTAAATAGTAATGCTAATTAGTTATTGCATTACAGCCGAGTGGTGGAGGATGTATGGATCATCTACTCCAAATTTGCAAGCATTTGCTATTAAAGTGTTGAGCTTGACATGTTGTGTACACGGATGTGAGCGTAATTGGAGTATTTTTTAGAATGTAAGTAGATGTTAATTATTTTACTTTTTAGAGTTTCATGTAGTGATTGTGAAACTAATTCTTTTTTGTAATTTATACAATAGATTCATTTTAAGAAGAGAAGCAAGCTTGAGAAACAAAAGTTGGAAGACTTGGTTTTTATTAAGTATAACCATGCTCTTAAAGAACGTTTTGAAAACTGTGGTATGATTGATCCCATTCTTCTAAACAACATTGATGATAGTAATGAGGGGCTGATGGAAGAAATGGGCGGAGATGGAGAAAGTAATAAAGAGGATTTTGATTTTTATGATGATACTTCGACCTCGGGAGTTGCTGCTAATGTAGTCGAGGCAGGTGAGCCTACACCATTCACTAGGCAGCGAGCAAGATTAAAGAAGATAGCAACTTCAAGCTCTAGTACAAGGGATATTATTGGAGATGAAGAAGTGGCAAGTAATGTAGAAAGTGAAGAGGAAGAGATCTACAAGTATAGTGATAGTGAAGGCAATACTGATGAAGAGAACTTGGAAGATCTTGTAGATGATGATTTCGATTGAGGAATAAGGAGAATTGTTGCTTCTTTTTTTATGTGTTGAATGTTTAGCTTCTGCCTTAAAGGCTTTAACCTATTTAGGATTTGGTGCTGTACTTTTTATTTCGTTATGTTTTTTATTTTTATTGACTTATTGTTTTTAGTTATGCCTTAGATCAATGATGATTGAGCCTTAAATTTATGGGTTTTGATTATTAAATATGAATATGTCTTGAATTTTGAGTACCTTCAGAGTTTTGAGAATTCATGTGTGCAGTATAAGTTATTGGCATTGTATTGTCTATCCTTGGTATAGCGGCGGCTTCGTGATGAGTTGTACCACCATAGTGTCTTTGGGGCCAGTTGCTTATGCTACTTTCCGGGAGTAACTACTTACAGCTTCATATAACGTACTGTTGCTGGTTATGGGTTCTTTCAATCTCTGTTGAGCATTTCATAATTTTCATTGCAATGCAGTTTATGGATTTTATGAGGCAGAATCTATTTCATTCATTAAGAAATTTCAATTGGTTAATTATTCTTTTGCACAGGTATTGAAATGGATGGAAAACCAGAAGAATTTCTGTATAATCCCAGCTGATCATGCTATGAAAATGGAATTAATAATTAAAAATTATAGTCTAACGGAAGCTAAAGAATATTTTATGACTATACCTGACTCAGCAGCAAAGAAAGCTGCCTGTCTCCCCCTTCTGCGTAGCTATGTAAGAGATAGGGACTCTAGTAAAGCTGAGACTTTCATGGTGGAGCTCTATGAACTGGGACTAGTTGTGAGCCCTCACCCTTATAATGAGATGATGAAACTATATCTGGCCACGTGCGAGTATAGGAAGGTACCCCTTGTTATCCAGCAAATGAAGCGCAATAAAGTACCCTGCAATGTTCTGTCCTACAACCTCTGGATGAATGCTTGTGGGGAGGGAGAAGGATACGGGGTTGCAGCAGTAGAAACAGTTTTCAGAGTAATGCAAAATGACGAGAATGTTGAAGTGGGATGGAGCAGTCTTGCTACTTTAGCCAATATTTATATGAAAGTGGGACAATCTGGCAAAGCCATTCAGGTTCTCGAAAATGCTGAAAAGAAACTATCTACCTGTAACCGTCTTGGTTACTTCTTCCTCATAACACTATATACCTCTTTGAAGGAAAAGGAGGGAGTCTTGCGGTTATGGGAAGCTAGTAAGGCGGTTGGTGGAAGAATCAGCTGTGCCAACTACATTTGCATGCTAACATGCTTGGTGAAGCTTGGTGAAATTGTACAAGCCAAGAGAATCTTCATAGAATGGGAGTCTAATTGTCAGAAGTACGATATCAGAGTCTCTAATGTTCTTTTGGGTGCATATGTGCGGAATGGATTAATGGAAGAAGCCGAATCATTACATCTCCACACATTGGAGAATGGTGGTTGTCCAAACTACAAGACGTGGGAGATTCTCATCGAAGGATTTGTCAAGTGGCAACAAATGGACAAGGCTATTATTGCCATGAAGAGAGCTTTGGCTATGTTGAAAGACTGTCATTGGAGGCCGCCACATGGACTTGTATTAGCCATTGCAGAGTATTTGGAGAAACATGGGAATTTTGACTATGCAAACGAGTATATTACTGATATCCATAATTTTGGCCTTGCAAGTTTATCATTGTATAAAATATTGCTTAGAATGCACCTTTCTGCTAACAAACCACCTTTCAATATCCTTAAAATGATGGATGAAGATAAAGTTCAGATGGATAGTGAGACCCTTTCCATTCTTGAAGCCTTCACTCGGTAGGTAACATCAAATCCATTAAGTTTTTCTGATTGCTTCTTGCAAGATTTGCAGGTTCCCCCCCCCCCCCCCCCCCCCCCCCCTCTTCTCTCCTCTCTTTCTGAGAATAATTCATGCTTTATGGACATGTTCAGGCTGAGGTGTTCGGAGTTGAAGCAGTAACCGGAAGTCAATTTCATTCATTTGGTAATTCATTGTCTTTAATAGACGTTAAATTTTTTCATACCTAGATCATTATTTAATAGAACTAAGAAAAACCCACAGGCAACATTGTCATATAAAACTTGGAAGGAGGACTTCATGTACCTTCTTCGTAAATATTAGCTTCTTACTAGATGCTGCAATATCTATATTCTTATAATTTTAGAAGTTCCGTAGCAGTTAGGAAGGAAGTATATCATGCTCTTTTGTATTTGTACTGACATTCAAACTCAGAGATATGGTTTGCTATAAATCAGTAATTTCAGTATGGTTAACACAAGTCTTGGTGATTTTAGTTTGATTAGAGAAAAATGTCTTCTTTGTCTTTGTTGATGTATTATTCATAATTGGCCGATAACTTGCAGAGAAAAAAAGATAGCTTCCTCCATTCCTGAAGACTTTTTTATCAGCAAATTTTCCCGTTTTCATCTTTTCAATGATTAAAGCTAGAAATTTCAAAATGAGAAAGTATAAATTAATAAATTTAAAGCCTTTTGGTTTGTTTGCAGAATCTGAGAAAGAGGATGGCTACCAACCAATTAAGGGAGGGAAATCTGCAGTTGGTAAGAAATTTCCTTCCTCATCCCCATTACCTTTTGTGCTTACTCTTCTTTTTTTCCTCACTCATTTTGGTATTTTATCTGTAAACACGGGACTACAACCCTGTTAACTGGGCCAAAGGACTGCACTCTTATATTATCAATTGGTTGAAAGAAATGAATATTCAATTGATTTACTATTTCTTTTGCCCTATGTTTGGTTCTGGCTGTGGCTCGAGATGATGTAAATAGAGGAATATAGCTCATGAGCTTTGTGTTTATATATACACGAAATGTCATTCAAGTTGACAGTTGGAGTTCTTACAGTTATGCATTGCATCAACAGGGAAGGATCATTTCATTCGCTTTTCTTACTAGGCTTATGGAATTTCTATCTTTCACTGTGCTTTGCCATGTAGGAACTTTAACTCATTCTCCATGAAGCAATTTTAGAATGTGAGATCGTCATCGTAGATTTGCTCTACTTTGTCAAGAGAGTAGAGGAAAAATTTACATTGTATTCCAGTTATTAATTCAAAATAATTTTGATTTTTGAATGCTATGCTGACACTGTTTGTCTTATATTTCGAAATGTTAGATTTCCCTTTTTATCATTATGTGTAGTTTTGGCTTATCATTTACGAACAAAATTGTTTTACTTGGTGTCTAACAGGTTTGATTTGGTTTTTCATATTGACTGAAAGGTTAAATTTCTATTACATGTCCACAATATTAATCGTGGTATGGCCCAGCAAACAAGACAAACAATTGCAACGCCCATTGTTTTATTTTACCTTTCCCAGATTGCGCAAGTATCATAAAGAAACAAAGCCAATCATGCTGTGATGTTGATATTTTGCTTTTACTATTCTCTTTATAATATTTTCTTAGTTCTCTGCCTTTCCTAAGTTGGTCCCTTTTCTCCTCTTCCTTATCCACTGAGATTCTTTGTTCATGCATTTATGATTTGCAGCTCAGCATTTAGTGTTCAACACGAGGTACATAGCTAAATGGAATACATCCAAAGGTTGTTGAAGGTAACAGAGAACCGAAAAGATAGATAAAGCCTACCAAAGAGAGCTTATACTAAGTTGAGAAATCGTGATTGGAGGACACCAAGGAAACTTTTTAGATGGCCACTGCAGAGCATTTCGGGAAGCATTTTGAAGTGCGAACGGCATAGCAGTATATTAGTACTGAGAATTTTCAATTTTTGTCTTTCAAGTTTATCATTGTACAAAATATTGCTTAGGAAGCACCTTTCTAATGATAACCTGGCTTCTCTCATCTTCAAAATGGTGGAAGAATGATTACACCCTTGCTACTCTTGAGGCATTTAATTTGTCTCGTTTTGATGGAGTAATTCTTATTTGTTTCCTGCAGGACATGTTTTATCTGGGAACAATTCAATTGATGCATCTTGTATGTATGTGTTTAGGTTTAAAGCAAAGGAGACCCTTTCCCTCAAGTCCACTTTCAAGGGTCTGTAGATTCTCTCTAGCTTCTTGTGCTGCCTTGCTTTGTTCCTCTCCTCCCTTGGAAAAGGTGACCATAACAGATGGTACACACTGAAAATAAAAAAGGGTTGGTTTCTGTATGAGAGTTTGAATATTGAAGATCAGTTGAAAACTTTAGTAGCTTTAGTGTTAAAAAAAAGAAAAGAAAAGGATATGATAATATGCTGTATACTAATTAATTACTACTTGCAGCCTCTTCAGATGCCACATATTTCATACCTTTTCATCAACAAATCACTTGGCTTTTTCATAGGGATCATGTGGAAGAAGAGGATTCTGCTTCCAGGTCTCATCAATATACTCAAGAATCACTAGTGATTCTGCCAGGGGCTTACCGTCATGCACAACAACCGGTACCTTTTTGTAGACAGGGTTATACTGCAGAAGCATGGCACTTTTGTTGCTTAGATCTTCTTCCACATATTGGTACTGAATCCCTTTTAGTTCAAGAGCCCACTTGACCCTGAGAACAAATGGACTACCCCAGAACCCTATTAACATTAGTGAATCTCCCGCCATCTTTGTTTTTTAACTTGCGTCCTATTCCTGGTTCACAAAATACAAATGGCTCCCGCATATCTATTTACATATTGCGTCTGAATTCAAAGTTCCTCATCGTATGACAAAACACACTATTTATAACCCACTTGTAATGAACAAGTTTGATCTGTGTTTGGTCAAGCCTGGACCGGCTTATTATGAGTCTCGGCCCTCCGATTTTCATGCAAAATTGCAAACCTGCCAAGTTGATCCGGTTTCTACCGGTTTAGATGAATGCAAATTTGATGTATTACCTGGACCGGTCACTCAACAGGACTTAAATACGATAAATAAAAAAAAGATATTAATATTTATTATATTATAAGAGATAAAATTATCTCCTATAGACACATAAAAGTGTGTGAAACCTATATTTCCTTTTTCTTTCTCTTATCTTTACATGATCCCATATAGGGTTGTGCATGGGTCAGGACGGGTCAGGTTTTTGTGCTGACTCGACCCAACTTGGTTTTTATAGGTTAGGAATTTTGACCCGACCCGCATTAATTTGATCTAAGTCAGGTCTGACTTGGTTTGGATTTTTTCGAACTAGTTCAGAATCGGGTCGATCTGACCTGACTTGGTTTCTGAAGTGAGTCTGACTTGGTTTCTGAAGTGGATCAAAACCGACCTGACTCGATTTTTTGACTTGGGTTCATCACAAAATTTCTACGTTGCAATGATGAAAATTTTGTCACACAATTATTTTTCGTCAGAATACATTTTGTCGAAAAACGACGAAATTTTTTCTCTTATGAAAATTTTTACAAAAATAAATTTTTTATTGAAATTTAGTTTCCGTCAAAAGTTTTGACGAAAATGATTTCATCCATCAAATGTTTTAAACGAAAAGAGAATTTCGTAAAAAAAATTGTCGGAATGTTTTTCATCCAAAATTTCGATAGGAATGTGTTCAGACGAAAATTTCGACGGAAATTAATTTGAGGGAAATGTTTCATTCGAAACTTTTGACGAAATTTAGATTATCTAAAGAATTTTGATAGAATATTTTTTCCGTCAAAATTTTTTATCGAAATATTTTTTGTGTAGAATTTTTACGATTTTTTTTTTACAGAAATGTGTTTCGTTGAAAATTTTGATGGAAATGTTTTTTATCAAAAAACTTGACAAAAATATTTAGTTGAAAACTTTCGATGGAAATGTGTTTCGCTAAAAATTTCGACGAAATTTTCTTTTTGTTAAAAAGTTTAACGAAAATGTTTTCGTCGAAAACTTTTGCCGAAATTTGAATTCTGTAAAGAATGTTGATGAAATTTTTTTCCGTCAAAAATTTTTGATAGAAATGTTTTTCGTCAAAATTTTTGATGAATATGTTTTTTGTGAAATATTTTGACGAAATTTAGATTCCGTAAAAAAAATTGACAAAAATATTTTCCGTCAAAATTTTTGACGTAATTGTTTTACGTTAAAACTTTTCTTTTAGTGTAATTGTGATTTTTTTTCTTTTTTTTTCACGTAACGGATATGGGTCAAATTTTGGGTCAATGGGTCATTATTAAATCAAGTCAGGTCGAAAACTGACCCAAATAAAAGTGGGTTAGTATTTAAACTCAGTTCAAAAAAATAGGTATTTATGGGTGAGGTCAAGGTCATATCAAGGGTAGGGCAAGTGAACAAGTTTTTTTGCACACCTCTAATCCCATATATATGGGCCCTACACATTTTTATATGTGTAATAGATAATTTTATCTCTTATAAAATAAAAAATACAAATCCTAAGAAAATTCAAAAATATAATATATTATGATATCTTTCTCCCAAAACGTAGCATTTTAAATTTTATGCTCGTTTCTTGAGTGATATCAGCCTAGTCATTTAAATATAAGAGTAAATACCCTTTTTGGTCCTCAGGAAATTTTACGATGCTCGATTTAGTCCCTAGCAAATAAAAAGGTACATTGTGGTCCCTAAGAAATTTAAAATGGACCAATTAGTTGAAATCGTGGTCTCTCACAATTTCAAAAAAGGCCTATATTAGTCCTCAAAATGACTAAAATGGTTTATTTTGTATTTCTTAGGGACCACGATGGACCTTTTTATTTGCTAAGGACTAAAACGGGCATCGTAAAATTTGTTGAGGACCAAAAATAGTATTTACTCTAAATATAATGCGTGCGTTCGAGATATTTGAGATTGAGCAACAAATTTCATATACTCGTTCGTATTTAAGGGGTGATAATTTGGATGGACGTAGGGTGATAAACGAGCCAGGGGCCTTTCAGGGATATTTGACTCGGCTCGTGAAGGTCTGAACTTACATGCCTAATATTGGTTGTTGGAACCAGACTTGGACTTATATAAAAGCTCGTTTAGTAAAAAGGCTTCAGGCTCTAATTCAAAAGCTCGGACTTGGAGCCTCTCAGACTGACCTAGTATATTAATTTTTATTTTTATTTATATTTTTTATACTATTTGTAGTAGCTCTCTCTCCTCTCAATCCATTTCACCCATATTTTATTAGTTAAACAGACTTTTTAAATGATTTTGTTCTATATTATGTTGTTTGGATATACATTGAATTTATGAATATTTATGGAATTACTAGTGTTGTTGATTGTATATTCTGTTTGGATAAATTTTTGTTGTCTTATTTTTTTAACAGGCTAAATTAGGCTTTTATTTTTTGTAAATAAGGCAGGTCACAGGCCGATAATTATATTCATAACAGGTACAAGCTTAATAAGGCGACACATTTAAACACAGACTTAACTTTTTAAGACCAAAGTTCAGCTCGGCTCGGCCTATGGACACAACACAACAAGAATACGAATATATTTAATATGAATAATAATATCTGAATTAATTGGATTAAAGTTTTGACACTTAATACAGTAAATTTTTACCAATCTGACTACACTCAATACAGTCAATTTGTACCAATCTGAATATGATACAAATTAAAAAACGGATAGAACGAATTTTTAGTGTCATATTAACTAATCATATTAGAAAATTGACATCGCCATTATTCGCAGCCAAACTGGCTACACGACATTATGTAAGATCCTAGTGAGTTATATTTAAATAAAAAATGATATGTCATTTTAAAGGATGCAAAATTATATCATTTTAAGTGAGAGAAATAAATAGATAAAGGGGAAGAGAGAGTGGACAAAAAAAATAAAGATGTAAGTCTCACATTTTTGTGAGAGTGAAATGACATAAATTATGTAATTTAAAAAAACAAATATTTTTTCCATAATTTTAAGGATAAATTATTATATAAGGTTTTTTCAAAAAGCAGTGTAACTCTATCAATTAAGCATATAGAATGACTTTAAGTTAAGGGAAAATTTATATTGATTATTTCTTTTTTTATTACTTATTACTATCAAATCTTAACCGTTAATTTCGGTTAATTTAACGGTTATAATTTATTAAAAACTAATAATTAATTAATAAATATGACTCAATAATTAAATTGACGAAAATCAACGGTTAAGACTTGATAATAAAAATATATATATATATATATATATATATATATATATATATATATATATTTTCTAGCCTCTGCGATGGTCACAGAAATCCTCTTATATATCATCCACCTCCACAGTGACGAGCTCTATGCCTCATGCTTGACTCCAACACCGAAAAGAACTCCCTTTTACTTAAAATAAAAAGAGTAAACATATTTTTTGTCCCCGGTAATATCTACGAAATTCTTTTTAGTCTCTGGCAATAAAAAAGGATCAAATTGGTCCCTAAAATTATGAAAAAAAAGGCCACATTAGTCCTTATGTCAACTCCTCTGTCATTAATGTGGCCTTTTTTGCACGTTGTTAGGACCAATTTGGTCTTTTTTTTATTGTCAGGGACTAAAAAGAATTTCGTAGATATTGCCAGAGACTAAGAAGGTTGTTTATTCAAATAAAAAATAGAGATTTCATCCGCAGCGATTCAAACATCGATGAGCTTTTGCTCTAGACACAGCTGCTTGCTCTTGGTATCACCGCGGCAATGTTGTCACCGACTCCGTTACCATCCTCCCCAACGACACACGCTCTGCTCGAATTAACCCAAACAAATACGACCACTTAGCAGAAAATCCACGGTGTTAAATCGATCATTCAAATTGCCATTGTTGCTCCACGGAGAGTGGTCGTCGATGCAAAAAATCTACAATGTTAAACCCAAACATTAGTCATTCAAATAATCAAACTTTTTTGTTCTCGTTCATGTATTTTATTGAATATTGAAATCATCAAAATAGCACATATTTTAAGAGAACTAAAGCTTATTTGATAAAGGAAAAAAAAAATGGTAACAAAATTATCAAAAGCCAAATGAATCAATATTATAAACAAGACGAAGATATGATTTGCAAAGACTCTCTAGACTAGACCATACATACATGGCTTCCAATGTTGAAGCATATTCTAGCCCTGGTTCGCAGCATGCATCAGTGTTGTTGATCAAAACTGTAATGAAGAGATTGCTTGTCAGTTATGGCTTACGGGGGATGGTTGGAGGTGGTGGAAAAAAGGTGGTAGTTATCGGCGAAGCAAAAGATGATAGGGGTTAAAGATAAGGGCTTTTTTGTCTTAAAATTTTCAAATATGTTTAATTGATATAACATTAAAGTATAAGGTTATTAATTTTTTTAATTATGGTGTTTTGAAAAACAACTCAGGGTTCCTATTTTCTCATATTATAAGAGAATTTTTTCTCCTACTATAGACACAAAATGTGATAGGTCTCATCTCTCATTAAAAAACAAAAATAAAAAAAATTGTTACATATATTTCGATATATCATTAGTAGGAGAAAGAACTCTCCTATAACACGAGAATTCTTTTCCTATAAAGTAGTTTTACATATTTTACCCTATTTTTAATAACTAACGGATTATCTCATCCATTACAAATTATTTATCCAATTATGTAATAATTTAAAAAAATTATACTTCTTATATAATAGGAGAAATATAAAGCTTCTTGCAAAGAGAAGAAATGATGGACCCATATTTAAAAAAAAAAAAAATCAAGCATAAAAATCAAAAGATCGTTAACATGAGAAAATACATTTCTTACTAGAAGTATTTTTCCCTAACTTTAAAATAAGAAGTTTGATCCAAAGCATGAAACCGAATATTCTTCCATGTATGGGGCCGTTAAATGCTGAAAAGTGAAGCAAAGCAGGTGAGGGCCCAGATCCCGTTGCCCATGCACGTGAGTTCCCGTGCCTATCAGCTGTTGAGTCACGTGTCGATTGAACCCTTTATTGTCGGTTTCTATTTCTCGAGCAAAGAAAAACTAGTCTTTTGGTCAACTTATCCAAACTGATTCAAACCGCGGTAATCGAATCGAAAAATCTAAATTTAAAAATTGAAAAAAATCGCAAATTTTAATTGGATTGGATCAGTCTTCGGATTGGTTGATAAAAATCGATCTCATCCAAATCGATCCAGTATATTAATTTCCCTCTACGTACTTGAGCATTTTCTCAATCATAGCCCAAAATTTTCTAAATCCAAGACTTATTAACCCATCAATTAAACCAAGAAAAAACTTATATCTCATTGCTAAAAAAAAACTATATTATGGTTTACTAATGCTTTTGTATTCAAATTTTTTTTTATAAAGTCAATATATATAAAAGATGTTATTTGCATAATAATCATGCAACAAATTTTAAGATCTTTGAAAAATCGAAAACTAATTCAATTCAAACCGAAAAAATTTGAATTGGATCATATAGGATTTGAAAAAAATTCAAACAAAATGAATGATTATATGATCAAATCAAATGGATTGAATTAGACGATTTTTATTTTCAAAACCGATTCGATCGAGACCGTAAACACTCGTAATAAAAACACACAAAATCCCACACCATCCTACCAAAATGTGCCAAAGAAATCAATGGCTCAAACACTCCCATCACATTCCCGTAGTCCAGCGCCCACCGCATAATCCCTCCCCATAAGCCAGAAAGAAACACAAGCCAATACAAAGACGACACGCAAGTTTTGTTGTGGAAAGAAGGCAATAACACACGAAAGAGAGTCCTTTGTTTTTTGTTTTTTGTTTTTTTTTTCACCAAACAAGATAAATCTTATAATTTACAGGGATTTCCCAAATCTTTGATTGGAGATCATTAGGGTTTCTGCACCAGATTTCCCCCAATTTTCTCCGCGATTCTTCGGGATTTCCCATATTCTCTTCTTTCTTCTTAGTTTCCCTTTCCCATTCTTTCTGCAACCCTATCTCTCTCACCATTTGAGAGGCAAACCAAAAGGTTCGTTCTTTTCGTGCTAATTTGTATATTCGATTATTGATTATAATTTGTAACAAGGTTATGCCCGATCGATTGCTTCGCATTCAATGTTAATCAGACTTTCTGGTTATTCTCTTCGTTATTCTAATACGGAGAGAACGAAATCTTTCTACTTTCCCCTTCCCTATTTGCCTGATGTGTAATGGCGCTTTTTGGCGCCATTCCGTTGTGAACGATTTACTTTCTGAAAGTGGATGTGAATTTCCAATCATTGATCTTCTCTATATTTATTGTAGAAACGAACCCTGAAGTGTGCTTTTGCTGCAAGATAGGACAGAGTGTGCTATTGGGGTGTGATCTTAAAAAGATTGAGAGTGCTTATAGTTTTGCAACCGATGTTATGAGGAAGAAAAGGAAAGGAAGTGATAACGATGCATCTGCGGATCTGCCTGTTATTTTGCCTTCCAATCATGGCTCTGCATCGTCGAATTTCAAATCACATTACTCGCTGGAAGATTGTTCTAGGCTGAAGAAGAGGTGTAAAGAAGATGCTGACACTGAGCCAGCTGGTTCCTTTAAAAGTAGGCTTGCCGGCATTGCTACTGCTCCACCTTGTGGGACATCGTCTTTGATCACTTCCGGAAGAGGTCTCAAGAGGAAGATAGGTTGCATCGATGTTGCTACCCAGACGGGCAGGAAGAAGAAAATTGAGGATGATTATGTTTCTGGTGAAACCATTGGGCAAGGAAAATTTGGATCTGTTTGGCTGTGTCGGTCCAGGGTTAGCGGAGCAGAATGTGCTTGTAAGACTCTGAGGAAGGGGGAGGAGACGGTTCATCGAGAGGTTGAGATAATGCAGCACTTGTCTGGACATTCTGGGGTTGTGACACTGCAAGCAGTGTATGAAGAAGCTGAATGCTTTCATCTGGTGATGGAACTGTGCTCTGGTGGGCGACTAATTGATCAAATGGTTAAGGATGGTCCATATTCAGAACAGAGGGCTGCTAATATACTCAAGGAAGTGATGTTAGTCATCAAGTATTGTCATGACATGGGAGTTGTGCACAGAGATATCAAACCTGAAAATATTCTGCTCACAGCATCAGGGAAAATAAAGCTTGCAGATTTTGGCCTGGCCATGAGAATTTCAGAAGGTAACATGTAAAACATGTTTGGGTGAATTTTTTTTTTCCTTTTTATGTATGTATTTAACTTAAAATCCTTGGCCAACCTGCCTCTTGTAAATTTTTATCCAATGCAGTATGTATTATAACATAATTTTAGGGCTTAGGCAGATATGATGGTGTTTCGCACTATGTTCATGTCTGTTTAGTGTATTTACTTTTTGTGATTTCCTGTGGCAATGTAAATAAATTTTTTGAAGGAATTCATCATAATGAGCCTTCAACTAAAACAGTCATGTTTTTTGAATGTGATTGCGACTATTTGCAATTTGCATCCATTGGATCTTTATTTTCTAATGTTACGCTGTCCATAGGAGTAAAAAATGTTGAGATTTCAGATGGTTATCTTTCACAAGTTTTCTATGTTCATCATCCTCGAAAAAATATGATGGCAATTTAAGTATAGGAGGTCGGAGGGAAAATGCTTATATCTGTTTGAACCTAACCGTTCTTATGGTACGTCTGGATTGTTTGCACTTATTTTAAGCAATTGCAAATATTGGACCATAATTTGTTTAAGCATTGTCTTATTAACTAAAAACTTGTATCTCAGGTCAGAACTTGACTGGTTTGGCTGGAAGCCCTGCATATGTTGCCCCAGAAGTATTGTTGGGCCAATACTCTGAGAAGGTGGATATATGGAGTGCTGGAGTGCTCCTGCATGCTCTTTTGGTTGGCGGTCTTCCATTTCAAGGAAATTCATTGGAGGCAGTTTTTGAGGCTATTAAGTCCGTCGAAGTAGATTTTCAAACAGGGATGTGGGAATCAATATCTAAACCTGCCCGAGATCTTATTGGGAGAATGCTGACAAGGGATATTTCTGCAAGGATATCAGCTGACGAAGTACTTAGTAAGTTCATGATTGATTACGAATGTATTATAGGTTGCCTGTTTTATCTTGCTTCCTCCCTTGATGATGAATGCACCAAGAATTGTTGTACTTTTCTCTTTTATTTTTTTAAGTTATTTCATTGAAATAATTAAAATAGAGAATATTTCCAAGTTTTCTTGAAATTTATCTTTGCTATCGCAAGGTTTTTTTAGCACAGTAGAAGATTTGCCAGGTTTCAACAAGCTTTTATGGTCAATCCTTGGCAAGCGGTTAATTGGTTATACTCTTCTGAACTGCTTCTATGTATGTTTTATTTTTTGATATAACAGTGAATCTGTTAATTCTCACTTCCTCTGCCAGTTTCATTGCATGTTCCTGTTCTATACTTTTGATACACTTTCCTGTTTCCCTATTGTTTTTTGGAAGTAAAAAAAATGACAATACTTTTTTTTTTGGGTAAAGAAAAATGACAATACTTTAAATGACTCTTTGGTAGTTTTAAGTCGTGTGCATGTTGTATTAACATTCGGTGGTTCATTTTCAGGGCATCCATGGATATTGTTCTACACAGCGAATACATTAACAATGCTGCCCATCAAAACAAAATCGAAGCACCAAATTGGTGCTGCATGCCGACAGTTTGTGGCTGCATCTGAACCTAGGTTAGGAGTAAACAGGATAGATAATGGCTCACTTAGCGGGGTTTCATCCTCTGAGAGTTGCAATTCAGATGATCAGGATGAATGTGTGTTGATTGATGCGCTTGCGACTGCAATTTCACATGTGACGATATCCGAACCAAAGAGGAGCAGATTGTGTGTTCCCACAGGTCCAATAGTTCAGCAAGGTTCATCTAACATGAAGTCTAACAACCTTTGTAAAGCATTTTGACCTCCTGACATGCTTACACTACCTATACCACTATCTGGACTACTTTAGCTGGGTTTTTAGAATTTACTTTCCCCAGCGCATCATACAGTGGGCTAAAGTGGATTTTATATGCTGACATGTTGGCATGGGATGCCACTTCCTCTGAAGTTCCTTTTTAGTGTGAGATCCAATTGCAATTTTTTTTTTTGTCCCTTTGATCAACCTAATAACGATTAACTGAGTAAACTGAAATAATTGTACAGCATATGTAAATAGAATGATAATGTATCATTACCGTTTTTCTTGCTCTTGGTATATACAAGTAGAATATATTATAAGTGAAATCTTTGTGTAACTTGTGTTCCTAGGAAGCATGTTTTTACCAGCATAACGCAGCATGTGTAGTTACTACTTTTTTTTTTTAGTACTAAGGAGCTAAAGCCCAAAAAACAAAACTACACTAGCAGGCTACCAGCATCAAGAGCTAGCCACTGCCCCAACCCGCGGGGGGCTTCATGATAAATCACCAGGTTTGTTTCATTGGCACCAAAACAATTCGCAAGCCAGTCAGCACTATTGTTCATCCCTCTCTTCACATGCACAAAATTCAAAATCCAATCCTCCAAGCATCAAGTCTTGATGCAAGTCACCATCTGGGTACTGTACCTATTACCATCACCTCTTGATATTGCCTCAATCACCAAAGCGGAATCGCTCTCTACAATCAGGTGATGCGCTCCACTATCCCAAGCAATCTGTAGACCTATATGGATAGCCCAAAGCTGCGCCATCAGAGAGTTGCAGATGCCTATCTTGTAGGTGAATCCACTAATCCACTCACCTTTATCATCTCTGATCAGGCCCCCACAAGTCGCGATGCTTGTGTTGCTCTTCACCGCCCCATCGACATTGAGCTTCCACCATCCCAACGAAGGAGGATGCCACCTCTCATACGAAACAGACAACGGGGAACCGAGCTGAGACTTCAGACACCCCACTGCCTCCTTCTTCTCAACTATATATTTTGAAATAGTAAGGATGGGATCAAAGGGTCTACTGTAGAGAAGGTCATGCACCTCATTGTTTCTCCAAACCCAAAGGTGCCAGATAGTGGTGGAAAAAATATCCATCCAATTCATAGCTTGGCAGTGAACCCAGCCTTTAGAGATATTTTTCCTGATCCACTCATGAGCATTCAACGAGAAGAAATTGTCCTGCCTACCACCATTGAACCAAGCATTCCATATGGATCTAGCCTTCTTACAGTCTCTCAAAACATGGATAATACCTTCCATTTCATCTTCACAGACATGGTAGAAAGGGTTCCCTCCCCGATTAGCAGTCCTTGCCTTCACCAGAATTCGACCGTGAAGGGCCAGTCATAAAAAATTCCTCACTCTATAAGGGCCATCCCACTTCCAAATAATTCTCCAAAATGGGATCAGGGGTTAGAGTTTCATAACCCATGAGATTGAGATAAGCTTTCCTAACTATATGCCTTTCCCCCGCTGAATTTTTCCAAATTAACTTATCAAGACCCTTATCTTCAGAGGGAGGCAAGAAGGTTCGAATGTGATGAAGTTCCACTCACCAGACAACTCCTCCACCAGATCTATGTTCTTCATCTGAATCATATTAAGGTCAAGAGGCCTAAAGACCAAATCCTTCAGAGGTCTCTCCAAGTTGGTCCAAATATCATTCCATAACATTATATTTCGACCATTGCCAGAGTCCCATTGAAGAGAGTTGGTTAATTCTGTCCAAACCGAACACAAACCTTTCCATAATTTAGAATCAAGCTTAGAGGAGAAAATTTGCCTTCTCAAGTCAGCATCACGCCCATATTTCCCATATAGCACCTGAGTCCAAAGATCCTTTCCGTTATCTACCACCTGCCACAGAATCTTCATGAGGAAAGCCTTATTCTGGGTTTGAAGATCTGT
The DNA here is from genome assembly GCF_033153095.1 of Gastrolobium bilobum. Taxonomy (NCBI): domain Eukaryota; kingdom Viridiplantae; phylum Streptophyta; class Magnoliopsida; order Fabales; family Fabaceae; genus Gastrolobium; species Gastrolobium bilobum. The sequence goes on from NW_026898262.1 coordinate 227,962, forward strand.
AAAACCCAACCTCCCAACATTCCTAGGAAGACACAAAGTTTTCCAGGAGACTAAATGCACTTTCTTCTTCTGGGGGGAATCACCCCAAATAAAAGCCCTATGTACTTACTCTACTTCCTTACAAATCGAAATTGGTAAGGAACCATATTGCATATGATACCTGGGGATTGAGCCCAGGACCGACTTGGCTAAAGTAGTTCTCCCAGCAAAGGATCTTCCACCCAGCCAATCTGCTCCTGACCCGAAGAATAATATTTTCAAAAAAATTCCTCCTACCTCTACCATGATAGAGATTAGCTCCTAGATATTTCCCCAAAGAGTCAGCCTGCTTGAAACCACTAGCATGGACAATAGAGGATTGGATATCAAGTTTGGTATTTCTGGAGAAATAGATAACAGTTTTCTCAATGCTAACTGCTTGCCCTGACATAACGCTGAAATTATTTAGGCAGTCAATCATCACCTCCAATTGTTTCAAGGATGCTTCTCCAAATAACACCAAATCATCTGCAAACATTAGGTGCGAAATGAGAGGCCCTCTCCTGCTAGCCTTCATAGCTTTCCACTCATTCATCTTCATCTTTTCAGCAATAAGGTGGGATAGCTTATCCATGCATAGAACAAACAGATAAGGAGAGATTGGATCACCTTGTCTTATGCCCCTGGAGATAGAGAAAGGTTCTGATTTGGAGCCATTCCACAAAATCCTGAAGGAATGAGTATAAACACATTCTCTGATCACTGCTACAAGATCAAGAGGGATACCAGCCTCCAATAACACATTTTCCACAAACTTCCAATTCAAACAGTCATAAGCCTTTATAAGATTGATCTTGATCGACATGAATGCTTTCTGTCCTTTCATCTTGTTCATGGAGTGAGTCATCGCTTGAGCTATGATCACATTATCATGGATATTACGACCCGGAACATAACTAGTTTGAAAGGGAGAAACCAACTTATTCATGAGAGGCTTCAAACAATTCACTATAATCTTAGTGATAGCTTTGTAGAACACATTGCACAAAGCAATGGGTCTGAATTGGCTAATGTGCTCAGGGGACTCAATCTTGGGGATAAGCACCAGAAGAGTCTCATTAACACCTTTAATGATGGATGGGTTCTCAAAGATCTTCTTCATTTCCTCAAATATCCTCTCCTTTAACAAATTCCAATTACTATGGTAGAAGGCTGCCGGGAATCCATTCGGACCAGGAGCCTTATGGGCTCCAAGTTGAAAGAAAGCAACCTTGACTTCCTCCCTGCAGACAGGAATGCCAAGCCTACTAACTTCCTCTAACTCCAAATTCGGCCAATTGATGGAAGTGGAATACCAAGGCCTCTGCAGGTCCGTTTTAGTAAAGAGATTCACATAGAAGTTAGATACCAACTCTTCCAAGCTGCTTTTGTTCCTGACCCACACTCCAACATCATTCTTCAAGGCCTCTATTTTATTCCTTCTTCTTCTGGATATAGCCATAGTATGATAATACTTGGTATTTCGGTCATCATCTCTGATCCAAACCGTTCTCGACTTGTGATACCAGAGCTTTTCTTCCAAGTCTAGGGTATTTTCCAGGTCCCACTTTAGCTCAGTTTCTAAGCCTTCCAAGAAGCGATTAGAGCCCTCAGCCAGATTGCGCTGAGTCCCCGATAATCTCCTAAGGACAGTATCTTTTTTCCTCGAAATGTTACCAAAGGTGGAGGAGTTCCAATCATGAAGGATAGGAACAAGAACCTCCATATTTTTACTCGTCTCTAGATCATTATTCCAATTCTCAGCAAGAACATTAGAGAAATGAGGGTGCTCAAGCCAAGGGGGAAAGAAGCGAAAGGGTCTATCTTCCCACTTCTCAATTTCAGCAAAAAGATTGATGAGCAAAGGATTATGGTCAGAAAAAACTCTAGGTAAAATTCTCACTCTAGCTTCATCAAACTTTGATCTCCAAGAGGCCGAAGCTAACACTCGATCCAATCTCTTGAAAAATCGATCCAGATGCGCAAATGTGGGGCTTCTCCACGTGAAGGATGGGCCAGAGGCACCCAAATCAATAAGTCTACAGTCATCAATCATTTCTCCAAACGCAAAGCACTTATTAACATCAATCGGGGCACCTCCTTTCTTCTCAAACCTGGAAAGCACCTCATTGAAGTCACCAGCTAGCATCCAAGGATCCTGGATTTGGTTCTCAAAATTCCGAAGCTCCTCCCAGCTTTCTACTATCAAAATTGGGAGAGGCATAAATAGCAAAAAAAATGAAGTTCTCTCCATTATTCCAACTAATCCTCACATGAACAAACTGCTGACTTTTGTCAATGAGATTCACTGAGAACATAAGATTATTCCACAATATCCAAATTCCTCCAGAGAATCCTCTAGCTTCTTCTATGCAAAAATTACTAAAGCCCAAACTACGAATAGCTTTGGCTGCTCTAGCGCCACTAACACAGGTCTCCAGTAAAACAACTAGATCAATTTTATGTTTCCTAATAAAAGTAGATAGCATTCCTTTGAGGCGTTTCTTGGCCGCTCCTCTACAATTCCAAACTAGGAAATTCATTAAACACATTTAGACCTGTGGCAGTGTTGTAAGGAACTGCCAGTCCCAACACTTTCCTTCCCAATAGGGCTACACTACATAAGAGAAGGGTTACCAATATTAGGATCCCTATTCTCAGAAAGAGATATCTTCGCATCATTCGACTTAACTTGGCCACCATCCTTAGCCCCCCTGCTTCCCCCTCTTGGGCTGCCGGATTTTTTGAGAGAGGAAGACCCTTCTTCGCTGCAAGCATGGAAGAAATCGCCCTTTCCAACGCTTGATCCTTCTGCTTCTTAGACATGGAGTTCATCACTTGTAACACTTCCCTGTCTTCCTCTTTGTTACTGTCATTTTCCATTTATGGCCTCAGGGTCGAAGAGACTTCCCCTATATTGATATCTTTAATAATAGCTCCATTGGGCTTTGTTTCTCCAACTAAACTCCCTTTGGGCTTACTCCTAGAAGGCCCTTTTACTTTCTTACTCCGAGAAGGCCCTTTTACTTTTTTATCCTGAGATGCCCTCAACAAAGTTGGCCCCCCTATAACAGAGCTTTTATGGACTGGCCCCACAGATTTGTCCACACTCCTAGCTGCAAGAACTGGCGCCCCTAAAGTGCCTTTTGCCTCTGGATTGGAAGTCAACTTGTACCCCTCACCTACTACCTGCTCCCTCTGAGTAGCCCCAACCCTAAACGTCTGCTTTTCCGACACAACCACAACTAACTTGGAATTCGAGCTCCTTACCGTCTCGGCCTCTCTGACATCTTCTTCACCCTTGTCTCCGGCCACCACGATTTTCTCAACCTTCCTAACTTCAGCCGCGGGAGCTATCTGGGGAACTGCTTTGAGTTTGCGTCCTCTAGAAAATCTTTGGACGACCATCCATGCGCCAAATGCCTCAGATTTATCTACTCCAGCCACCACCTCCGGTCTAATAGCCGCATGATGCTTCTCCTCACCTCCAAGACTACTAACTTCAGCTCTAGCACTCTGAACTCCTCCTATACAAGCTTCTTGCCTATGCCTATACATTCCGCATTTAAAACAAATTAAATGAAGACCTTCATAAGCCACCTGAAGGATTTTCCCGGCTATCTCGAACTGTGAAATGAAACTCTTTCTCAGATCTATTTCCACACATATTCGAGCATACTTTGCCTTTTCCGTGTACTCACCTTCTCCTCCATCCGATTTTTTCAGAGAGTTCCTATCTATCTTTAAGGTCCTTCCAAATAGATTCCCAATCCTCCAGAGGTGTTGGCTTGTGTAAAATTCCAATGACAGCCCCAGAATTCTCATCTATATTGCCAATCTTCTTAGTTGCTCATCAAAGGAATCAAACATGGGTCTCCACCTTTGTACAATCACATAATGCTCAGCTACCACCCAAGGACCTTAGACATGGTGATAATCATTCTCATTGTGGAGGTTGACCAGAATATAGCCATTTTCCAAATCTATAACTTCAAACCTTCCTTTCAGACACCACTGCTTCACAAGTCTTGAAATGAGAAACATGTTGCTGATTTTCCTCCCTAAAAGTTTTACAATAAGAGCACTTCTCCATTTCTTACAATCTTCTTTATGTTGAGACATAGAGAAGTGATACACTAGACGTAGGGGGGTTTTCTGCTCCACCGGGACCTCCTCTTCCAATCTACCAAAATCTTTCTCTTCCTTCCTTTGGATAGACATCCAGTCTTCATCTTCGCTTCCTCCTTCATCATCTTCCCCATTGAGTTGCAGCACTATATCCTTGTAAGAGACAAGCTTCTTACCATCCAATGGAGAGTATTTCCTCTTACTGCTTACTGGAGATTTTCTGCCCAATGTCAGTTCACCTTCCTCATTTGAAGCTTCCTCGTTCATCTCATCGTCCATATGCGAGTCTTTTACTCCATTTTCCTTTGCTTTTTTAACACTGCGTTCCAGTAGGTCCTCTACCTCTCTCTCAATCGCTTTTCTAGGCTCCATTCTGTATCTGCATTGTGTAGTTACTACTTACCTAAGGCAGTACGTACTCCCGTTACTTTTTTTTTCCTTTTTTAATAAAGGAATACTTGCTCCGTTGCATAGAAAATGTGCCTCTCTAGTCTCTACTATAGAAAAAATTTCTGCCCCAAAATATCTACGAATATCTCAATAACTAATTTAATATTTCTACAAAAGACATGATTAGATATTCTTGGAGTAGGAAAAATGTTTACTTTTTAATATTGAATACGTGACATAAGTTGTGACATTACAAATACAGTTAAAATGAGAGACAATAATCACTCAAAAATTTGATCTGACATATACTTGATTATACAAAATAATATTTTTCTTAATTGGAGAGAACCTAACATTTTCTCTTCCTACAAAAAGAGAATAAATGTAATATCAAGCGTATATTTGTAAGATAAAAATGGGTATTTATTCCAAAAGGAAATTTAGACAGGGGATAGGATATTGTGACACACAAATAATGTTACGCACAATGTTACGACCACATCTTAACCGTTGATTTCCGTCAATCAATGGTTATCATTTTTCAAATCAAATTTATTAATTAATTATTAATTCGCAATAAATGATAATCGTTGATTGGCGGAAATCAACGGTTAAGATGTGGTCGTAACATTGTGCGTAACATTATTTGTGTGTCACAATATCCTATCCCTTTAGACAAATATCTATTATTATTGGAAGGATGACAATTTCAAGTTTTCATTTCATTTTTCCCTCCTCCTTTTATTCGTCTTTTGTGGGCTTCTCCAAAGGCTTACTTCAGCAGTAAAGCCTCCCTTAAAAAAGAAAAGATTTAATTAACATCTAGATATTTATGAAAAAAATATATATGAAGAAAGGTAAAATTTCGTAATATTCAGAGGAAATGCAACAATAAAAGTTGGTCATTTAGTTGATAGCATCAGCATCGACGGAGAAAAAAAAAAAAAAAGTCGCGTACATTCACAGTTTATTTAAAAGTTTTGTGATGAAGATTACCAAAAAAAAATAGTTTTGTGATGTGTGCCCTTTTGAAATAAGATGACTCACATTCCCCTAAATCCTTTCCACAAAAAGAGGGCATGCGACAATAATGATAGAACTTTTGGTTCCGGAAGCAAGAAAAAGCATGAAACATCCAAAAGCAATTCTGTTTGCACACAGCACACCTACTACTCTTGCTTAAGACGCAATACGTAATACGATAGAATGTTTGATTCTTAATATCCTTTTCACTTATACAATGCATACGACAACAAAACAGCTAATTCAGCATTGTGGGGTTTTAAATTAAACAGATTCTTATCTAGTACCATGCCATGAACTGAGAAAAGTTCAAGATTGCTACTTGCTACTTCATTTATCAGATATTCACGTGATATTTTAAAGAGAAAAAAGGGGACTTTACAAACTGCTAAACAAGCAAATTATCTCGTTTTTTACACATAACCACTGCTTCGTCCAATAAACATAAAGCGAAAGTCTCAGATATTTTAACTGTAAACTTGGACAATGGAGCTTTTCTATACAACCAAATTAGGCATCACAGCGAGTCGGCCTTAAGTGAAATCTTTCGACCAGGAAGATGAAGCAGTAAACCCCATCGAGTCCTCATTTTCTGGACATCTTTGACCAAAAGTACACTACAGTGAAACAGATTAAGGCAAAAACAACCACATGAACAATATGGTTTGAGCCATCTCGGATGATGCTCTTGTTCAATCTTCTTAAATTATTCTTCACCCCAGCTTGAGCCTTTATCATTGTCATTTGCTGTATTGAAACAGATATAAACAAAATGTTAACAAGACAGTTGGATATTTTCTTGTTAAAAAAGAGACAAAGTACGAATGAGGCAATGACTGATCAATTCCAACAAATCAACATTCCAACAAAAACCAGCCAAAAGATTTTTCCTCTGTATTCATTTTCTGAAGTAGAATATCTCATTAACGTGAATATTATAAAATACTGGAAACCTCATCATTTATATCATCTTCATAAGCAAAACCATAAAGTATTAATTATAATTTTTCTTCGATCCATCAATTATCTTTATGCAAATCAACCCAGAGTTAACCCTTGCTAACTACCCCAAAGTAATGAAGATCCACTTACAGATTATCAGAACTTCACCTAGGGTTCGGATACAAATGAGAGGTCAACTGTATTATAAGAAATTGTTTAAAGAAAGAAAAAGATGTTTCTTTTGTACCATGGAATTATTTTGTATTTTTAAGTGAAAGGTTCAAACTACACTAGTGGCATTAACATACGGTTTTCCATTTTAACTTAAAAGTTCTATGATTCTTTTTCTTTTTGGAGATTTCTCCATCGGTTCATTGATTACTCAACTAATCCGGTTCGAGCCGGATATGACCACAAAGGCGACAAAACTCTTCCTACCAATTTTTTTAACACAACTGTGTACTTAAGACTCGAACTCGATATCACTAGTTAAGCTGAAATAACCCCGTACCAGTTGATCAACGTGCTTGGTGGTAAGTTTTATGATTCTTAACATTGCAAGAAATTGACCCTAAATTTTTTATTGAAAAACATGTGACGCTGTTTCAGCTTTCATGATCTAAAGAAATTAAAATTTCAATAGTAAATCCATTTTGCCTTATTCATAAAGCAGGACACTCTAGGCACAATATACTCCTTTCTCCATCTAAGAGTTGAACTTGTAGAAACAAGCAAAAAATAACAAAATCTATGTGAAATATAGGTTATCCAAGAAATGATGTACCAGCTCTCCCAGAAAATCCTTCTGAAACTTTACTTCTGTGCCTATCTCTTCAGCAACCTGCATCAGAAATGTATGAAGTCGACTGAGAACATTAGGAAGCAGAAACGGGAACAGGAGAGATAAACAAAAGTTTTGAAACATGATATAGTTTCATCCAACTAGTTCTAATAAAAGAAAATGCATAGCAGGACAGAATTGAACAATAAGTCAAGCTGCTAAGACTCTATAGCTTTAAGTTGGAGATTTAACTTAGTGTTCCATCATTACCTACAGTAGCAGGCATACAAGCATAAATAATCAAATATTGTATCCAATATTTTCTCTAAGGAGCACTACATTTTTCTATCTTTTTTATTAGGCTAAGAATATGAATATTCCAATACAGTGGCAACCTCAAAAATGTAATTATTCTCCTTTATAAGTTTCAAGTATTTTAGAGTTAATCTACAGGCACCGGTTGTCCTTCCAACCCTTTACTCTTAGTGTGGGGGGGGGGGGACAATTTTATAGTGTGTGTGTGTTGTGTGTAAGAGAGAGCGGGTGAATTTTGATATGATAGTTATGAACACAATAAATAAAAATGAGAATTTGGCTTTATGGAGGAAGCCCGACCTCAAATGGCTTTACTGAGGAAGCCTAACCTCTTGCACAGAGTGCTATTTTCCATATAATTCTTCTAATTATCTTTATTCAAATACTTTAAGGTTTAAATAGATAATACAAGACAACCTTAGAAATAATTATCCACTACTTGAACAACCCAACAATTCAGAAAATAATAAAATAAAAAACCGTAACAGATAGTGATCCCACAGAACAACAATTTTAAAAACAGCAAAAGGGGGAATAACCTATAGGTTCTATGAAAATTGAAAATGATCAGATAAGAGAGATAGCTCGAGTTCATAGTTGGGTCAATTTAATTTATGCTAAGTAAGGGTTCCCATGGATGTTTGGCTACTTTGTTAATTAAACATTTGAACATTTAAACTCTCTACTTTGTTAATTGAATATAATAGAAGATACATTTTTCATCTTTCTAACTTGGCCACGAAGACCGTTGATTTCGTCGTCCATGTCCATCATGGGATCAATACGCAATTGAATTTCATCGGAGGCACCAACGGCTCTCGTGCTGAGCCCCTCTCTGCAAAATCCGAAAATATATATCAATCAACTATCGCATTCATTCAATTGATGGATAATCTTTGTAAACAAGAATGAATCGAAGAAGATAGATAGATAGATAGATAGATAGATAGATAGATAGATACCTTGATCGGTAAGGGGCAGCATCACCGTAGAAGGAGCCTCCTCTGTTCGAATTGGCCGACATTGAAATTGAAGAAAGAGAAGATGGAAACCCTTTTCGTGCACTGAGAAAAATTAGGGAAATCTAATTCCTCAGAATTCAAATTGACTGGTTTGGTGAATGAATTGCAAGTTACAACTCTATCTCCTAATACAAAATCACCTCTTTCTTCTGCTTTTCTAAATTCTAACCATCCCATCCACCTTTTATTTGTTGGTTTTTCGTTTTATCCTTTAACATAACACAATAAATTTTTCTACCCTCGCAATATTTTGTGGGACCCACACTTTTTAAAACAAAAAAATAAATAAAAAATTAAGGCACGCAAAATGAATCTCTATAACATTACACAATCACTTTTCCTACAACATAACTCTTATAAAACCCTTTATTGTTTGGGTGGTTATTTATGAACGAGTAAGATTTAAAAATAAAAATAAAAATTATTGATGAAGTAATTAAAGTAACTGATGGAGCATTTATGATAATTAGAGAAAACTTTCTGATAATTAGGAATTACTTTCCTTATTTCATTGATTCGATATAATTACTAAATTAATGATCGAAGATTATATTATTACGTGATATAATCGAAAACTTATTGGCTATCACCACTATAGTTGTTAAAATCTCAATTTATCATTACGATTTTACGTTGTAACGATTTTTTTTCATCAAAATGATTTTATCAATATTCCAAACGTTTTTACGATTTTTTTATATTACAATTTGATGTTTTACGATCTTTTAACCTCTTTTCGATTTAACTTAAAATATCAATTTTAACAACCTTGATCATGACAAGTGCATCGGTCGTACAAGTAATATAGTGGATCAATAGAATCCACGTGCCATAATAGAGAAAATCGTACAAGTAATATAGTGGACCAATAGAATCCATGTGCCATAATAATAGAGAAAGGCTCATCCTCTCATTGGAATAACAAATACATTGAGCTTCGTTACCGAATGAAAGATGAGACTAATTTCCCTTCGAGGGAGATTTGAACCCTGACCCAAATAAATCAGTGAAAGCTCAGCTCTCAATTAAGCTACCCTTGGAGGTTAAAGTCCATTTAGTTTACTTTAGACGATATTAGGATTTGATATTTATAATTTTCAAATTTCTCCTATACGATTTTGATATTTCTTGTAGATGTAGTTTTGTTTTGAGTAAATCAAACGAACTATACGTTTGTGATCTTATTTTTCATTTTTGTGACATTTTTTACCAAAAATATAATAAAATATTTTTTTTCGCTGGTAGGAATTATGACAATAATTTTTAATTTGCAGAATAGATTTATTCCTAACATTTATTTCTCAGATTCATATAATAATCAAAGAAGAAATTATATTTAAAAAGCATGTAAGTGGGTAATTGGCGCTTGGAAATAGAATTTGCAAGCAGTAATTGAATATTGTCGTTGATTTAATAAGTAACTTCAATTAACACAAAAATATATTCATAAAAAAATCGTAATTTGATTTCATCAAGCATGGTTATATACAGTGTTTTAAAATCCCAAGTCAACCCCACCTCTTTCCTCTGAGAGTTGGGGTCACGAGTTTGATCCTATATGCACATCGACTCCTCCGACCTCCAAAATCCGGCCGGATTTCAGTGACTTCCAGATCGGAGGGGTCATTGCATATTTTTTTTTTAAAAAAAAATTCCACGAAACAACGTTTATTAAAAAAAATGCTTGCAAAAAAAGGTTACAACAAGGGACGTTTGGTAGAGAAGTAATTTTTTAGCACCTGGGTATCACAATTACTGAAAATATAGTTGGAAAAAAAGATAACCGGAAATAATACGAAAAAAAATATTTAGTAGGCCAAAATATTACCGAAAATTTATTAATTTTACTGAATGGGTGTTTGGTTGATGTTAAAATATTACTGGGAAAATATGTAACTTTTACGAAACTACCTTCTCTCGTAATAAATCACTTTAAACATGATGTTTTAGAAACAAAATTCATTAAACAGATCCATAAAACAACAGTGCATTATGAACCACGATGGAGATCTGGACGTGCACAAGGTTAGGCAAGTTTCACGGCCTGCATCATGAAGTTAGATGGAGATCTGGTTAACGATTTGTGAAACAACTTATGCTAGGGCTCATAAGGGTATTTTTGTCTGCAAAAAATGTAAATGGATACCCAATAGGCAGGTATAAAAAATTACCATGTTGAATGAGGTATTTTTTTTTGCCTATCGGTAGTGTTAAATGGATACCTGGTCACAAAATATTCCAAGGAAAAATTTATGTTTTTCTTGTATCAAATATGGGTATAAATAATTCCCACTATCAAATTCCTGGATATCCATTTTATTACCATGTACCAAACAGCCCCCAAAGGTATTATAATTTATACATATATGTTTTCAAAAAAAAATATTATACATACATTAATTGTTTATTTTCTTTTAGACAAATATATGTATATATTTGTTGATGTTGAAAATTGGAAAAAATAGGAATCAATTGAAGCATCAAGATTATGACCCAATTAATTTGGAAATAATGGATGATCATTCAACTAGTTGGGTTTTTGAGGAGTCACCATCATCATTAACCGATGAAGAGGCAAGATCTTTGAGGAATAATACCATTGAACCAATTATAGATAGTATTGGTATGTTTCTTTATGATTATAATTCTATTGTTTAATTTGATGATTTGATCATGTTATATTATTTATTAACTTAAATATAATATGTTATTGTAGATGAATTAAATTTAGATGAGGATGATATAGATGATGAACCTTATATGGCCATTGTACCCCAAAATAAAAGCAATGTTCCTCGAGGTTTGGATGGCAATAATGGAGAAGGACAAGGATAGCCTGGATTTGATAATGTTACTTTTCATTAACTCCATTAGAGTATGATATTTGTACTTTGGTATCATGATACTTTAATTAGGTTGTGTAATATTGACTTGTGGTTGTAATTGGTGAATTATGTTAAGTATATTCTGAATCTTTGGTAATTGATTGTTTATTTTTTAATATTTTCATATACGATATATATATATATATATATATATATATATATATATATATATATATATATACATAATTTTTTTAATATATAAAATTGGGTCAGCATAGTGACCCTGTGACCCTCCGGATAAACCCGTGACCCCTGACTTTGGTCGGGTCGATGGTCGGGCCGAGTTTTTAAACACTGGTTATATAAATTATTTACTAATACCTTATCGGTTTTATTGTTAACATTTGATAAATGAATATAGGAAAAATAATTTTTTTTCCCGAGGAATGGGTAAAAATGTGTCAATTCATGCGAAATATATATCTAAGTTCTTAAAATCTGGGAGTGAACGGTGATTTCAATATCAGAATGTACCTGATTTATATAAGGCAAATCATAATATATGATTTTCCTGTGGTGATCCGAGTATGTCTTGATGTGGAAAGCCAAGGTCTTGATGAGTGTAGCCAAGCATTGTTGGAAGAGCCAATGTTTGAGGAGAAGCCAAGCATTGATGAACCCTATGAATACTCGATGAAGCTTCTCCACGAGGGGGGAGAATGTGGATGAGATGTTGAGGAATCCAAGTATGAATGATTGAGTGAAAAGTTCCATATTGGTTAAGAATGAACTAAGTGATCACCATATAAGTGAATGGACCCATGCACCTAATGCCTTAAGGTTTTGGGTTTGATTGTGGTGTTCTAAGCCCACTTAACATTGCTGCTAACTTGGCCCATGGTTGGCGGTCTCTCCCCGCCATGAGCTCCCCGTGCACGACCCAATAAGTGGTATCAGAGCTCTTAGATTAAGGGCTCTCTGACGTCAAAGATGGAGGGTGTCGTAGAGCATGATGGTGAAGGAAAGAGCGATAAAGAGTGGGATCTCCTCAATCGGAAGACAGTTGCTATGATTTGTAAATACATCGACAAGAGTTTGTTCAAGCATGTATTGGCATACACAAATGCTCACGAGTTGTGGACGACGACTTGTGAAGCTAGACTACAAGGATAGACAAAGCATGATTGAGCACATGAACACATACAAAGGGATCGTCAATCAGCTGACAAAGATTGACATGAAGATTAATGACGAGTGCAAGCCCTCTTGCTACTCAGTTCGTTGCCTGAGAGTTGTGATACTTTGGTGGTGACACTTAGCAACTAGACCCCAGAACGAAAGATGACACTGGACTCGGCCCTAAAGGTCGGTCCAAGCCGAGGCCAGATACTCTCACATATTTCTACTGTGGAAAATTGGGTTATTAGAAGTCGGAATGCCAAACTTTGAAGAAGGATAAAATGATGGGCAATGTTAAGCCGAATATGATATAAATCATCCGAAGAAGAGTTAATAGCACAGCACCACGGCCGTAGTAGACAAGGTCGAGGTCAATGTCTTCTTGATTGGTAAGACAGCTATCTGAATGTCGCCTATGACGACTGTTCATATGTTGTGGACTCAGGAGCATCCTTCCATATCACACCCCACAATGAGTTCTTCTCTTTATACCAAGGCGAAAAATTTGGTATCGTGAAGATGGGTGACCAGGTTGCCAGCAAGATAGTGGGAGTTGGAGAAGTCATGATGATGACCGACATGAGCTATAGACTAGTTCTGAAGAAGGTAAGACATGTTCCCAACATGCGATTTAATCTTATCTAGGAAGGAAAGCTCGATGAAGCCAGGCTGGAAAATTACTTTGGTGGAGGAAGATGGAAACTTGCCAAAGGTAGATTAGGGGTAGCTCGAGGTAAGAAAAAAGGACTTCTCTATGTTGTGCAAGGGAAGGTCGGCGATGGAGAGACCAATACGGTGCAAGATGAACTAAGTTTGGAGCTCTAGCACAGATGACTTGGACACATGAGTGAGAAAAGTCTGCAAATCCTCGCCAAGAATGAATTGTTACCGAACTTGAAAGGTATAGAGACATGCATACATTGTCTAGCAAACAAGCAATGTTGAGTTTCATTCAAGAGACTGATCAGCGTAGAAGAAGGAAGTATGTTCTTGATCTTGTTCATACTGACGTGTGTTCTATGTCAGAAAAATCTCTAGGTGGTGCGTACTACTTTGTCACGTTTATTAATAGCCACACCAAAAGAGTGTGGGTGTTTTTACTGAACACGAAAGACCAGGTCCCTCAAGAATTCTAGGAGTTTCACGCAAGGGTAGAAAAGGAAACCAACAGAAAGCTAAAGGTCATTTGAGCTGACAACGGCGGAGAATATTGAGTTCCATTTGAAATGTACTGCAGGGCAGCAGGTATAAATAGAATCAGAATATCCGAAAATCTGAGGTGAAATAGAAGAACCGAGTTCCGAAAAGCAACAACAAACTTGACAATTCGTTCAAGTTAGACGTCTTTCCACTAGATATCCTGCAGACGAGTACACAGTTGTTGCAAAAGAAGGAGAGCCTCATAGTGGTGAAGAGTCAATGATTAGTGCTGAAAATTAAGAGTGGGAGAAAGCCATGCAAGATAAGATGACATCCTTGCAAGAGAATCACACCTTTGATCTGGTTGAGCTACCAGAAGGCATTTAGGCTTTGAAGAACAAATGGGTATACAAACTCAAGGTGGAGGAGAACAACGCGAAGCCGAGGTATAAAGCCTAGATTGTAGTAAAGGGGTGCAATCAAAATAAAGGCATTGACTTTGAGAAGATATTCTCACCAGCGGTGAATGTGACATTAATCCGAACTTTTCTAGGCATAGCGGCCACTTAAAACTTGGAAGTCGAACAACTTGATGTGAAGACGACCTTTCTTCATAGAGACTTAGAAGAAGAAATATACATGGAGCAACCTGAAGAATTTGAAGTTCCGTGTAAAGAACATCTGGCACACCGACTTGAAAAAAACTTGTATGACATGAAGCAAGCACCCCGGCAGTGGTACAGAAAGTTCGAGTCCTTCATGACTCATCATGACTTCAAGAAGATTCAAGCACATCACTGTGTGTTTATCAAGAGGTATGATGCCGACTTCATCATCCTCTTGCTCTACGTAGATGACATGCTAATAGTGGGGAAAGACACGAGGAAGATTAATGCCCTCGTAAAAGCCTTGAGAAAGTCTTTCTCTATGAAGGATCTCGACCCAGCAAGACAGATTCTCGAGATGAAGATTGTTCGAGATCGCTCAAGGAAGCTCTTGGGCTATATCAGGAGAAGTACATAGAGAAAATCGTGAAAAAGTTCAATATGGAGCAATCCAAGATGGTCAGTACTCCTCTGGTTGGACACTTCAAGTTGAGTTAGAAGCAGGTTCCAACCAATGATGAAGAAAAAGACAAGATATCAAAGGTCTCATGTCTGTCATATGTAGGTCATCTTATGTATTCCATGATATGCACAAGGCCCAACCTTGTTCATGCAGTCGGGGTTATAAGTCGATTTCTATCAAACCCGAGTAGGGAGCATTGGGACTTCGTTAGGTGGATATTCAGATATCTTAAAGGTACGGTTAATAGGTGTTTGTTCTTTGGGAGAGGAAAACCCGAGTTAGAAGCGTACTCAAATGCTGACCTGGGTGGAGATGACGACTCGAGGAAGTCGATTACATGTTACCTGACTACCTTTGCAGGGGGAGCTATTTCTTGGCACTCCAAACTTCATAAGCGTGTCTCCCTGTCCACTACCGAGGCAGAGTACATTGCTGCAACTGAGGCATGCAAAGAGCTAGTATGGATGAAGAGTTTTCTACAAGAGTTCAGCTATAGTCAAAAGAAGTATGTGCTAAAGTGTGATAACAAGAGTGTTATACACTTAGCGAAGAACTCAGCATTCCATGCATGGTCAAAGCACATAGATGTGTGGCACCATTTGATTCGAGATGTGATAGAATAAAAGTTTCAGTAACTTGACAAATTCCATACCAACTTGAGCTGGTCGTACATGATGACCAAGACAGATCCAACATGGAAATTTGAAGATTTCAGCGAAAGTGCCAGGTTGACTACCCCGGTTTCATACCCTGAATGAGGGGGAGCCCGGATATCCTCCCTCTTAGGCACGGAAGGGGAGTTTGTTAGGTCTGTGGCCTATGATGGACTCGACCTAGATTAATGGGTGCCTTAATCTTTTGTTTATAAGAGATGCTTAGATGCTGAGCCGTCAGGAGAGAGAAGAAGAAAAAAAAGAGAGAAACGCGCAAGAGAAAAGCGCAAGTCAGAGGCGAAGATTCTCTGAGGAAGAAACCCAGCGCTATCGCTGAAGAAGAAGACTATCCTGTAGAGTAGGATTCTCGATCGCCTTTACAGAGATAAATACTTGTGCGAGACACTTGTAAGTAAACCCATCCTTTAGAGGTGAAGTCCTTTGGTTATTGAAATAAAGAGAATCTTTTGTAAATCTCATTATTTATAATGGACAATTTTTTGGACTTGGTCCCGTGATTTTTCCTCTTCACATCAAAGAAGTTTTTCACGTTAAAAATTCTTGATATTCTCTTTCTCTTTATCTCTGTTTTATTTTTGATTTGTTATTACTGTTCACCAACGTTTCCGCAAGCCAACTTGTGAAGGCCGAGCTAATTGAATCTAAAACAGGGCTCAAAATTGCCGGGCTCCGAGACACAACATCATCACACCCTTTAATTTGTAGTGAAGATTTAACTTAGAGTTCCGCCATTACCTACAGTAGCAGGCATACAAGCATAAATTATCGAATATTCTCTAAGGAGCAATACATTGTGAAATTGAAAAAAAAAAAGGCGGACATGCATATACAAGACTAATTTAGTCATATCATTCTCTTCATTTTTCTATCTTTTTTATTGGGCTAAGAATGTGGATATTTCAATATAGTGCAAACTCAAACATGTAATTATTCTCCCTCCTAAGTTTCGAGTACGTTATGCCGAGCACAGGGTCCCTTGGATGTTTGGCTATTTAAGGGAAATAGATGTATCATGTTACATAGAAAATTGGTTGTGTCATGCTATAGACACAACCAATGTGAACCCCACCACTTTTAAAATAAAAAGAAAAGAAAAGAAAGAGGTGGGGTCCACATTGGTTGTGTCTATAGCATGACACAACCAATTTCCTACAAGATAATATATCTATTTCCCAACATTTAAACATAAAAACTCTCTACTTAGAGTGTGTTGTAATAATGTCGTATACATTTTTTATTCAATTGATGAATAATCTAAGTAAATAAATTGAATCGAAGAAGATAGGTCCTTGAACGGTAAGGGGCAGCATCACCGTACAAGGAGCCTCCTCTGTTGGAATTGGCCGACATTGAAATTGAAGAAGGAGAATATGGAACTCTTTTTGTGCACATAGACAAAATTGGAAAATCTAATTCCTCCCAATTCAAATTGACTAATTTGGCATTTGGGGTTTGATGTTTGTCTTTTTAAAGGATATAAAATTGAGTATTTTTTAGTAAAAGAATGAGATATACGATGGAAATCATATGAGAAGAAAGTGAGTGGTTTTTTTAATTTAAATTTTATATAAAAAACATTAATTTTAATTAAAATGTTCATCCTTTAAAAGGACAAATATTTTCCCTTACTTTTAATATACAGAATAGATTTATTCCTAACATTTATTTGTCAGATTCATATAATATTCAAAGAACATATTATATTTAAAAAGCATCGTAAGTGGGCAATTGGCGCTTGGGAATAGAATTTTCTTGTAGTAATTGAATAACATTGTTGATTTAATAAATAAATTCAATTTACACAAAAATATAACGGATAAAAAAAATCGTAGTTTGATTTCATAAAGCATGGTTATATAAAAAAATTATTAATATCTTTTTTTTATATACATGTAAATTTTATTAATATCTTATATGTTCTATTGTTGCCGTTTGGTAACAAAGTAGGAAAAACATAAAGATTTTATTTTTACTTTTTTACGAACAATGGTTAAAAATGTGTAAAAATCCATGCAAAACATATATCTAAAACAAGTCATTCTCTAAACCTGCGAGTCAATGGTGATTTATGTATCATAATATGTAAGAATTATACCAGGCAAATCATCATAATCAAAATGTAATACTTGGAGTGAACAGAACCACAAGGGTATTCATCATAATCCCACGGTGAAAGAAAAGGGGAGGGGGAGGATATTGAACAATGGGGATAATCGTCATATTGTAGTTACGATCATGAAAAACTGTTGCTCGTTCTTCAGACTGCTTCCACGACAATGAATTGGTAATGGAAAACTTGTAACCCTTGTGCATGATCAATGCCAACAATCGAGCAGTGTTTTTGGCATCATCAAGTCCAGAATGAGCACGACCCTCCCATTCCAATCCAGCTATCTCAACAGCTTTCTTTAATTTGCACCTCATATCACCAAACACCTCATGGAAAGGAACCCGTAAGTCGATCCACATGTTGAAATAAGCAGGCTTTGGTATCTTCTTGAATTTGCACTCAGATTCAAGCATTACCTGACAATCGCAGATAGACCATGTGACAACAGCAAAGTTGGAGTTCTTTATCCCATTGATTTCAAGCCATTCATCGTGCATGAGTAGAGCCTCGTCCAATGTAACTCCGCTATCCACCTGATCTTGTTGTATACCAGTAAGATCCTTGCAGAAATCAGTCAGAATTTGATTATGAGTATGCCTCACATATGTCTGGAAACATGCTTTTGTTTGGCCAGTGACACCACTCACTATGACGGATGGAAACTCAATTATTTCTTAAGGGTGGGGATTTTTATCCTTGTCGCAAGTAGCCTCAAAATCTATGACCACAAAATAATCAAATACCTGAGGAACCTTGGGAGAGTTAAGATGACAGGTTGTCCTTATGTTGCAATCATTGGAAGACTCAAGAAACTCACAGCCAAAACGAGGCCCACGTCTAACGAACACTTCCATAGAACTCTGCTTTCTCTGGAATTTGCAATGTAAATGTTTTCGGTGCTCCATATTTTCAAAACAGTTGGAATAACACAGATTTATACATATGATAGTCGAAAGCTGAATCCTATTTATAGAGGAAGGAGAATAATGATAATCACTATAGAAGATTTTATTAGATAATAGAAAATTTTAAATAAGGAAACAAATCCATATCAAAACCAATCTTAAAAGATCTTTTACGATATTCTAAATTATTTAAATTTTTGATATAAGGAAGACGTCGTTTGACATTTTCTATTTAAATTAATAAGGATAAAGATAAAGTTAAAGATAAAAATATGCAATAATTAAGTTAAAACTAAAGATATAAATAAACGATGATATTTTTCCTAAAATTAATGAAAATTTCAAAAGATAAAAAAACTAGAGTTAAGAAAAGATATGATTAACTAGTTACAATCAATTAGCATAAAATTTTAAAGATAAATAAACAATTACGATTATATTAATATCATAAATAAAGGAAAGGTTAATATAGAAAACTTGAAAGTTATCTCCTAAAATTTAGGAGAGTTTCAAAAGATAAATAAGTTAGAATTATAGAACTATAAAATTAACTGATTAAAGGAAAGAAAAGTAACATTAATTACAATCAATTAACATAAAAAGCTAAAAGATGAATAAATGATGGGTTCACTTTTTCTACCGTCAATGTAGATAACTTATCTACATTGAGATCAAAACGACGTCATTTTGAGGCGAAAATCAAGTTATTTTTGTAATTATAATTTGTTTTAGGGTTATAATGATCTTTTTCATTATAAATTTTTACTTTTTTAACCCAAAACGATGTCGTTTTAGAAGCAAATATATATAACTTATCTACATTCAATGTAAAAACATTAATGCCATAAATGATTATAATTAAATCAAGGCTTTAACATTTTTACGGTGAATGTAGATAAGTTATCTACATTCACTCCCAAAACTATGTTGTTTTTGGTTAGAAGATTAAAAAATTATAAGTAGAAAAACTGTTATAACCTTGAAATAAATTATAATTACAAAAATACCTTGATTTCTGTCAAAAAACAACGTCATTTTGGACTCAATGTAGATAAGTTATCTACGTTGACCGCAGAAAAAATGAATCCTTAAATCAATATGATATATAAAGAAAAAACATATTATAAGAAACTTAATAATTAATTAAATTCAAAATAGGGATAGGATATTATGACACACAAATAATGTTATGCACAATGTTACGACCACATCTTAACCGTTGATTTCCGCCAATCAACGGTTATCATTTTTCAAATCAAACTCATTAATTAATTTTTAATTCGCAATAAATGATAACCGTTGATTGGCGGAAATCAACGGTTAAGATGTGGTCGTAACATTGTGCGTAACATTATTTATGTGTCACAATATCCTATCCCTTGAAAATATATTCAAATTTTATCTTTCATAATATTTTGGAATGTATATTATAAATTATTTATTTAAATATATAATTTAGACATCCTTGAATTATTTTATTATAACGAAAACATTGTTTGACTTTTTTATATTTAAATTATAAGGCTAAAGATAAAGCTAAATATATAAAAAATATAAATTAGAGTTTCAACAGATAAATAAATTAAAATTAAAGAAATATAAGATTAACTGACTAAAAAGGAAAGAAAAGTGACATTAACTGCTTGATAAAAAAAAAAAAGTGACATTAACTACAATCAATTAGCATAAAATCTCAAAAATGAATAAATAATTACAATTAGATTAAAATAATAAATAGAGGAAAATTTATCATAAAAAACTCGACAATTTGTTAAATTCAAAATATATTCAAATTTTATCTTTCAAAATATTTTGAAATGGATATTCTAAATTACTTAAATATATAATTAAGACATTCTTGAATTATTTTGATATAACGAAGACATTGTTTGACCTCTTTATATTTAAATTATAAGAGTAAAAATAAAGTTAAAAGATAAAAATATTCTAAAATTAAGGCAAAACTAAAGATATAAAAGAAAATGAAAGTTATCTTCCAAAATTAAGGAGACTTTCAAAAGATAAATAAATTAAAATCAAAGAAGGATAAGATTAATGATTAAAGGAAAGAAAAAAAAACTGACTAAAGATAAAAATATCCAATAATTAAGATGACTTTAATGTTTCGATAGTGAATGTAGATAAGTTGTCTAAATTCGCTATTAAAACGACGTCGTTTTGGGTATAAAAATAAAAAGATTATAATAAAAAGACTATTATAACCCTAAAATAAATTATATTACAAAAATACTTTGATTTTCGTCTCAAAACGACATTATTTTGGACTTAATGTAAATAAATTATCTACATTGATTTTAGAAAACGCGAATCCAATTAGGATAAAATTAAAGATATAAATAAATGATGATATTTTTATCCTAAAATTAAGGAAAATTTCAAAAAATAAAAAAGTTTAGAAAAGATAAAATTAACTAGCTACAATCAATTAGCATAAAATTCCAAAGATAAATAAATAATTATGATTAAATTAATATAATAAAAAAGAAAGGTTAGTATAGAAAACTTGACAAAAAAATTAAATTCAAAATACATTAGCATTTTATCTTTCAATTTTTTTTGAAATGTATCATAACAATTACGATCAAATTAATATAATAAATAAATGAAAAGTTAATATAGAAAACTTGACAAAAGAAATAAGTTCAAAATATATTAAGATTTTTTTTTGAATATTTTGGAATGGATCATGACTTTGATTTATCTAAATTTTTATAATTGTACAAACTAGAGTAAATAACTCTGCCCCGATTCCCCGTGTGTTATTTAATAATCATGTCATGCTAGAGTTGATTTTGTAGCTTCATATCACTGTATTTTTTTCTTCTTTCGATCCTTATTACCATTGATTTTTACCCTTATAAAATTAGGATGCTCTCATATAACATGGTCATATAAAACATATAAAATAACACATGAGAGGATCCGGTTTCAATAAATTTTCTAGGAGACTATAGACTATTTAAGATATAATTAATAAATTATTAAATGAATATCTCCATTTATAAATAAGGCAAAGTGATTAAAGTCAAATTAAACAAAAAAATGGAAGTCTTGTTATAAAACTAAAGGATAACAAGAACATAGTGAAGATAATAGAAAAAGAAAATTAGGACAAGAATAAAGGAGGATAATTTCTATTGTAATGTCATGTCTGTTGTACATGTCTTGATTTATAAGCTCTTATTACATTGTAAGTTACAACGGAAAATAATTAATAATTTTTGAGGAGTTACATTTTGGAATAATGTCTCTAAGAGTTATAGACATCCAAAAATATATATTATTTATAACATTTCCTCTTGATGTCCATTAAAATAATGTACCTCGTTAAAACCTTACTAGGAAAAAATCATACGACAAAAAAATCTTGGTGAAGGAAAAGAGTATACATTTCTAATAATATGTATTGTAAACTGTCTCGTTAAAAACCTTATCAAAAAACCCAATGGGACAAAACCTCGGTGAAGGAAAAAAAAAGTGTTGTACATATTTTATCTCCCTTGATTAGAACATCATTTAATGTCTCTGAGTCTACAAATTTCAGTCTCATTTACAAGCTTATCAAAATTTGAATTAAGCAATGTCTGCTAAATTATCTCTTGTTGAACGCCATGAAATAGTTGTGTTTGCACTTGTGATTGAAATCTTGTTGGTCAGTCATAGCTTGCATTATTATTGTTTTAGTAGGCATGGTGTGCAAGGGCACAAACAAAGAGTGGCTCCTGGCAGGTTTCCAGCGGCGCGAGTACATGAACGAATCAAATTAACACCCGAAAGAGAGGGATTCTAAAGACTGTGCTGGTATGAGACAATACAGTTGGGAATAGCTTATAAGAATTAATTAGTACTACCTATACTAACAAGATGCATCTACTTTTCAGTAGCCCGTAACAGAAAAACTCCATAATTAAGCGTGTTTGACTTATAGTAATCCTGGGATGGGTGACCTCTTGAGAACTTTTTCCGGAAAGTGTGCGAGTGAGGATAAAACATGCTGAAAAGTCTCGTGTTAGTGTGTGGGGATAGTCATTAATTCTTGATGCGGCCGGGCGTTACAAGTGGTATCAGAGTAGGGAGAGTTGCAGTAATTATGAGATGAGTGACCTCCTGAAAAGTTTTTCCGAGAAGTGTGCGAGTGAGGACAAAGCATGCTGGAAAATCTCGTGTTACTGTGTGGAGATAGTCATTGTTCTTGAAGCGTCCAGACGTTACAAACAACATCCATTAAATGCATGTCAATTTTTCATGCACTGTCACACAAATAAGATATTTGGAGGCAATTGTATCTAACACGGGAGAATTTATTTCATGTAATAAATGCTAAACTTTTGTGAAAATTATTTTGCTACAAGTCATTTTTTATATCTTACAACTTCATTGTTTTATTACAATTTTGCACATTTATACCCCACTGGCTTTACACCTTTATGTTGGGCAATTATTTTTCCATTTACATTCGTCAACAAATTTAGCTTCAAGATCCTAATCTTGTTTCATTATTTCAAAAAATATTGTCAACAATTATATCTTTACGGTTCCAACTTTTTTGTGTAATGACGTAAGTGATAAAGATATCTTCATTTTCATTATTTTTTGTGTAATGACGTAAGTGATAAAGATATCTTCATTTTCATTATTTTCATGTACCCAAACCTCCCTTAACGTTTAACAAAAGTTATGTCTTCAGGATTAACAATTGTCTCCATATTGGACCATCTTAAACATTTGCCCCTTTCCCCTTTTTTTTGAGGATTTTAATCGTTAGAACCAATCATTTTTCTATGTTTTAGTTTTATTTGCACTCGTAGATTGTCCTGTTGAGACATCAATTTGAATATGAGCATTTACAGTTGGAATGTTAGACTCGTTGGTCAGTCAAACAATTTGGCATTTGATGTATAATATATTTTTCTCATAATTGTTTTGTGCAAGGATCTATATAAGATAATGATAATGCATTTTGATTAATATTTTTTTCAATTGCTTATTCTCTCCCCCCTCATGTTGGAAATATTGATAACAATAAGCAAATAATAATTTAACTAAATCTCTGGTCATTATTTCAAGATATTATAGGAGATTCATATCCAACGTATATTTTCAACTTTAATTGGGGGGCTTATCTTTGTGCATTGCGGTGGAGTAATTGGAACATTCATCGCATATCAACAAATTATAAGATTGTAAATATTTGACTCCTGATCATAAGCCAATTGTAATGGAGAGAATTAACAAGGAGTAGTACATGAATATTCACCTGTTGTCCATCAACTATGCCTTATGATAACTTGTTGGCTTGTTGCATATAATTGATGGTGCATAAAATATTTTACATGACACACTCATATTAAAACAAGATATAAAATATAAATTTCTCAAAATATTAATCATTCAATTTTTTTTAACCAAATCAGTTCATTAAAATATAAAGTTATTACCAAAATTTATTGATATGAAAGAATTAGGTGATTTTTTTAACTATTGTGATGCTTTTGATAATTTTTTTTTTAAATTTCAAACTAAACCTTTACAAAATTAATATAACGACATCCAAATAAATAAATAAAAAACTGAATATTAATTGAAAAAAAGAGATTACATACTCTTTTTGGTCCTCAGCAAATTTCACGATGCCCGTTTTAGTCCCTAGCAAATAAAAAGACTCATCATGATCTCTAAGAAATTCAAAATGAACCTATTTAGTTGAAATCGTGGTCCCTCACAAATTTAAAAAAGATCCATATTAGTCTCTAAAAAGACTAAAATAGGTCCATTTTGAATTTCTTAGAGACCACGACGGACCTTTTTATTTGCTGGGAACTAAAACGAGTATCGTGAAATTTGCTAGATCAAAAAATGTATTTACTCGAAATTTTTTTGAAGAATTTTCCGAGAAACGAGAAGAGATACGCTAATATGTATGCATAATGGATTAGGACAAAACCAAAGGGCAAAATGGTAAAACATCTTTTTTGGTAGACTCTACCTGCGCCTGCACAGTACAAAAGACACTGAGTCAGTTCTCACTATTTATACTCCATTCTTTGCTTCTAAAAGGGCTAAACTTACTTTGTGTAGAAATTAGAATTTTATAGCCACCAGCACCGTGATTCCCAACCCCAACTCCTCCGTTTCTTTTGATTTCGCTCATCTCTCTCTCTCTCTCTCTCTATTTTTCTCTTTTTTTCTTCCCACTCCGGATGTGTATGCACTTGCTCCTTTTTCTCTCATCTCTCAGGTATATATGTATCTCTTTTTCATCACCACACACTTTTCCGATTATCACTACCGATTATTTATTTATTAATTTATGTGTGATGAACATGATCTATTTATTATTATTAATATTTTTTTTTATTTTTTTTTGTGTTCAGAATAAATTTATGATTCTCTTTCAATTTCTATGCGTTCTGGCACCGGTTTAGTTTAGTGAAATTGAAGGATTCTGTGTTATCTTGTTTTTTATTGTTGATGTCGGTTTTTATTTGACCTTGTTATTGTGTGCTCTAGTTCAGAGTAGAGAAGTTGAGGTGAGATGACAACCCTAAGATCGAGTTGGCCGTCGAGGCTGCGGCAACTTCTATCCAGCGAGGGCGCCATTGGCCCATCCATTAAATTGGACTCTGAACCTGTCAGTTTTCTCTCTCTAACACTCATGTTTTTTTTTTTTCATTTTACTTGTGATTAGGGTTCAACTGGATCAATTTTTAACTAAACCTAACCCATTTATGATATATACATATTTAAAATTTTTAATCGCCATCTCATTCATCTTATCTAATAGGGAAATGCATTTTCAAAGGTTTTGTATTTAGTTCTTAGGTGGCTGTGTCTGTTTAGTTCTTCTACGATTTCCAATTTTTTATTTTTTTTTGCTGGTACAGCTTGATTGGTTGTTTCTGAATTTTTTGTTTGTTTTGTTTAACAAACTCTTGGATCTGAAGTTCGTGATGCTCTATTATGCATGAGTGGGAAAAATAAATGGAGTAGATAGGCGTCCTTCATGAATTTAGCATTGACAGATTTAGAATAGCATGTGCTTTTAGTTAATAATTGAAATGGCACCGAGTAATAGGGGAGCGTTTGGCTAAAGTAGAAAAATGCTTTTGGTTTAAAAAGGCTCTTTTTAAGAGAAGTTAAACATCTCAGCTTTTAGGGAAGTGAAAAGGCAGCAATATGGTTTTTTGTTTCCCCTCTTCTCTTTAACCTTTTCAGGAGCTGAAGTTTATAGCTTTTCCAGAAGTTATATTTTCCACAAAAAGAAGATAATTTTTTTGCTGGAAGTAACTGTGTTTAGCTCGAGATTGATTTTATAGCCCCAAGGAAACCAATATTACATAAAATCAAATCAATAGTCTCTGATTTATAAATTTATTGTCTGTTGCATTGCGGTTGTAGTTTATATTTTGTTTGTTGGTGTGTTTGAATAGAAAATTGAGCTAGTTAACTCTAGCTTAAGATTGACATAATAAGTTGTCCAAAAACCATTAATCTCTTCACTAAAGAAGTTATCAAGCAAGCTTAAATAGCATCATTGCATGTTTGGGAAAGATTAATTTTGGGGGATTTTATTTTATTTTTTCAAAATTGATTCTCTACTTGTCTTTTTTTTTTTTGGATTGAATTTAATTTTTTAAATTTGTTTAGCTTTCTTCCACAACAATGAACAATGTCATACAGGATGTCTATGAGGCAGCTACTTTGCAAAAGAAAATTGATGTTTTTCTTTTTAAAATCCAAAGGAGCTGTTATACTATTCATTACGTAACATCCAAAATATAGCAAATATAAATCATGTGTTGACAAGTATGCTACTTAGGATTTGATGAGGATGTGCTGTCATTGTGTATAACTGGCATATTTGAATTGCTCATTCAGTTAGTCTTTCACTCATTTGCTAGTAATTGTTTGATCAACATGTGAATAAGTGATGCTCGTAAAAGATTGTGATATGCTTAATTTTGTATGTTTGGTAATATGTATGGAGCCTCCTGGATGCATTTTTGTTGTGTGGCCCAAACTGTGTACTAGATTTGATTAAATGTTATTGATGAGCTATAGCATCCTCCTTTAGTTTCTGAGCATTAATCAGTTGTTAATATATAATTGCACATGCGTTGCACTTCCAATGAAATTGGTGTTCAGGTTAAAAACATGTGCTAAAAGTATGGTAATTCTCATATTACTTCCTGGTAATTATCTGTTTTTTAAACTTTTTATGTATATGTCATAGACTTAATGTAGGCATTTCATGTTTTATATGATGACATTTTCATATTCATGAATGTGAATTTATGCATATGGAAGTACCAATGTGAGTGCTTACTTAGAGAATGAGGAAGTATAGCAGCTTCTGGCTTTTTCCGGTTTTGGGTTCTGTATTTTTGTTTTTTACTTTTATTTTTAATTTTTGTGCATACATTTTTTTCAGTGATTCCTAAGGCTGTTTGTTTAAATTTTGTGTGCTCGGTATGCACATGCTCCTTTTGGCAAAAGTAACGTTCATGCTGATGCTTTTCTTGTTGTAAAACTGAGTAGTACTAGTATTATTTATTTATTTGTCTAAATTGATTAATAGTGTTGTTCCTTTTTCAAAATTGAGTATCATGAATGATCGATAATACTTAAATTCACACGTTTTGAAGTTTGCTTCTATTGCATTGCACAATTTCTATTCTTAGATCCACATGTTTATGGTTGCATGTGCAATTATGTCTATACACGTTTCTTCAAAATCGTGATTGTTAATGCTTGAACTCACACTTGCCTGGAATTCTAATGGCTTAGGTTTTTTTCTATCATTTCCTCCCTCCTTACCCATGTAACCTAGTCGATATTTTGCAATTGATTGATTTCAGCCTCCTAAGATCAAAGCCTTCACTGAGAAAGTCATACAGTGTCCATTACAAGATATAGCTATACCACTCTCTGGCTTTCGGTGGGAGTACAATAAGGTAATACCATGATAATTTTGCTGCATATGGTTATTTATTCCCCCCCCGATTCTTATATATTGCTTTTACATCAGGGGAATTTTAATCACTGGAGGCCGTTGTTACTTCATTTTGACACATATTTCAAGACATATTTGTCATGTCGAAATGACCTGACATTGGCAGAGAATCTAGAAGATGACATCCCATTACCAAAACACGCAATTCTGCAAATATTACGGGTGATGCAAATAATTTTAGAGAACTGTGCAAACAAGAGTTCATTCGATGGCTTAGAGGTATATTGTAGAGAAATTATGTTCTATTTTAAATCTAGTCTGAATTCATTTTCTTTTCCTTTATTTTAATCTTGTAGTTTAGTCAAGTGACTCATTCTTTTATTATCTGATACTATTATTTTCTAATAGATCTCCCTTCCTTTTCAGCACTTCAAGCTTTTACTAGCATCAACAGATCCTGAGATTATTATTGCAACATTGGAAACTCTTTCTGTGCTTGTAAAAATAAATCCCTCCAAGCTTCATGGAACTGCAAAGATGGTTGGCTGTGGTTCGGTGAACAGCTATCTCCTGTCCCTAGCACAGGGGTGGGGAACCAAGGAGGAGGGCCTGGGATTGTACTCTTGTATTATGGCAAATGAAAAAGCCCAAGATGAAGCACTATGTTTATTTCCTTCTGATGTAGAGAATGGTAGTGATCAATCCAATTACCGCATAGGTTCTACCCTTTATTTTGAATTGCATGGATCCAGTGTCCAAAGCAAGGAACAAAGTGTAGATACAGTTGCATCAAGTTTGAGAGTTATACACATGCCAGATATGCATTTACGCAAAGAAGATGACTTGTCGATGTTGAGGCGATGCATTGAGCAGTATAGTGTTCCTCCTGAGCTCCGATTTTCATTGCTCACTAGAATTAGATATGCTCGTGCCTTCCGGTCTCCGAGAATAAGCAGGCTTTATAGCAGGATTTGCCTTCTCGCTTTCATTGTGTTGGTCCAGTCCAGTGATGCTCATGATGAGCTTGTGTCCTTTTTTGCTAATGAACCAGAATATACAAATGAATTGATTAGAGTGGTGCGATCTGAAGAAACCATATCTGGATCCATCAGAACACTTGCAATGCTTGCATTAGGAGCTCAGTTAGCAGCATACACATCATCTCATGAACGTGCACGGATACTGAGTGGGTCTAGTATGAATTTTGCTGGAGGGAACCGCATGATACTTCTGAATGTGCTTCAGAGGGCTATTTTGTCATTGAAGAGTTCTAATGATCCATCTTCCCTTGCTTTTGTTGAGGCACTACTTCAGTTCTATCTGCTGCATGTGGTGTCGACCTCGTCTTCTGGGAGTAATGTTAGAGGTTCTGGCATGGTACCCACATTCTTGCCTCTGCTGGAGGATTCTGATCTTGGACATATTCATCTTGTTTGTTTTGCAGTGAAAACCCTTCAGAAGCTTATGGATTATAGTAGCTCGGCTGTATCTTTGTTTAAAGAGTTGGGAGGTATCGAGCTTTTGGCTCAAAGATTACAGATAGAGGTTTACAGGGTCATTAATTTGGTTGGAGAAAAGGATAATGTGATGCTTACTGGTGAAAGCTCAACACACAGTACTGATCAGCTTTACGCTCAGAAGAGATTCATAAAAGTCTCTCTCAAGGCACTTGGATCTGCAACATATGCCCCTACAAACTCTGCCAGACCTCAACACTCTCATGACAATTCATTACCTGCGACTCTAGTCTTGATTTTTCGGAACGTGGATAAGTTTGGAGGTGACATTTATTACTCAGCTGTTACTGTTATGAGTGAAATAATTCACAAAGATCCTACATGTTTTTCTGCTCTGCATGAAATGGGTCTTCCTGATGCTTTTTTATGTTCAGTTAAATCTGGAATACTTCCTTCATCAAAGGCTTTGACATGCATTCCAAATGGAATTGGGGCCATTTGTCTTAATGCCAAAGGCCTAGAGGTTGTAAGAGAAAATTCATCTCTGCAGTTCCTTGTTGACATCTTCACGAGCAAAAAGTATGTATTAGCTATGAATGAGGCTATTGTTCCTCTCGCAAATTCTGTGGAGGAGCTCTTACGACATGTATCTTCATTGAGAAGTACTGGTGTTGACATTGTTATTGAAATTATGCATAAGATTGCATCATTTGGAGATGGTAATGTTACCGGATCTTCAGCAAAAGCTAATGAGGGTAAGGGTAGTGTAATGGAAACAGATTCTGAAGACAAAGAAAATGAAAGTCATTGCTGCCTCTTAGGCACAGCAGAATCCGCTGTTGAAGGGATAAGTGATGAGCAGTTTGTTCAGCTATGCATCTTTCATTTTATGGTGTTGGTTCACCGGACTATGGAAAATTCTGAAACTTGTCGACTATTTGTGGAAAAATCAGGAATTGAAGCTTTATTGAAGTTGTTATTACGACCCACTATTGCACAATCCTCAGACGGCATGTCAATTGCTTTGCATAGCACCATGGTATTTAAGGGTTTCGCTCAACATCACTCTGCTCCTCTGGCACGTGCCTTCTGTTCCTCTCTTAGAGAGCACTTGAAGAATGCTTTAACTGGATTTGGTGTAGCTTCCAGATCTTTGTTGCTGGATCCAAGGATGACCACTAATAACAGCATCTTTTCTTCACTTTTTCTAGTTGAGTTTCTTCTCTTTCTTGCTGCATCGAAAGATAACCGTTGGGTGACTGCGTTGCTTACAGAATTTGCAAATGGCAGTAAGGATGTTCTTGAAGACATTGGACATGTCCACCAAGAAGTTTTGTGGCAAATTGCACTGCTTGAAAATACTAAGCCTCAGGTTGAGGATGATGGTGCTTGTTCTTCTACTGATTCACAACAGGCAGAAATGGATGCAAATGAAACTGAAGATCAGAGGTTCAATTCTTTCAGGCAGTTTCTTGATCCATTATTGAGAAGGAGGACTTCTGGATGGAGTATAGAATCACAGTTTTTTGACCTTATAAACCTGTATCGAGATTTGGGCCGTGCCACTGGTTCTCAGCACCGATTAAGTTCTGTTGGTCCTTCAAACAGGCGATCAGGTTCCAGTAATCAGTTGCATTATTCTGGATCTACGGACACTTCTGGGGCTGCTACTAAGAAGGAATGTAACAAGCAGAGGACATATTATACCTCTTGTTGTGACATGGTCAGATCATTGTCATTTCACATTACCCATTTGTTCCAAGAGTTAGGAAAAGTAATGTTGCAACCTTCCCGCCGACGCGATGATAGTGTTAGTGTAAGTCCTGCTTCAAAATCAGTGGCTTCTACTTTTGCAAGCATTGCTCTAGATCACATGAATTTTGTGGGTCATGTAACAGAAGTGTCCATATCTACAAAATGTCGTTATTTTGGTAAAGTCATTGATTTTATTGATAGCATTCTAATGGAGAGGGCAGATTCTTGCAATCCCATTCTACTAAATTGTTTGTATGGGCGGGGAGTTATTCAATCTGTATTGACCACATTTGAAGCTACTAGTCAGTTGCTCTTTGCAGTTAATCGGAGCCCTGCATCGCCTATGGAAACTGATGATGGGAATGTGAAGCATGATGACAAGGAAGATACTGATCATTCGTGGATTTATGGTTCATTAGCTAGTTATGGTAAATTTATGGACCATCTGGTGACCTCTTCTTTTATATTATCTTCATTCACAAAGCACTTGCTTGCACAGCCCCTTATAAGTGGCGATACCCCTTTCCCACGGGATGCAGAGATATTTGTGAAGGTCCTCCAATCTATGGTGTTGAAGGCTGTGCTTCCAGTTTGGACTCATCCCCAGTTTGTTGATTGCAGTCCTGAATTTATTTCTACTGTTATTTCTATCATTAGGCATGTTTATTCTGGGGTTGAAGTAAAAAATGTAAATGGCAGCGGTAGTGCGCGTATTACTGGGCCTCCTCCTAATGAAACAGCAATTTCAACCATTGTAGAGATGGGTTTTTCCAGGTCTAGAGCAGAGGAAGCTTTGAGGCAAGTTGGGTCAAATAGTGTGGAGTTGGCTATGGAGTGGTTGTTTTCGCATCCAGAGGACACACAAGAAGATGATGAACTTGCTCGTGCACTTGCCATGTCCCTTGGGAACTCTGAATCAGACACTAAGGATACGGCTGCAAATGACAATGCCCAACAGCTTGAGGAAGAGATGGTCCAACTTCCTCCTGTTGATGAGTTGTTATCAACATGTACAAAACTTTTACAAAAGGAGCCTCTTGCTTTTCCTGTCCGTGACTTGCTTGTGATGATATGCTCTCACGATGATGGTCAATATAGGTCTAGTGTTGTCACTTTTATTGTTGATCGAATCAAGGAATGTGGATTGGTTTCTAGTAATGGAAATAATACCATGCTGGCTGCTCTGTTTCATGTTCTTGCTTTGATTCTTAATGAGGATGCTGTAGCACGGGAAGCTGCTTCAAAGAGTGGGTTGATCAAAATCGCCTCAGATATGCTCTACCAGTGGGATTCTAGTCTTGATAACCGGGAGAAGCATCAAGTGCCAAAATGGGTCACATCTGCTTTTCTTGCTATAGACAGGCTGTTGCAAGTGGATCAAAAGTTGCATTCTGAAATTGCAGAGCAATTGAAGAAGGAAGCTGTGAATAGTCAGCAGACATCAATTATTACCATTGATGAGGATAAGCAACACAAATTGCAGTCTGCATTGGGACTGTCTTCCAAGTATGCAGATATCCATGAGCAGAAGAGACTTGTTGAGATTGCTTGTAGTTGTATGAAGAATGAACTTCCCTCAGACACAATGCATGCTATTCTGCTACTATGTTCCAATCTTACGAGAAATCATTCCGTTGCCCTTACCTTTTTTAATGCTGGTGGTTTAAGTTTACTTCTTTCTCTGCCAACCAGTAGCCTCTTCCCTGGGTTTGACAATGTTGCTTCGAGTATTGTCCGTCATGTTCTTGAAGATCCACAAACTCTCCAGCAAGCGATGGAATCTGAGATAAAACACAGTCTTGTAGTAGCATCTAACCGGCATCCAAATGGAAGGGTCAATCCTCGCAACTTCCTGTTAAGTTTAGCTTCTGTAATTTCCCGGGATCCGATAATATTTATGCAAGCGGCTCAATCTGTTTGCCAAGTTGAAATGGTAGGTGAAAGACCGTACATCGTCTTGCTGAAAGATCGGGATAAAGACAAATCTAAGGAGAAGGATAAGTCATTGGAGAAAGACAAAGGACAGAATAATGATGGGAAGGTTGGTTTGGGTAATATAAACACAGGAGCTTCTGGGTATAGTCATGGAAAACTTCATGATTCAAATTCCAAGAGTGTCAAAAGTCACAAAAAACCTATTCAAAGTTTTGTTAATGTGATAGAACTTCTTCTTGAATCTATATGCACTTTCGTTGTCCCCCCTTTGAAGGATGACACTACCTCAAATGCCCTCCCTGCTTCCCCAACATCAAGTGACATGGACATTGATGTCTCTGCAATTAAGGGGAAAGGAAAAGCAGTTGCCACTGTATCCGAGGGGAATGAAACCAGCAGCCAGGAAGCTTCTGCATCACTTGCAAAGATAGTATTTATTTTGAAGCTTCTGATGGAAATATTATTGATGTACTCATCGTCTGTTCATGTTCTGCTTCGACGAGATGCTGAAATCAGCAGCATTAGGGGCTCCTATCTAAAGAGTCATGCTGGTTTAAGTGTTGGGGGAATATTCTACCATATTCTTCGTAATTTTCTTCCTTATTCTCGAAATTCCAAAAAGGACAAAAAAGTTGATGGTGATTGGAGGCAGAAACTGGCAACCAGGGCTAACCAGTTTATGGTGGCTGCTTGTGTTCGCTCTACAGAGGCAAGGAGGAGGGTTTTTACTGAGATTAGTCATATCATAAATGAATTTGTTGATTCATGTAATGGTCTTAAGCCACCAGGCAATGAAATTCAGGTTTTTGTTGATCTTCTTAATGATGTTTTGGCTGCTCGTACACCTTCTGGCTCAAGCATCTCAGCAGAGGCCTCAGCCACTTTTATGGATGCTGGTCTGGTTAAATCATTCACTCGTACTCTCCAAGTTTTGGACTTGGACCATGCTGACTCATCTAAAGTTGCTACTGCTATTATCAAAGCTCTAGAGTTGGTGACCAAGGAGCATATTCAGTCAGTTGATTCAACTGCTGGGAAGGGTGACAATCCAACAAAGCCTTCTGATCTTAGTCAACCTGGAAGAACAGATAATATTGGTCACATGTCTCAATCCATGGAAACAACTTCTCAGGTCAATCACGATTCCCTTCAAGTTGACCATGTTGGGTCTTACAATGCGATTCAGTCTTATGGTGGGTCTGAAGCTGTTACTGATGATATGGAACATGATCAAGATCTTGGTGGGGGCTTTGCTCCTGCTAACGAGGATGAGTACATGCATGAAACTACTGAGGAAGCCAGAGGTCTTGAGAATGGAATCGAAAATGTGGGGCTGCGGTTTGAAATCCAACCCCATGGCCAAGAAAATCTTGATGACGATGATGATGATGGTGATATGTCTGGAGATGAGGGTGAAGATGTGGATGAAGATGACGGGGATGATGAGGAACATAATGATTTGGAAGAAGATGAAGTCCATCACTTGTCACATCCTGACACAGATCAAGATGATCATGAAATAGATGATGATGATTTTGATGAAGTGATGGAGGAAGAGGATGAGGATGAGGATGATGAAAATGGGGTTATACTGCGACTTGAGGAGGGCATTAATGGAATTAATGTTTTTGACCATATTGAGGTTTTTGGAAGAGATAATAGTTTTCCAAATGAAGCTCTTCATGTGATGCCGGTTGAAGTTTTTGAATCTAGACGTCCAGGGCGGACCACATCTATTTACAGCCTTTTGGGCAGAACTGGTGATAATGCTACTCCTTCACGCCATCCACTTTTGGTTGGACCTTCTTCCTCATCTACTGGGCAATCAGGCTAGTTCCTTTATGAATTTCTTGATTTAATGCTTTATTGCATCAATGTTTTTATTTATTTATTCTTCTCTATTTCAATAATGACTTTTCTTTATCTTTTTTATTTATTTATTTTTAAAAATTTCCAGACACTATAACGGAGAATTCAGCAGGTTTGGATAATATCTTTCGATCACTGAGGAGTGGACGTCATGGACACCGTTTGAACTTGTGGAGTGATAATAACCAGCAAAGTGGCCGGTCAAACTCTGGCATTGTACCACAGGGCCTTGAGGAGTTGCTTGTCTCTCGATTGAGACGACCCACCCCTGAAAAGTCATCTGATAATAACATAGCAGAAGCAGGTAATCATAGTAAAGTTGAAGTCAACCAGATAAATGATTCAGAAGGTTCAAGGCTAGAAATCCCTGTTGAATGTCATGCAATTCAGGAAGGTGGTACGGTGACTCCTGCATCAATAGATAACAATAACAACAATGCTGATGTCGGACCTGCTGGAAATGGATCTTTGCAAGCAGATGTTTCAAGCACTCACTTACAGGCAGTTGAGATGCAGTTTGAGCATAATGATGCTGCTGTGCGGGATGTTGAAGCTGTGAGCCAGGAGAGTAGTGGTAGTGGGGCAACTTTTGGTGAAAGTCTTCGGAGCCTTGATGTTGAGATTGGAAGTGCTGATGGCCATGATGATGGTGGAGAAAGGCAGGTTTCTGCAGATAGGATAGCAGGTGATTCACAGGCTGCACGCACAAGAAGAGCAAACATTCCTTTAAGTCATTCTTCTCCTGTAGTTGGGAGAGATGCATCCCTCCACAGTGTTACTGAAGTTTCTGAAAATTCAAGCCGAGATGCAGATCAAGATGGTCCAGCAGCGGAGCAACAGGTGAACAGTGATGCTGGATCAGGAGCAATTGATCCTGCCTTTCTGGATGCTCTTCCTGAGGAGCTGCGTGCTGAAGTCCTCTCGGCTCAGCAGGGGCAAGTGGCTCAACCATCAAATGCTGGATCTCAAAACAATGAGGATATTGATCCAGAATTCCTCGCAGCTCTTCCTTCAGATATTCGAGCAGAAGTTCTAGCTCAACAGCAAGCACAGAGGCTACATCAATCTCAAGAGTTGGAAGGGCAACCTGTTGAAATGGATACAGTCTCGATAATTGCAACATTTCCTTCAGAATTACGTGAAGAGGCAAGTTTGTCAGTTGAATCCCTTTTTATGAAAGAGAGCTTGTCTCTGAAGAATTATTTTTTGCTTTGTTCAGGTTCTTTTAACGTCATCAGATGCTGTGCTTGCCAACCTTACACCTGCTCTTGTTGCTGAGGCTAATATGTTGCGGGAGAGGTTTGCACATCGATACAGTCGTACCCTCTTTGGTATGTATCCCAGAAGTCGTAGAGGTGAGGCATCTAGACGTGGCGAAGGTATTGGTTCTAGTCTGGATGGTGCAGGGGAAAGCATTACTTCACGCAGGTCTGGTGTAGCTAAGATTGTTGAAGCTGATGGAGCACCTCTAGTTGACACTGAAGCTTTGCATGCCATGATTCGGTTATTTCGCATAGTTCAGGTACTACTTGATGGTAGGAACTAGAAAGAAGTTTCTGAAAATGAGCTCAACTTTATTGTTTATAATTTGCTTTAAATTTTTGCAGCCACTATATAAAGGTCAGTTGCAGAGGCTTCTTTTGAATCTTTGTGCCCATTGTGAAACCCGAACTTCTCTGGTGAAAATTCTGATTGACTTACTAATGCTTGATGTAAGAAAGCCTGCCAGTTATTTTAGTGCAGTTGAGCCACCATACAGACTATATGGTTGTCAGAGCAATGTAATGTACTCTCGTCCTCAATCTTTTGATGGTAAGAAAACTTGATTAATCTTTATTTGTATCTTGTCCCTATTAACAGTTATCTTTGTTTTAATTTTCTGAAGCAACGTCCTGTTTAGCCAGTGCATGTAGTTTTGGGTTTATCTTCTTAATTAAGCCATATCTGAAAAGACTTTTGTCTTCTTATTCCACAAGCTTGTTTTCACTACTGACCATTTATATTATCTGCAAGATGCTTTTTTTTAAACGTTTAATGGTGGATGAGTTTACTAATACCTTGTATATTTGTTTGATTACATAGGAGTTCCCCCATTGCTCTCTCGGAGAATACTTGAAACTCTCACTTATCTTGCTCGTAATCATCCATACGTTGCAAAAATTTTGCTTCAGTTTAGGCTGCATTATCCTGCAGTAAGAGAACCAGATAATGCTGATGTTACACGTGGCAAAGCTGTGATGGATGTTGAAGATGAAGTAAATATCAATGAAAGTAATGAAGGATACATACCCATTGCAATGCTTTTGTGTCTCTTGAAGCAACCCCTTTATTTCAGGAGCATAGCCCATCTGGAGCAGGTAATGATTTGGTTATATTGCTATCTTTACTTTGTCTCATCCAATTTCGTGTACCTGCAGACAGTTAGTTTGCTGACTTGATTTGCTGTGTATTTGTTTTCAGTTGCTAAATTTACTGGATGTTATCATTGATAGTGCTGGAAGCAAGTCTAGTTCATCTGACAAATCTACTGGGCCAATCTTGGGACCACAAATTTCTGCAATGGAGGCAGATGGGAATACAAATTCTGTTATATCTTCTGGTCTTGATGCAGCTCCCAAAGTCAATGATTCCTCCAAACCGGCACCCTCTGGTAATAAGGAATGCGAAACTCAGCAAGTATTGAGTAATCTGCCACAAGCAGAACTTCAGCTCCTATGCTCATTGCTTGCACTAGAAGGGTATGATAATGGGCTTATGCTTGTAGATTGTGTTAATTCTGCTGTCTGGGTTTTGTCAGTATGCCTTGCTTAGGTGTATTTAGTTACCATCACGATGAACTCCTGACTTCTGGAGAGTGGTGGGAGTCATAAGATTCCTGTTATATGAGGTCCTGATTTTTGATTAACTCATTTCATTACTTGCATCTTGATATGTGTGTATTTATTTTCTTTTTATTATTATGCCACAATTTAAAGACCATATGGGTCTGGCTATTATTGTTGTAAAAACAATGTTGTGGATTTCATCTGATGTTTCTTGAATTCCTTCCAGTTTATCAGATAATGCATATGGTCTTGTTGCGGAGGTAATGAAGAAATTGGTGGCTATTGCTCCAATTCACTGTCAGCTTTTTGTCACTCATCTGGCTGCATCAGTTCAAAACTTGACTTCATCTGCAATGGATGAGTTACGCATTTTTAGTGAAGCAACGAAATCTCTTCTCAGTACAACATCTTCTGATGGTGCAGCAATTTTGAGAGTTTTGCAAGCCTTGAGTTCCCTTGTCACCTTATTGGCTGAGAAAGAGTGTGATGGAATAACTCCTGCTCTTTCTGAGGTTTGGGAAATCAATTCAGCATTAGAGCCCTTGTGGCATGAGCTGAGCTGTTGCATAAGCAAGATTGAGTCCTATTCTGAGTCAGCATCTGATTTTTTTACCCCTTCTAGAACGTCCGTGTCTAATCCGTCCACTGTCACACCTCCACTTCCAGCTGGTTCTCAAAATATCTTACCATACATAGAATCTTTCTTTGTGGTTTGTGAGAAGCTGCATCCTGCACAGTCAGGTGCTAGTCATGACGCAAGTGTTCCTGCTATTTCTGATGTTGAAGACGCGAGCACATCTGGTACTCAGCAGAAGACATCTGGACCTGCTATGAAATTAGATGAGAAACATGCTGCTTTTGTCAAGTTTTCGGAGAAGCATAGGAAGTTACTAAATGCTTTTGTCAGGCAAAATCCTGGCTTGCTTGAGAAATCTTTTTCCCTCATGCTGAAGATTCCAAGATTTATTGATTTTGATAACAAGCGCTCCCACTTCCGATCAAAAATTAAGCATCAGCATGACCATCACCATAGCCCATTAAGAATATCAGTAAGAAGGGCGTATGTACTAGAAGATTCTTATAACCAGCTTCGCATGAGATCAACTCAAGATTTGAAGGGAAGGTTGACTGTTCACTTCCAAGGGGAGGAAGGAATTGATGCTGGTGGGCTTACAAGGGAATGGTATCAATTGTTGTCCAGAGTTATTTTCGACAAAGGAGCACTTCTTTTTACTACAGTGGGCAATGAATCAACATTTCAGCCAAACCCAAATTCTGTTTATCAAACAGAACATCTATCTTATTTCAAATTTGTTGGTAGAGTGGTGAGTTCCTTTGCAACTGTTTTTAATGTTTGCTCTTGGTCATAGATGCTTCTTTCTTACCCCTTTCTACCTTATCCAGGTCGGAAAAGCATTATTTGATGGTCAGCTCTTGGATGTCCATTTTACCCGGTCATTCTACAAGCACATCCTAGGTGTCAAAGTTACATATCATGATATTGAAGCCATTGATCCTGACTATTTCAAAAATTTGAAATGGATGCTTGAGGCAAGTGCATTTTTGTAGCTTTCCTATCCACCCTATGACTCTATGAGTACCCTCTCAATTGTTATCTGCATCTTCATTTTGAAAATTGTTTCATGTTTATGGTATGATTGCAGAATGATATCAGTGATGATCTGGATCTTACTTTTAGCATTGATGCAGATGAGGAAAAGTTGATCTTATATGAACGAACAGAAGTACTGGCTTTTCTCTGAAACTTTTTGAGATGATACTAATATATTGTTCGATTGTGCATTGTTTAGTCTAATTTTGATGAACATGTCTAGGTGACTGATTATGAGTTGATTCCCGGTGGACGGAATATCAAAGTTACGGAGGAGAATAAGCATCAATATGTTGATTTGGTTGCGGAGCATCGGTTGACCACTGCTATTCGACCTCAAATAAATGCTTTCTTGGAAGGGTTCAATGAATTGATTCCCAGGGAGTTGATATCTATATTCAATGACAAAGAGCTGGAATTATTGATCAGTGGACTTCCTGATATTGATTGTGAGTCTCTTTCATTATTTTACATTACCTTTATTGATGTCATTCATATTTATTTGCTCTCAATGCTGGCTATCTCTACAAGTCTTTAAACTCCGGAAAAGAATATTTAACGATAAGTTCTACATTTGATTTCAGTGGATGACTTGAGAGCAAATACAGAATATTCTGGATATAGTGCTGCATCACCTGTTATCCAATGGTTTTGGGAGGTTGTTCAAGGTTTCAGCAAAGAAGACAAGGCTAGACTGTTGCAGTTTGTGACAGGAACATCCAAGGTATTTTATTAGCATTACACAAATTTTACATGTTTGTCTTTGAATCACTTTGCTTCTTCTGCGGTCATATTGGAAATATTTTTCTCTTAACTTTTGTCCAAAACCTTGGTGTTTTAAGGCATAAGATGAGTTCATTTAAATGCTACCAACATTGAAATGCACCGAGTTTATTTCTTTAATTTATTCCAAAAGATCAATAATCCAGAGTAAATCTCACATGATTGAGAACTTAAGCAGAGTATGCAGTTGGCTATGTTACCCAATGGTATTTTTTGTGACAACTATGGATTAAATTTGTGATCTAAAATGTGACTTTTTCACTGAATAGGCTTAGGATGGATAATACTCACTGACAGTTTCATTCCTGACAATAGACAACCTTGATCTAAGCTTTTGCTTTTTTCCCTCAGAAGACAATATTTAGTATCGTACTACTTATGATCATTGAATGAAGTTGGTTCCTTGTTTAGTCGACTTGGAGCTGTATGTAATATATATTAGGGGGTCTGATTTTTGCTACCAACATTTCAGGTACCTTTGGAGGGTTTTAGCGCTCTTCAAGGAATTTCAGGCTCCCAGAAGTTTCAGATACACAAGGCATATGGAAGTTCTGATCACTTGCCTTCGGCTCATACTTGGTATCTTTTTCCCACTTTTCAATTCGTTATATCTTCTATCAACAATTTTTTTTCTTTTTTTGTTGTTATGTTTGAGTTTTGGGCTGTATATCATCACTTTATGGATCATCATTATCATGGGAGTTGAACTAAGTGACACAGATTCTTCTTTATGCAGTTTCAATCAATTAGATTTGCCGGAGTATCCATCCAAACCACATTTGGAAGAGAGGTTACTGCTTGCGATTCATGAAGCAAGTGAGGGATTTGGATTTGGTTGAATTTCTTTTTTGGGGGGAGGGGAGGGGCAGCGGACGCAAAAACTCTTGACATTTTAGGTAGGAAGCTATTTGAAAGTGGTACAGGGGGTTAACAAGATTTCAGGTTTATATCATGTTAATATGTTGTACAGTCCTATATTTGCAATGGAAAATGCCATTGGTAGTTTTTCAATTACCTGTTTTGTCCATTTGGCAAGCCCTATATGAGTTAATGGTAAAGGAAACTAAACGTTACTCCCCAGACCCCTCCTACCAATATATGATTATAGTATTCAAGGATCCAAAAAGGCAAGCAGATCTCTGGAATGTTCTAATAACTAAAGACATTACATATTACATTTCATAACAAATAATAAAGTTCATAACGAATAGCAGAGCAAATCCACTCGCAGCATACAGAGAAAGATACTATTATTGTCGTTTTGGGAGCACAAGATGCTAGAGTTGTTTTGTGAAGGCTATTCTTTGAGGATTG
Source organism: Gastrolobium bilobum (assembly GCF_033153095.1). NCBI lineage: Eukaryota > Viridiplantae > Streptophyta > Magnoliopsida > Fabales > Fabaceae > Gastrolobium > Gastrolobium bilobum. The sequence continues at coordinate 269,006 of NW_026898262.1, forward strand.
TTCCTTGTGGCTAGAGGAAGCAGTATCCAACCAAACAAGCGAAGTATTTTAAACTGAAAATCCAAAGGGGAAAGGAAATTACGCAGATATTCACAAGTTTCGGAGGTCACACAAATAACCAAGTGTTTTCTAAAAGTGAATGCAAATTATATAATGAGTTCATATCTTCTTCCTAGAAGCTCAGACAATGATACAGCTTTGACTCTTAACTGTAGTCGGTGATATGTGATAAATGGTTACATTTGCCGAATATTAAAAAGGGACAATGACCATATTGTCATCTTTTAGGCAAAAATTTATCAGATTGCAACGCCAGAAAAAAAATTGCCAAAATGTCACGTCACAATCCCGCTGGTTTGACAAACGAAAATGAACTGGACACGTGACAGTGTCTGAATGGTCAACCATTCTAGCTGAGCAGTCCAGTGCGAATGGCAGAATGCTGACACGTGACAAAAGTACAGGTATCCTGTACTTTTGCAGAGAATGCTTGTACTTTTGCCACGTGTCAGCATTCTTTCATTCGTGTTGGGCTGCTTAGCTAGAATGGTTGATCATTCAGACGCTGCCACGTGTCCAGTTCATTCTCGCTTGTCCGACTAGCGGGATTGTGACGTGGCATTTTGGCAAAAAAAAAATTCTAGCGTGGCAATCCGGTAAATTTTTATTAAAGAAGTGTCAGTTTGGTCAATGTCCTTAAATTATTATTTATAAATGTTCATATGTTAGCTTAAATATAAAAAAGTTGTTTTTAGTATTAAAAACACAAAAGTCAAAGATTATAATCTATTTTAAATAATAAATGTCAAACATGATATAAAAATCAATAGTGTTTTTTAGGTAAAAATCATTTTTTTTCCCGTCTAAGTTAAGTCAACAAATTAGATTGCAGCTTTCCAAAGATTTTTTTAAATGTCATTTATTTTTTTGGGACGCCTCAATTAGAGGTGTCTAAATGAGCTGAAGCTCTATATTTGATCCTAACCTATTAAATTGTAATATGATTTTTTTTAACCCTAAGTCTCAAAGTCCTATCATTTAGTGACCAAATTTTTTTCTTCATCAAAATTTTTATTATTTAAAAAATTAAAAATTATTTAAATTTAAATATTTATAAATATAAATAGATTATAAACATAATATAAGTAAAAACTATTGTGAATTTGATGGAGAATATAAGAGTAAGTAAAACATGAAAGAAAGAAAAATGAAATATAGAAAGAAAATCAAAAAAAGAATAAGATAAGAATAAGTATGAACTCTTGAAGGTAAGAAAATACTATTATATTATGAGTTCACCAAATACCACTTTTTTTATCTAAGATGTGTCCTTATATAGGACTCTAAAAATAACTAGGGGAATAATTACAATTCAACGCACCATTAGTGTAATGGTTGTATTGTAGAATATATCAAATGTTATGAAAAATAAAGAGTCACATATTATGAACCATGTAAAAAGTCATCCATAGTATTTTATAACTCCCCCTTAAAACTTACCATTAGTGTGATGGTTATAGAATACATCAAAGATCATGAAAAACAAAGAGTCACATATTATGAACTATATGAAAGGTCATCATAATATTTTACAATACTCTCCCTTGGAGGTATTCTACAATTCAACACATCATTAGTGTAATAGTTATAGAATACATCAAAGATCAAGAAAAATAAAGAGTCACATGCTATGAATCATGTGAAAAGTCATCCATAATATTTTACAACAAAAATAAAATTTTCAGCAGTGATATGTTTCAACAGAGAATTTCACTTGTGCATCAATAAAGAATGAAATTTTCCATTGACAACTAAGCATATTATATCTCCAAATTTGTATTGAAACATTGTATACAATGAACCTTATTAATTTTGTGGATAATAATAAGTAAAAAAAAAATCATAACGATAGTAAATTACTAGTTGAAGGAAATCTTTACTTTCAAATATATAGCATACTAAGAACGGTTATTCAATACAGGAGCGATAAAGTATTTATTTGATGGCATCCTTTAATAATGAATTTAGTAAAGGTAATAACAAAAATTTACTTATATTAAAATTTTGTTTACATTTTTACTTGTATATTTGTGTACAAATATTATTTTATTAAAAAATTAAATTATACAAAATTTATAATATGTATAAAATATGTTAAGAAAGTGTTCAATATTTGTTTGTTAAAATATTTTTTAATGTATTTAATATGATAAAAAATTATGAAATTATATCTTTAGATGGGGCTAATTGTTAACTCTTCCAAATGAGAGTTAATTTGATATTTTTATGATGAATTTGTTGCATAAATTTCATATAAGTTATCTTGTTTGCATGATAATTGAGCTAAATATTGCATATTCATGATAAAGTGCTTTGAGATGACTAAGTATGAGAAATGAGATAATATTCCTTGATTTTGTATAAGAAAAGATGACTTGTTGAATGTTTGTCTTTGCAGGAAAATTGACGTCTGAATGCTGTAGCAGAGAAGCTGACGAAGTAATGATATAGCAATCGGTACAGCATGACAGCGAGGACAAGGGAACAACTGAATTTTCAAAATTCAAAAGTTAGTTATTCCCCAACAAATGGATAAAACACTAGCAAGCAGGGATCAAGGGCGTTCTTAAAGACTAATTCTTATCCCAAAATCCCAAAGATCAAGGACAACAAACTCGTATCTAGTCAACAACAATATTAACACAAGAAAATCAAAAAGATCAAGATCTTATCCAATCAAGTGCCAACAGCCCAAGAAAATAGGGATAAGATAAGGATGCTCATGGATTTTCACTCTCAAACCTAAGGTCCAATTATCCAACCATTTTTCTTATAAAAAGAGTAGTCTCCCACGGATTCCAGAGGTTAGAAATAGGTCTAGAAGTCAGAGAAACAAGAAGGGAAGCGAAGTCAAGTCAGAAGGGTCATTTTAGAGAGAGAAAGTAAGATTCTTGGAGGAGGAAGAGCTGCTGGAGCAAGACTGTGACATTGTTTTACAACAACATTCGTTACATCTTCTTTTCTGTTTTTCAATGAGTTCTTTCTTCCTTTTCTCTGTTTTATTTAATTCCATTATGAGCTAAATTGCTCTATAGGTTAGGTGACAAAGTACCTATGCTGTAACACTGAGATGTATGCCTAAACTTTGTTTTTATTAGTGTTTAATTAGTTATTCAACAAGTTTGCTTATTCTTATTCATGTGTGCATGTTGAGAGATACATATATGATATTGAGGAGGTTGGGGCCAAGAGGTTTCCAAATCCAGACCCTTGTTGAATTGTGTGGATTAGTTAGGTTAAGAATAACTTGATTAAGTCATGGGTAGAGAGATCATTCACACCACATAACCTTTGAACTTGAACTTTAACAATTCAGTAATTAGTCTGGCCATAGAGATGTGAGAATTAGTTATTGGGTATATATGTTAGGTTGGTCAAAAGTCCCAGCATACTTTAGTGTTCGGTTACTAATTAAGCATTGATATATCATCGTTATAGCATTATTTCAGTATTGTTGTATCAGAAAAATTGAACATCAACTATATCTTATCCATCACCTTAATATCTTTAAATTTAGTTTACTGATTTCTTATTTTTAATTGTCTTTTAGTTTATAAATCCAATCCTCAAAATCAATCCTTTTTTCCTAATTTCTTTACTTGAATAGTTCACACTTTATAAATCATCTCCGTGGGAATGATACTTGGACTCACACATCCCTTTATTACTTGTGACACGTGCACTTGCGTATTTGTGTGATTGATTTAATTGATTGCAATTTGCACAACACTAATCCTAACTCATAGGTTTTTTGACCTATGTAGGCCTTTATTATTGAGGTTTATTTGGCTAGCCCTACCCACACGGGCTAGGGCCTAATGGGACGAATTGCCTATTTTCAGAACTCTAGCCCCAATTGCTAGTTTAACTATTATGAACTTTTTACATGAAGGTTGTTGAAACGAGTGGTAATGATTTATTTTGGTACGAGGAGCCAATTTCTGTATAATTTGTATGTTATCATCTTGCTAGAGAATAAATTTGCCAAGAGAAAAAGAGTGACAATACAATAAATATATTTATTTATTTATTTTTCAAAGAAAAAGAAACTAGAACAAGCAACAAGTTACATCTAAGTAACCATATGGGGCCAAGCAATACCCCTACTATCTCTACCTAACAGCTCCAAACACCCTTCAGGTGCAGAAGAAAAGAGTCACTTTTTAGGGTTATCTTTCGCAAGCCTTGATTCCACGATATCTGCAGACCTAAGAAAATACCCTAAAGCTCAGTCTTGAAAAAGCTGCTAGCCCCTAAAATCATGGAGAAACCCAAGATCCATCGCCCAGTATCATCACGGAGCACTCCACCACAACCACTTTGCCTGTTGTGCCTCAAAACAGAGCCATCTGTATTCATTTTGATCCAACCGGAGGGGGGAGGAGACCAACCGATAAGAATTTCTGACTTGGTACAACACAACATACTAGCCTTCTTATACACATGTTTTGCATCAAAAAAACTCGCTAGATAAGCATTAGCAGCCCTAGCTATTTCTTCTTCCTGGCTCCTTTTGTTTTCAAAGACCAAAGCGTTCCTTTCTTTCTATATATGGCCACCAATAATTCCAAACAAAGTGCTTCTTTTGTCTCCCTCCAATAAAGTGCTTTTCGGATTCAGATCCAACACCACCCAGTCCTCTAGCTGCATGCTATTAAAAGTAGACCAATAGCTTGATTTAATAAAAATTTTCCAGATTAATTGAGCCCAAACACAATCTCACATAACATGAAGACAGACTTCGGGACATGATCCACACCTGGGACACAAATCAAAATTCGACATATGCCTATGTTTTCTCTTCTTATTCATCAAGAAGTTTTCACCAAGTAACAGCCATATGAAAGTTTTAATTCTGGGAAGGTCATCCCAGCTCCAAACAACATTCCAATGGGGTTGTATCATAAGATGACCCTCAGGATTTAAGTTACCAAAAGCTGACGAAATAGAGAACTTACCATCTTGTGAAAGATCCCAGATCACTTTATCCTCTCCATTGTCAGGGTGTGGTGGGCAAGTACTCATAATGTGGCTCATAGCTTCGAGGCACAGGTGGGACATTGGAGGTCCTTTCTTCCAAAAAGACACCAGTTTCCACTTCTTTTGATCTATTACAGTTGAGATAATGTGGCCAAGTCTCTCGATACAAAGCACAAATAAGCAAGGAGATAGGGGATGTCATTGTCTAATTCTTCTAGATGGGCTAAATTCTTCAGTTTGTGCCCTATTCCAAAGAAAATTCATGGTTGAGGAGAAGACACAAGTCATAATAAGGTTAATCAAAGATTCCGGCAAGCCAAACACATCAAATTGGTAATACGGATTCAAGGAGTCATCTTCTTCTGTATCAGCATAGGCTTTAATAGCCTTTTCCTCATCTGCTTCATCTCTGTTGCTTTGCACTATACTGTCATCTTCGTTGTCTCTAGGTTGTCCATCCCACAGCTCACTCATTTGGATTAAACTATCCTTATAAGACACAAGTTTCTGAGGGTCACGACGCAACCCATGTTCCAGCCTGGTCTCTTCCATATTAACATTAATATGTTCAACATTTTTGCATCAAAGAAACTCGCTAGATAAGCATTTTCAAAGACTAGAGCGTTCCTTTCTTTCCAGATATGCCAACCAATGATTCCAAACAAAGTGCTTCCTTTGTTTCCCTCCAGTAAAGTGCTTTTCAGATTCAGATTCAACACCACCCAGTCCTCTAGCTGCAAGCTATTTAAAGTAGACCACTAGCTTGATTTAATGAATTTTTTTCCAGATTAATTGAGCCCAAACATAGTCTCTTATAACATGAAGACAGTCTTCGAGACATGGTATAATAAAGTTTTAATTCTGGAAGGGCCATCCTGGCTCCAAATAGCATTCCAATGGGGTTGTATCATAAGAGGGCCCTCAGGATTTAAGTTACCAAAAGCTGACAAAATAGAGAACTTACCATCTTGTGAGAGATCCCAGATCACTTCACCCTCTCCATTATCAGGGTGTGGTAGGCAAGTACCCACAATGTGGCTCACAGCTTCAGGGCATAGGTGGGATATTAGAGGTCCTTTCTTCCCAAGGGACATCAGTTTCCACTTCTTTTGATCTACTGCAGTTGAGATAATGTGGCCAAGTCTCTCGATACAAAGCACAAATAAGTAAGGAGTAAGGAGATCCCCTTGTCTAATTCCTCTAGATGGGCCAAATTATTTAGTTTGGGCACCATTTCAGAGAAGATTCATGGTTGAGGAGGAGACACAAGTCATAATAAGGTTAATCAGAGATTCCGGCAAGCCAGAGACCCAAAGGGTATCCTTCAAGAAATCCCAGCCTAGTCTATTATAGGCTTTTTTCCAGATCCACCTTAATTGCCATCCAACCTTTATTGTACTTCCTGGTTCTCATAGAATGATTTTCTGGGTAATAATGATGTTGTCTGAAGCGTGTCTTCCTTTAATAAAACTACATTGGTTAGGCATAATGAGATCACTAATGTGGTTCTTAAGTCCTGAGGCAACCAATTTAGTGACCACCTTATAGATGACATTGTCGAGACTAATAGGCCGAAATTGGCTTAAAACTTCAGGACTTTCCACCTTGGGAGTTAGAAAAATCAGAGTTTGATTGACTCCTGCAACCTTCTTAGGATCTGCAAAAATATCCTTGATAATATTATACATTGAATCACCCACTTTCTCCCAACGAGATTGAAGGAAAACAACATGAAGGCCTTCCACCCAAAGCGCTTTGAATGGCTGCATGCTGAAAACTGTACCCTTCACTTCCTCCAAACCAGGGGTGACTCCAATATTATTCCAATTTCGGCTAATTAAATTTGGGAACATACCACTAATACAAAGAGCAGTTTCGGAAGGAGACTCCTCGGTGTATAGATGCTTGAAGAAATTTACTACAAGGAGCTTCAACTTATCCAGATCATCCATCCAAATGCCTTCATCATTCTAAAGATATTTCACTGTATTCTTTCTAGTCCTTGCAATAGTGACCAAATGGAAGAACTTAGAATTCTTCTCACCCAAGGCAAGTCATTTGCATCTAGAGCGTTGGAACCAAGTAAGCTCCTCCTCGATGTAAATAGTATTGAGATCCTGCCAAAAGGAGTTGTGCAGCCGCTCCAAAGCATTATCAAGACCCCTACACAGTTGGGCATCCACTCCTCTAATCCTGCCTTGTGTTTGCTTCTTTTTTCTATGAAGAGCTCTAAACTTGTCATGGTGCCACAAGGAAGCTTCACGATGGAACTTATCCCCAGTAGTTCCCACGTGGAGTTGTTCTAGTAACAAGAGTTCACCATCTCACCAAAATCTTCATTTGTCAATCATACAACTAAAGATCTGAAAGGTTTCGAACCTTCCGGGGCAAGAAATTGAGCCTCTCCACTCAAAAGAAGAGGTCTATGATCAGACCCATTAAAATTGAGGTGAGACAGAAACTTGTTAGGGGAATTTAAATGCCAAGCCTGATTCACCACCAGTCTATGAATCCTCTCTTCTAGGGATCCTCTTTTCCAAGTGAACTTAGGTCCAGAGAAACCTACATTCGACAAACTACAGTCATCTAAGTAATTTGAAAACTCCTAGATGTTGCCCCAACACACTCCATTTCCACTTTGCTTATCATTTTCCTCCAAAAGAGCATTAAAATCACCCATCACAGCCCATTCATCAACACCATTAGTCTCAATATTCTTCAACCTATCCCAAAGCAGCCTTCTTTCATCCTCCAAGGACTGCCATATACAGAAGTGAAAAATTCCTCCTTACCATTACCCAACTAGCAGAGTTTGGAATGGATAAACTGCTCCTCTTCCTCGAGGATACAGATATTCACCTCACTTTTATTCCAGATGATCCAGATTCTACCAGAAAAACCTACAGATTCCCGTCTAAAGTAGTTGTCAAAACCTAGGTTTCGAATAACTTTATCAGTTCTTTTGCCACTCAATCTCGTTTCAAGCAAAACAAGCACTTGAATCTTATTTTGGTAGACTAGGTCTTTTATAAGATAGGAGAAACCCTTCTTCCCCGCTCCTCTACAATTCCAAGTACACATTATCATTAAAAACCCAAAAAATGATAAGGTAGAACAGGGGAGGCAGAACTCCCAATTAGACCAATCCATTAGGATCAGTCACAACACCCATATTAGTGATATCATCTAGCACCATGAAATCTCTGCTAACCTGAGCAAACCTCTCCCTTTCATCACATGCACCTGGAATATTCTCCTTTTTTACGTGACTTGGATTCAGGGGTTTCCCAAGCTCCATATCATTTACACCTCCTAGGAATGGACCCTTGCTGGAAAACAGAGTCTTCACAGAACTACTGCCATGAATGCTAGGATTGCGAGTCCAATTCTGGCCAGCACCACCTTTACTTATAATTATACCCTCTCTTTGCAGGGATTTTTGAATCTGAGGCGCCTTTCCCTCTTGGCTCAAAGAGCTCACTTTTGTTTGCTTCTCTGCCAGCTTGGCATTTGGTCTATAGGAGAGATTAACTTCTCCTTTACCTAATCTATTTTTCCTCCTCCTTGTATCTAAGCTCTTCTTTGCTACCCCACTCGCATTTGAGTATCCTGAACTTTTTTCCTCCGAGCTTGTTGATGGACTGGGCACCTTGGGATTTTCCTCCTTCTTATCATCCCCTAACATTGCAAACCTTGATCTTGAAAACCTTTCTTTGTTGACATGATGAGCATGTTCTCCAATAAATTTATCTTTTTTTGACCCTACCTCCTTAACTTTTTGATGTTGAGATGTTCTCCTATTTTTGTTTTGTCTCTAGACTGTCATCCAGTTTCCAAAACCATCAGCTTCTTGGCTTTTCTCAATGCCTTATGGAGTTTTTCCTTCACCATGGCTATGAGCAACTTGGTGACAATGTTATGTATCCCCCAATATCTCCTCAGTTTTGTTATGGTTGTCTGGGTTAATTGAACACCGGTCTTTCCTATAGCCATACTGACCAAAGAAAAACGGATAAGATGGAGACCTTCATAGCCAACGTAAAGCTGTCTCTAGCCAATCCTGAATTTTGAAAGTAAACTTTTACTAAGATTTACTTCTATATAAATACGAGCAAACCTGCCATGATCAGTTACCTCATCTTGGCTCTACCCCGTGAAGCGTAGGGAGCTCTAATCAATTCTAAGGGTCCTTCCCACCATGTTTCCCATCCTCCATAAATCCTTGCAAGTGTAGAATTCATGAGGGACACCAAGTATTCTGATCCAAACTACTAACTTCTTTACTTTGTCATTATGTGGATCAAAGTTAGGCCTCCAATGTTGCACTGTAAGGTAGTGGTCTGCAACGATCCAAGGTCCTTGTTGCTAAACAAAGAGATAATCCTGGGTTTTCTTGAATTCAACCATGTAGTGATCATTCTCTAGGTCCAGAACCTTGTATTCTCCTTCCATATTCCAGAGCTTAATGCTCCACAAAAATTTTTCCCCCAATCTTTTCTCCATCAACTTCAAAATCAGGGCCTTCCTCCATTTCTTGCATTCCTCTAGCTTTTCCAACACATCAAATTGGTAATACGGATTCAAGGGGTCATCTTCTTCTGTCTGAGCATATGCTTTAATAGCCTCTTCCTCATCCACTTCATCTCTATTTGTTTGCACCATCCACTCGTCTTCGTCATCTCCACGTTGTCCATCCTCAATCATCCTCCCTAAGGGAAAGACGAAAACAAAAAACCCTAACCCTAACCCTAGCATAGCTAAAATAAACTAGGATTTTGGTTCAACAACTCCATGCAATTTTACAATGCAATAAAGTTTAGTTCTTTGCATAGTAACATATAGAATGCAAGATTTTCACATACATAATAATTATCATCAACCATGAGACCGTTAGTTATTCTCATTTCAAAATCTTGATTTTATTTGTCAATTTGTTAAAATGTAATCGAGAACCATGAAGTGGTTGCTATCTGTCATAATCCTCATGCCATGTTTTAAATTTTTCTATCACTGCAAAAATTTATAAAGTTCGAGTTTTTATACAACATTTATAATAATTCTATTATCATATTTATTACGTCAGACGACGTAATTCATTAATTTCAGCGAGTGGGTGAACGTACGCAATACGCACTCCGCACCAACCAGGACTGGTTCCTCTTGCAAATTGATGAAACTATGGCATTGTGTTCAACGTTCTCATTTCATTCCTTCCCTCTGCGTTTTGCTTCGAACGACGTCAACCAAACAAAGCTGAAGAATCCTCTTTTCCCAATGTCATTCTCTTCAAAGTCACCGTTACATTTACCTGTAAACGGCAAATTCAACAACAAACGAAGCATTTTCAAATTTCGAGCTTCAAGCTCTAACTCAAGCAAACCCTCATCCTCGGGCAGTGGCACCACCGTAATTTTATTGAGTTCCGCTATTACCGTCACATTAGCAGTAGCAAATCGCGTGCTTTATAAACTTGCTCTTGTTCCCATGAAAGATTACCCCTTTTTTCTCGCTCAGCTCACTACTTTTGGGTAACACCTCTTACATTTACCTATTAATTAAAATTTGTTGCCTCTTATTTATCTTAGTGATTCCATTTATTTATTTATTTATTTATTTCGCTGTCAAAAATTATGTATTTATCATTGTTATTAAATTTTTTTAGGGTTTATGGTGCGATTGGTTATGTTGCGTATCTTGGAAGTAATTGTTGTTTGTGTAACGTAGGTATGTTGTTATATATTTTACCATCTTATATATCCGATACCGTGCGGGGATTGTAACCGATGAGATGCTAGCAATTCCCAAATTGCGTTTTTTGTACATTGGGTTTCTAGAAGCTTTGGGGGTGGCTACTGGAATGTCTGCTGGAGGTAACTGATTATTCCTTTTCTCGTTTTGTTTTTTACCGTTTTATATTCTTATTTGAGTTGTCTTAATTTGTGTATCTAAATAAATTATTATTATTTGATTTTATAATGTTTGGTGCTACGAAGCTATGCTGGAGTTTACTGTTAAATGTTAATAGGGAATAAGTGACTTTATTATTATTATTATTATTATTATTATTATTGGAGATTAAAAAAAGTGTGAAATGAAAAAAAGCAAATGTGAAGTTTGAAATGTTTATAGAAGAAAGAACAAAAGCAGAGGCTGCATTTCGTTGTGATTTGTACCTTGAAAGTGAGTTTCCACCCTCTACCAAGCAACAATGAATGGAAATCAAAATCTTTCCATTTCGCTCTGCTCTGAATTTTCCATCTACAGAAACAAGCATACTCTATCTGTTTGCTTTCGGTGTTTCTAAACTGAATGTTGGTTAACTTCTGCAGCCTTACTTCCCGGACCAGTCATACCCGTGTTGAATCAGGTATCTAAATATTTTAAGCAGCCATTGTCATCAAAGGACGAGAGAGGGTGAATAACAAAAATACAATTTTGTACTTATTTTAAACAATATACATCTGCCCTTTATTTTATATATCTGTGAAATTTACTTTGTTTTCAAATTATCATTTGTCATACATTTGGCATGGTCTTATTTGAGAAAATCTGCTTTCGTTTTACATAACATAGATGGCATGCTATGCAGCAGTACTTGAGTTTTGTAAACTTACTGGAAATACTGTGGCATTGATTGGTTTAGTCAGTGCCTCAGTGGTCTCTGACCAGCATGATGGAATTTGTAATATATTCAGAATTGGGACATTATATTGTTGAGCAATAACATAAACCTGCTAATTTGTTATCAATGACTATAAGTCAGGGAGTTTTGACGTTTATCAACTTGTATCATCTTAGAAACTTAGACTGCTTTATCTTCTCACTACTAACCAAATGTTTTCTTAAACTCATTTTCTCCTTTTTCCTTCCAAAAATACTGACACAACTAGCAATATCCAACTTGTTTCCCTAAGGACAATGCAGTCCATATTTGTTCAAAGATTGAATCTGTTATGCATCTCACTGTGATGGCATCATATCCAAGCCATTTCATCACCATATTTAAGGTAGCATGTAGCGATCACTCTTAAAGTGTCAGAGGCTTGTTATTTTAAAACATATTCAGTATGTTACGACCGCATGGCTGCATTTGCCTGCTAGCCTGTCCTTTTCTTTCAACAGGGATGGAAGAAAATGACAAAATATTGCAGTAAAATCTATAGCAGGAATGTTTATAAAGTAACCTGAATTATTATGATATAATAGGGAGAATCATACATTATTATCCTGGAATTTAGGTAATATTTCAGGCACATGTCCTTTCAATATTCTCTCATTCATATCCTTTAACTTTTCAAATGGATGGATTATTGTCCACCACTGATGGCTATTTATGAAGTCAGTGTGCTAGTTATTTTAATGCATCATTATTTATAACAAAATATTATCAAAACACTATTTATGATTATTTTTATTGCAGACTTTTTTGGTTTGGCAGTTAATGTTTTCTACTCTTCTCTTGGGGAGAAGGTACTCAATCAACCAACTTGCTGGGTGCTTTCTTGTAGCTGCTGGTGTTGTGCTGGCTATTGCAAGGTATTTTAACTTTAATATCTGGAGAAATACAATAATCCCTATCAGTTTTCCCCATATTCAGTTTCTCATGTTGAGTACACTAACTAGGTGGAATGCCTATATGAAAACTTGTTACAATGGGTGGGTTGCTTTCTTTTGGGCATAAAGGAATTGTTTTCTTCAAATTAACATCAATAAAAAATCTGTAGTGAATGAGCTTTGACAAATGATATTAACTTGAAAATATCGGACTTACTTCTGACCCCCCTTCACAATTAAATTTTTTTGAGTAAATACTCATATTTGCCCCTAAAGATACATGTGACATAACTGTTTCTGTGATGTAAGTTGACATCAATTTAGCCCCTCAACCATAAAAAATGACATGAAAGTTGTCCTTCTGTGTATAGACGATGAGAACAACATTAATGTACTTTCCAATTTAGGGACCATATTGATGTCACTTTCTATGATTAAGTGACTAAATTGATGTCAACTTTCTTTGGAGGAACAAATTGATGTTGGTTTTCTTCGAACCAATTGATGTCACATGTTTTGGGGGGGCTAAAATGGAAGTTTACCTTTAAAAAATACACGAGTTACTTGTTATCAGCTTATAATTGTTATGGACAGAAAGGTTTTGAAATTGTACTTTTTCTCATTTGGTGTAAAATATTAACATTTTGTTCCCCTTTTCTCTGTTTGAGGAGGCAAATAATGTTGGGAAAATTGCCATAAAGAAGTTCTCGGTATAAATATTTCCAAATTAGGAATAGTTAACCACTCAGTTGTTAATAATGTTCAAAAAAAAGTTAATGAGTAAACACCCACTGAATTGATTAACCACTTGCGTGGTTAATTATTCTTAAATTGGAAATAGGTTTACCAAGTACTCATTTCTGTAACTTTCCCAGTAATATCTGTTGCACTTATAATAATCTGTTTTTAGGAAGTGTCATTAAATTGTTAGGAACTTTGGTTGCTAGCTACTACTTATAACAGGCTCAAGAAGTTTGATAGATGTAAAATTTGTCCTGCCTTTTCACTGTGGTTGTTGGGGTACAAATGTCATGCAGTCAGTGCCTAGACTCTAGATTGATATGTGTTTCCGCTTTCAATCTAAATGAAGTAGGCCCCATCTGATCATTTGTCTCCCATAATTGCAGTGGCTTTAATGCAGGCCAAATGCTTTCTAAAGTTGACTTCTTTTGGCCAGCATTGATGATAGTTTCTTGTGCCTTTCAAGCTGGGGCTTCTGTAATCAAGGTTAGTAAGTAAGTAGATATCGATTTTTAGTTAAACCCTGTTAGGAAACATTATAATCTTTGCATTTTCATGTATGGCAGGAGTCTGTTTTCATTGATTCTGCCACTCGGTTAAAGGTATGTTTTCTTCTTTTTTCCCTCTTTTTAAAGGGGGGAGGGGGTATTTTTATGGTCACTGGATCATAGTTCATCTTGGCTTCGTGCATAGTCATGATTTGAAGTCCTTAATGTGTTCACGTGCAGCGCAAGTCACTGGACATATTTGTGGTCAATTCTTTTGGATCTGGGTTTCAGGTATTGCCTGCTATGTTAATGCAGAGATTTAAATATAATGATTGCTGCAACATAAATTTCAGTGAAATAATTGTACCTTTAAAAATCTGTAAATGACTTAAATAAAACCAAAATAATTTCTAGTTTTCCTTTTTTGTATGCTGATTTCTTAGTAATAGCTTTTTATCTTGTTAGATCATTCAAAATGTATTGCTTTTGTTTGTCGCCTGATAAATAGCAAATGGTAACTGTTAGAATGCTTGGATTATTGTTGGGTTAGGAGTCTTTTTATTTTGGACTCTGGAGTAATATTGAGTTATGCTTGTACTAGTTGTATGACACTTGTACTTGACCTAAAATGGTAGTATAAATAGGAGTATTTGATCAATTTTTTATATCACATCACATAAAATTTTCAGAGTCCTATTAGTTAAATATTCTGTTCCCTTTTCCTTCCAAACCCTAAAAATTCAACGGTAACAGAGCCTGAGGAAATTTTATCTGAAATTTGTCTCATGGGGAGGAATTGTTTTACTAAACCTCGATATTTGAATTCACTATCTGACTTATAGTTCTAACTGTTAAGACCATTGAATATCTTGCATAAAGAAGCTTACTGTCCTCAGTTCCCAATGCTGACAAGGCACCATAAGTTACCTCCCGTCAGATATTTATTCTAGTATCTGGAGCAGGGAATATATAAAATTTATTTTAAAATATTAGAACTATGATTCATACCTCATTTCATATTTAGACCTGTATAAGTTGCTACTACAGTCAGTATGCCTATTCAGTTAATTTCATGTTCTGGGGATCCACTTGAACCACGTGCCCGCTTTTTTCATTATTTTTTCTGGGCATTAGGCACATGGACTTTGGTCAAAACACATAATTGATTCTGACAGATTTCTTCTGAGTTGGTTTTGATCATTACTTTTTCTTCTGTAAAACTTAAGTAAACAGTGCATATTTTTTTCCACTTTGGTTCCATTGGAGGTGCAAGCACCTGGGTAGGGGAGGGGGATAGGTGGCTCGGTGGAGGATCTAACCTCCAACATCATCATCAGACTCAAGTTAGAGATTTCAGCTGGTGCCAATTGAGCAGCAAGCTCGTTGGCAAGACAATTTTTGAAATGGTAGCACAGCATTGACTTAAGTCCAGAATACTTTCTCTTATTGAATATGAACCACTCCCCGTTAAACCCGACTAGCGAGTGTGGGGTGGAAAAAATCCTTGTACGCAGCATTACCCTTGCATAATTGCAAAGAGGTTGTTTTCTGGATTCGAACCCATGACCTTTCAGTCATGAAGGAACAGTTTTACCACTGCTCTAGCTCGCCCCCTTAATACTTTCTCTTATTGGCATTTCAAATTTATTTTGGATTTTGTCTACTTTATGTATATTACTTGAATAATAATTGGCAGGTATATTTACGGTTGGCTTCTGATATATGTTGTAGGCTCTCTTCGTACTTCTCTTTCTACCTTTACTTTGTAACTTGAAAGGCATACCACTTGTTCAACTTCCTTCTTATCTTAAAAGTGCGGCTGATTGCTTTCTAAACCTTGGAGCTGATAAACCAAGTAAGCTCTAATAGATCAATAGCAATGCAATAACATATCTTTGCTACATTATTTTCTATTCTTACTCGTCTGCATTTCCTTTTATTCTTTTGCTGTTAAAACACTATCATACTAGGTATTATCTATTATGGGTATGAGATTATTCTCGGAGGTGCTTTCCTTTTATTGTGTTTAGATCCAAATTCAAGATAAAGGACATGAGTCTCACATCATAAGCATATGACCTCAGATTCGCCAATCACAATGGCTAGCTTTTGTAGTATGGTTCTCCCAATGTTTGTATTAATTGGCACCAGAGCCTTCCACCATGTCACTTAGTTGCAAACAAGTGTTGAGGGTGGTGATGGGTGCTGCAGAGCAGGGTGGAATGTTATGATCCAATTGCAAGGTATAAGACTTGGGTCCTACATCATAAGTCCGGGATTTTGACATGGGATTTATATGGCCTTGGGCTCTTTTAACACAATGGCTAGCTTTTGTGATGTGGTTTTCACAAGGTTCATATCACAATACAATGCCTTACCTAATGTACTCGGATCATAAACCTTCTTATGAGAAGGTGAATATACATAAGACTGGTTTAACCCCATTCAATATAAAAGATCACTTGGTGACAATAATTTATGTCTTACTTTTTTGTGAAATTAAATTAAAACTCATAATTGTAAAGGAGTAATAATTTCCTATTTGGCTTTTCTCTTGTCTTCTTTTCCTAATCAAGTAAAAATAAATATAAACTGTCAGGCAACCACAATGACAGTGAAAATTTGTTAGCTCTTCTTCCCCTCTAATGATTTTGTATCTTGTTGAAAATCTTTTTTACCCAAGTTGTTCTAAGTAGTTTCTTCCCTTTCAATGTCTCAGGTCATGATGGCGCACCCTTGCTTCCGTTACTTTACATAATTACCAATTTAGCATTCAACATATCCCTGCTTAATGTACTAAAGTCTTCATCCGCAGTTGTTTCTTCTCTTATGGTAATGTTGTCAGGTACTCTCTCTCTCTCTCTCTCTCTCGCTCTCTCTCTCTCTCTCTCTCTCTATATATATATATATATATATATATATATATATATATATATATGTGCCATTTCTTTTATGCTTTCTGCTGAATTCCAGCAAAACATGTCTGCTTAAGGTCTTCTGTACATCTTGTCTTTTTGAGCTTTTCAGCTCATGTGTTCTTATGATTATTGCAGTGCCAATTTCGGTTTATGTTCTTTCCCTTCCATTACCATATCTTCCTGAGGGAACAAGCCTGAGCCCATTTTTTCTACTTGGCTGTGCAATGCTTGTATGTGGTCTTTATCTGTACAACACCACCCGACCTGCGAGGAATAGTTCTGAAGTTGACTGAAACATATCCATTTAATGAAACCAATACTGAAGAGAAACCACCAGCCTGGGCACTCTATCGCACTAAGAAAGTCAGCCATGAGGCACTCTAGTCATGGTGAAATATATTTCCCCCGATTATGTCCAAATTATACATATTCAGTATTCTTGCGATTATTATTTTTGAGAGTAAAATCAATTAGTTTTAACTTTTTAAGGGCATTTCTGCTTTACGGTAGATAACTTCCTTACCATTTGATCATTACAACTTTTTACTTCCTCTTAACCATTTGTGCAAGTGTGTATTCCTGTATATTAATAGATAGAAGCAGATGTGATTGGCAGAAATCGAAGTATTATATTTGTTAAGTTGTGAAACCCAAGTTGCTAATTTCTTAACAAAATAACCACAATACATAAATAAACAAAAAAAGTCGAATTTCGAAAGTTTAGCGATGAGATATGTTGGTGTCTATACCTTTTCAAGAATAGCATGCATGATTAAAACCTCCATATTTGCGCTCGCGCTCTCGCGCACTATCAGATTATTATAAGAGTACCAAAAAAAAAAAAAGGGCCCTTGGTTTTACAAATTATGCATGTCTCATGCACAATTTTGTTAACTACCATATAGGCATATAGCACAATGTATGGTTTTTACAACATTGAGTTTAATGGGTTGATCATTATGAAGCAGCCAAATCATGAGTCTGTTCAGAATTCAGAGATGGAGCCTTTATCTTTGGGTCCAGTATACAGCACCAAACGGTCGCCTACACGTTAGCCCTCCGACTAGGGTATTGAATTCGCAAATAAAAACTTCACTTTCAATAAATATTCAACAAATATGAGGTTTGATATGAACCGCTCGACCTGATTATATAAAGGTGGATGAAAAATCCAGATGTCACAGAATTGGGGACTTAGTGATAATAGCCAAAAAAAACACTCATTTCATTTCTTTTATAATCTCCAATCCATGTTCTCGATAACCCAAGCACCCGAGCCGATTAGGATGATGATTACGTTAATAACAAAAAAGACAATAAAATATTAAAATAAAAAATCCCACTAGTTTAGAAACAGTTCCACACCTCGCACCTAGAAATCAACGGGAACCAGGAAAGTCAAATAAACGGGGAGGAATGCCTCAATACTAACTCTAGCTTTTACATTCCCTTGCATTGAATCTAACATTACTTCCTCCAACAGCACGAAGTGGTCCGTTTTCAGATAGAAGTTCAGTGCTGTAAGCTGAAATGCAAATTTTCTTCAGTGTCTCCTCTGCAAGGAAGCCAAAATTGTTAGTCCCCGAACCTATTGAAACAGTACAATTCGACCAACTCAATTGCATATTGCATAAGCTAACACAAAAGATGCCAAAGTAATTAAAATTAAGAAGGCACAGCTTGAGCCAAAATCTCCTTTTCTTTTGAAATTAAAATTGTCACATAAAATTTAGATAAGGAAAAGTGTATATCCGTTGCAGGAAGGAATTCAATCTTCAAATATATAGAAATTTGTCTTGATGATTAAATTATTTCAAAGGGTATTTCAACAGTATTTTTTATTATGGTCATCATATGACAATCATAAATAACTGGTACATATACTAGAAAATTTTCATAACCGGCTTTAAACATGACACAACAACAATTATTAGACCAATAACCAAATCAACATGCTTAGACAGGCAAAACATAGCAGGAAATAACATGCTTTCGCAAAGTACAGATCCCAATAAGATTTTTTGTTGGCTAAGATAAACAGTTCTGAGATTCTAGTGAGCAGCCATGAGGCTAGATTGCAAGGGACCATTTCATAGAAGAATATATTCAATAAATTTAAATTATAAAACACTAGATCTGCATAATGGAAAGGATATAAGACAGACTGTTTATTTGAACGGATTGTTTGTTACACACAATGGAAAAAGGACCAACAGAAACTAAAAAGTATCTACTGTCTAGAAGGCGATCATCAAATAACTAGGTCTGTTATATGCAATGAAGATGCAATAGTGCATAAACCACATCCACCATAGTTCAACTGAAACAAAATTCAATGTATGAAATTTAAAAAAGTCATTTATAATTTCCACATAAAAATTTCAAGTTTTAAAATTGCATGCCTTTCGCTTCTTCAGTCTCCCATTTCTGCTGCTACCGTTATTAGAACCCATTACTTGGTCCCCTGCTTTATCTTCAAAGGGTAATGTTTTGACTTCATCAAAGAAACTTTCGGTTAGACCTTGCGACCTGGAATAGAATAACCACAAATGCTAAGTGAAATATATATATATATAAATAAAAATGTCATCATACATTCAATGCTTTATAACACTAGAAATATCAGGCTGAGATTCCAAACAATCCCCATACCCAAATCTTGATTTCTTCAAGTATTTTTCTCTCTTCCTCTCCTCTTTTGTAAGAGGAACACGATTGAACAGCTCCTCCTCTTGCCGAGCGCGCTCCTCCATCTTGGCAATATGTCTATCGACTTCCCTGCTAGTTCCCTCAAAATCTCTTATCTGTGTAGTAAGCAGCCAAAAAAAAATCATTACATAAACTCATTAAGTCATTACAACTAAACACCCAAAATAAATTATAACATCACCTCTTCAGGTCTTTCCTCCATATCATTCATCAATGTCCTGATATAATCACTCTGCTTAGCTTGTTTCAGAATCTCTTTTTCTCTTCGCAACGCCTTTCTTTCGTGCTTTGAAACTTTATCAAGATCCATAGAAGTAGGGGCAAATTTTACAGCACGATACGAATCCTGACCATCCTACAGCATACAGGAATTAAGTTAGAGAGGAAAAGGGAAATATCTTTTGCCTGATGTTAAAAATTTACCATCCAACAGCATAACAAATTTTACACTTGATATGATTACACACAATCACCTGAGAGGTTAAATCTAATTTGCTAACAAGCATGTCAGGATTTGGACGATACTTTGACACATCCTCACTCTTATCAGATGCAACTAGCTTCTTCTCGCTTGGAATATCATTTCTGGTAGCATTTTCACTAACTTTAGTTAGTTTCTGGATTTGGTATTGTTGCTTTTTGTCAATTGGCCGAATCTGCAATTGGAAACAAGGATGTCAAATGTCTGATACACATTATATTATGTAAATATACATATTAACCTGAGGATTAACACACAAAAGAATAAAATTAGACCTTTTCTAAATATAATCTTATCTCTACAATACTTCGAACAACAGGATGTTCTTCTACTGAAAGCCCCTTAGCCTTCCGCAACAAATAATAAACAAGGGATTGGCAATAATTCAAAAGCAGCCAATTTTTAGCTTCAAGATAGCTAAAACCATCTGCTGTAGGATATTGACCTTCTTTCACCTGGTATAAGAGAAATGGAGAGGACGTGATGAGTATTATTGCTATTAAGATAAGTATGTCAAATTACTTATTGTTGCTATTAAGATAAGTATATCAATCAACGATATTTACTTATAACATAATTTAATTGAAGAGATTAGGCGTGATGAGTACTCCAAAAAGGCTACAGCAGTAGCAGTAGAAAGAAGTATCAACCAAAAAAGACAGGGCAAGAAATAAAAATCAATTCCAACCTACATATCAATTTGATGATAAAGTCTAAATTATAAAACGTTTAAGGAATGTGTTAAAAAAATAATACTTGAAGCAGAAAAAGTGCATTCAACCTTGGCAGTTAAAGATTGAATTTTATGCCGAACGGCATCAAGTCCTTCCTTCATTTCTTTCAACAACGCAGTAAGCTGAGGTGCTTCTCTGCAATTTGCAAACACAATAAAGAAATTGAATAAACTAACATGATAAAGCACCAATTCATTTCCCTATTGTGCATTGAAGAATTCAATATGCAAACAGAAACATAGAAACAAACTTACTTTTCTTTGCTATCATCGTTGTTTAAATGGTTCGCAGTCTTCTCCATGATTTGTAACAATTTTCAACAACCTCCAAACCTGCATTTTTTTTTAAGAAACGTGACTAATTACATTCTCAAAATTGAGATTTTTCACATAATAAAATTATAAAAATTAGTACAAAAATAAAGAAAAAATATTTGTACTTTAAAAGAATATATAATTGTGTCATTTCAAGTAAGAGAAAGATACAACATAATATTTTTTTTTTTAAAATTTAAATTTAAAAAAGAAAAACATCCGCTTTCTCTTTCATAATTTTTCCATTACTTGTGTCTTTCTCACACTTAAAATGACACAGTTCTGTATGATTGAAAAGTACAAAGACTAAACCCTAAAAATAAATAATATTCTTATTTCTTTTCTATACGCGTTTATTTCCTTATTATTCAAGCACGTAAATTACTAGGGTTTCTCCATGCTCAACACTCTTTATTTTCTATAACCTAGGGAAATTAAAAACAAAAAGACTTCTTTTAGCCGCCTCATCTATTTCTCTCTCTTCAGCGACTGTCCACCGACCGGACCGGACCATCCTCATCGCCGGTGCTAGACCAGAGGCTCGAAACTCTCCGTCGACGAGAAACAAAACATGGAAAAGTAAGTTTGTTTCTTAAAAGCTATTGGGAGAGCAATGAAGTGTAAACCCTTCTTATTTAAAATCGCGGTAGAATAAATGTGTATACACACACACAGTCACACACAGAGAGTGCAATTAAGCAATAAGAAACAAACCTTTGAGCTTGTGTATAGAACGAGGTAAGAGTTCTGGCTTGCCACTTATCTCTCTCCACTCTATGAGGGGTTAAAGTTAAACAACTAAATTTTTTGAGAAGGAAAGAATGAGAAATTTTTGCTTATACGAGTTTGGGCCATGGAATTGTCTTTAGAATTATCAACGCTGGGCTCAGCTGCTGAGCCCCATTAACAATTTTTTTTTTTTTTTAGAATATTTAAACCCGTTTAACCTTAACGTTAACTGCGTCTTAAATATATTTACAATTAAAATTTTAATTGATCCAACTTGTAATTTTGGGAGGTTGAGCCTTGCATGTCACAAGTCATTTTGAGAATATAAGAACTATAATAAAATTTTAATTATCTTGTTTAAATTATATTTTGCTAAATACATTGTAAGGTTGAAATACATGTTAATATATAGGGTTCGATTTTTCTGCAACCTGTGACAAATTATATATATATATATATATATATATATATATATATATATATATATATATATATAGATTAAAGTATTTAATGAGGGGAATAATAATTATACAAAAAGTGAAAGCATTAAATGTGAATAATCATAATCATACACATGTCATTGCTGCACGTACATCAACTTTAAATATATTTTTACCATATATAATTTATATATATATATATATATAGGTTAAAGTATTTAATGTGGGTAATAATAATTATACAAAAAGTGAAAGCATTTATGAATAATCATAACTATACACCTGTCATGACTGCACGTACATGAACTTTAAATATATTTTTACCGTATATATATATATATATATGTGTGTGTGTGTCTATTTATACAATTGTGACAGAACTAATTTATTTACACACACAAAAAAAGTGGCTCCATCAAAAATTTCTATCTCATTTTTTTATAGCAGTGTTATTAAAATCGGCTCAGTCATTAATCTGGTTGAGGTACGGGGTCACTGGTTCAACCGCATGACCCGGTAATTATATGCAATTATATAATTTATATTAAAAAATTATAAACATACTCAAATATCTAAAAAAATGATAAAAATTTCAAATATTTTAATATAAAAAATAACAAATCACATATTATTATCCAATAAAGGATCAAACAAAAATATAATGATCGTGATACCGGATTTCAGGTTCAGTAAATGTCATCTCTAACTATAAATAAAATCAAAATTTTATGCATAGTGCATAATTTAGATAATATTAGTGTTGTAGGTACATACCTACGTAAGTCAATAAGCAAAAAAATATTCAAATATGTCCATTACGATATATTTATTTTGAAAAAAAAAATTGGAATTTTTTTTTTGGACCGAGTCACACCCAGAATTTTAAATTTGACACTGATGTTAAAGGATCCTACCTTTATATGTATATGAAAAAAATATCTTTACAG
This sequence comes from Gastrolobium bilobum, assembly GCF_033153095.1. NCBI lineage: Eukaryota > Viridiplantae > Streptophyta > Magnoliopsida > Fabales > Fabaceae > Gastrolobium > Gastrolobium bilobum. The sequence goes on from NW_026898262.1 coordinate 292,101, forward strand.
CCACTTTAGATAAGATTATCTACAGCTACCCCAAAAACTATGTCGTTTTGATTAATTAAGGGTGTTTATGTAATTTTAGATGAATTAATGAAGAATATTTCAGTAAAATTGATATGATAAAAAAATAAACAAAATTACATAAACACCCTTTATTAATTCACCTAAAATTACAGAAGCTTCGTTCATTAATCAAAACGACGTAGTTTTGGAGTAGTTGTAGATAACTTTATCTAAAGTGGCTGTAAAAATGTTTACCCCTATTATATATATATATATATATATATATATATATATATATATATATATATAATTTCTTTTTTACTTAAGGCATCAAAAAGTATTTTTCTAAGATGACAAAATCTCAACAAAATATGCTCAATCTAAATTGCCTAAACATACATAACCTCCGATGAGCCTTTTATTTTAAGTAAAATTCTTTGGATATTTAAGAAAAATAAAATATTAATAATATGAACTCATATGATGGATTATACTTTTCTTCATTATGTGCTTAAGTGTATTACTTGTTTAATTGAAAAGTGGATAATTAAATACCTTTTTATATTAAATGTTTGATATATGCATTTTCTTGAAACAAGAATAATATATTTCAAATGTCAATTTTACGATCTTTCAAGTATTGTCTTTTGAAAATAAGTTATATTTCCCGAATTCACACGTGTTCGTACTTAAGTTTCTTACTTATCATAACATATTTTATATTGTATATCGACATAAATTGAGTTAATGGGTGTGCCTAAATGTCATTTGATGTTAACTTTTGATTTATAAAGGTACAGAGATAGCTTTATAAATTTCTACTTATATTTTGAATATAACAATCAAATATTAAGACTCCAAACATGCTTAGACAAAGGAAAAATTGAGCGAAAATGAGAAAAGATTCACGTGCAAAAAAATGAAGAATTTAAAGGAAGCAAACTCAATAGCAAAGAATCACTATGGATAAGGATAAAACTATCACTGTCCCCAAACATTTATGGTATTATGGATAGGTGATTGTATGACATAATGACACTTAATGATTTTGCATCCTTACACGATATATGCATTCCTCACTTGAAAAGTATGCTTAGCTTGAAAAAAAAAAACCTCAATTTGATATTACATTTTGTTTTTTATCATTAAATGTAGGATAAACCTTGCTTGAATATCCATGTGTGCCTTGATCCCTATATATTTCATTATGATGTTACTTTGATCAATATTTATCTTCTTTCTTATCGATGCAATTTTTATGTAAATGCTTCTTTTTTAAAAGAGTTTTTTATTATTTCAGAAGAAAATCCCCTTATGTCATTTAAAAGAACTTTTCCTAAACTTTATATCCTTAAGAACTATTTTGAGATGTTAAATGTACTTTTTAACTCCTTATTCTCTTAAAAAACTTTAAAAATGTTTGGATGTTCGTTGAATTTAGTACGCTCTCAACTTGCTTTAAACAATGTTATCAAATGATAACATAAGGTTCTAAAAATTCCAAACATTGGTCCTTTGAAATTATATAGAAATGAGAGCTTCTGAAAAAATAATAAGAGCCCCAATCTTCAAAATTTGTACATTATTTCAAGGATTCAAAAAGGGAAGATTTTCGATGAAGATAAAAAAACCATCAACCAGATGTGGAGATACATAATGGAGCCAAACAAATTGAGATAACGAGGAAATAATGTTGGAGATAACAACAAATTAATAAAAAACAAGAAGGAATTAAAAGAGCAAGACCAAAATCAATAATAACAAACCATGAATAACTTTCGAGAGAAGCTTAATGTCATAAGCTATGATAAAAGATGATTAAGTTTAACAAAGTACAATTATTGCCAAATTTAACAAGTCAAGCATAAACTTCATGTGAATAATTAAGATACAAGATTCATCACAACAAGCTAAGTTCATTCCGTTATTATAACATACTTTTAGGACTTAAATAAGGTTGCAAAGGGTGTGATGATGTTTTCTTTTACGAGTTCGACACTCCATTATCTCAAAAAGTTGTATGACTCTTACACAAATTATTATGGCATATTTTTCTAATAAATGAAAATAGTTATATATATATATATTTATGGGGCATGTTATATTTACAAACTTTTTTGTTTACAAACTCTTACAAACTACACTATCTTCTCCCGAGAGAACATAGTATAATTTGTAAAAAATTTCAAAAAAAATTTGTAAACGAATCATTCTCATATATATATATATACACACACACACACACTAAATGTGATAATCCTTTTTACAAGAGCTAAAAACGTGCATGAATTTATTTTTAAATCAAACTGGTTTATGTTAAGGACTTAACATAAGGCTCATTTTCTAAAAAGCCCAAGAAGGGCTAACGGCTAAGAGGAAAATTAAGAAACTATTTCTTAATTGTACTAAACCTAATACAACAACAATGAATCAAAAACTGGACCCCCAATATTTCTAAGAGACTCATAAGTCTACTTTTGCTAAGTAATCCATCTATAAATAAAGAGTTACGCTAATAAGATACACACATTCTAAACTTTATTTTTTAGTTGTCACTGTGCACACACCCCACCCTTTGGTTATGCCGTTATTATATTAGTACACATTACATAGTGATCCACTATTCTCTAAGGTATCTCCCTCATATATGCCTAAGAGAAGGTACAAAGATCCAACGTAAACATATCAGCCACTCGCTGGACATATCTGTCATCTAGACAAAACAGTTTCTATTTGTAAAAATCATGCATAAGATTCAGATAGGTTTGTAAAATGATTTTAATAAGTTTTAATCTTCAAAACATCATTTAAGAGTCAATTGTATGTTATTATATTGTTATAAACAATTTGAAAGTAAAAAAAAGTGAAAAAAATGCATTTTTTGTTCGTTTTTCACTTGTAATCAATGAAGTATTCAAATAAACAATGCATTTTTTTGTTCATTTTTCACTTGTTATCAATAAAGTATTCAAATAATCCATGAAGAATTTGAATAATGGTAAAAAAAATTATGTATACCTTGCATCCAAATCGTATATAACATTTATAAACGACTAGTTTTTGATGAAATCATTATATACCCTTCCAATAGCTCTTAAACTTATTAGGCATCATCCATACACATCTAAGAGAACTTTGAAAAATATAAAGAACTTCATAAACATTCATTGAGACCATATATATAAATCCATCAACCATAAACTCATTCTTGTGAAATCATCATATCCACTTAGAGCTTCAACTTATATACTTTATCTTTAAGAGAGTTATTATTTGATTATCATTTTCCTGCGATGAAAACATATTGTAAGGTTGCTAAGAACCTAAGAACCTTGGTTGTTGAAAGGTATCTAAACAACCGTGAATGTTAAATATTATGAGGTTTATAGACTCTAGACACCCATGAAGTTTAATGGGTTGTAAAATTTCCAAACACTCAAAAGCTTTAAAGTTGTAAAGGTTCACTAAACACATGGAAGAATCATTTGAGCTACTTGCAATCTGGACATAGGTTACAAGTGGTGGTGACTAAATCAGGATAAATTGTATTCTTTCTAACACTTTGCTTTTGTTGGGAACTCGGTTCCCTCAAACTCGGCTCAGGGGCCTTTCTTTGCGGAAGTCAGTCAGCAAGATCCTGATTTCGGATCTCGGCAATACCTCGGCCTGAATTTCACCAGGTCGGGCAGCGCAACGAAAATCAATACGAAAAATCACAAAACAGGAGAGAGATAGAGAGAGAGAAAGAGAACACAACCAGATTTAACGTGAGAAAACTTTCTCCAATGAAGAAGTAAAAACCAACAGGACCTAGTCCAGATCAAAAAATCCACTATGAAGATAATGGTTACAAAGAATCAAATACACCAATGTGGTGGTTAGCTCAACCTTTCCAACAATGGTGATAATCAAACTACCCTAGAGATGTTTCACTCAAACTCTCTCTAGAGATCTCTCAAATGCAAAGCATAATGCTTTGCTCAAACAATTTTCTCTCAAAAATCTAATCTCTCTCTTCTAACCTAACCTCCACCATCAACTAATGAATATATAAAGGAGATGGAATCTAGGGTTTAAGATTTAGGGTTTTTGGGAAACCCTTCAATGGGCTTGGGCTTAGCATTGAAGGAGGAAGCACAACAAATCTCCCCCTCCGACTTCAATGCGTCGGCTTCAGCATCAACACGACTCCTTCACAGCAGTCTTCAAATTTTATTGTTGGAACCGGCTTTGTCATCATGTCGGACCAATTTTGGTCAGTGTGCACTTTGACGAGTTCGAGCTCTCCACTTTCCACCACATCTCGGATCCAGTGATACCTCATATCAATATGCTTAGTGCGGGAGTGATAGGTCAAATTCTTCGCAAGATGGATTGCGCTTTGATTGTCACAACCCAGCTCGTACTTGTCTTGATCATGGCCGAGTTCCATGAGGAACTTCTTCATCCACAACATATCTTTGCTTGCCTCAGTAGCAGCAATGTACTCAGCCTCGGTTGTCGATAGTGTAACATATTTCTGAAGTCTTGATTGCCAAGAGACAGCTCCTCCGGCAAATCTCATCATGTATCCCCTCGTCGATTTCCTCGAGTCGGAATCTCTCCCTAAATCAGGATCCGAGTAGCCTTGCAACTCAGCTTTACCTTCTCTAAATCGGAGGCATAAATTGGTCGTACCTCGGAGGTACTTGAAGATCCACTTCACTGCTTCCCAGTGTTCTTTGCCGGAATTTGACAGATACTAACTTACCATTCCAACAGCGTACGCCAAGTCGGGTCTAGTGCAAACCATTGCATACATCAAGCTTCCGACGACGGATTGGTACGGGACCTTCAGCATCTCATCTTTGTCTCATCAGATCTTAGACATTGCTTCTGGTTCAGCTTTATGTGTCCGGCTAGGGGGGTGCTCACTATTTTGGCTTTGTCCATGCTGAATCTCTTCAGAAACTTCTCAATATACTTCTCTTGACTCAGCCACAGTAGCTTCTTTTGTCTATCTCGAATAATCTTGATTCCAAGAATCTGTTTTGCAGGGCTGAGGTCCTTCATTGCGAAGGATGAGCTCAACGCCTTCTTCAGGGCGACTATCCTCGATTTGTCTTTCTCTACAATAAGCATGTCGTCAACATATAACAACAATATCAGGAAATCTTCGGCCTCGTACCTCTTTACAAATACGCAGTGGTCGGCTTCTGTCTTCTCAAACTTATGATCAATCATGAATGATTTAAATTTCTTGTACCACTGCCGAGGTGCTTGCTTCAAGCCATAGAGGCTCTTCTTCAACTGACATACCAAGTCTTCTTGGTCTGGAGCTCGAAATCCTTCAGGTTGCTCCATATAAATTTCTTCTTCTAAATCACCGTGAAGAAATGCTGTCTTCACGTCCATATGTTCTACCTCGAGGTCCATTGAAGCTGCCATAGTTAACACAGTTCGGACCGAGGTCATATTCACTACAGGAGAAAAAATCTCCTCAAAGTCTACTCCTTTCTTCTCATTGTAGCCTTTCACTACAATCTGGGCTTTGTATCTCGGCTTCTGCCCGTTCTCTTCATTCTTAATCTTGTAGACCCATTATTTTTCAAAGCTCGTATTCCTTCTGGCAACTCGGTCAGCTCATAAGTCTTATTCTCGTGCAGAGACTTCATTTTGTCTTGCATTGCCTTTTCACATTCTTCTTTCTCTGAGCTCGTCACAACCTCATCATAACTCTGAGGCTCACCCGTCTTCAACTACAACGGTGTATTCATCATATGGGTATCTTGTAGAGGGTCTTCTTTCTCGAATTGGATATCTCAGTTGTTCTTCAGCTTGAGAACCCGGTTCATCATTCTCATCCTGGATCTCATCATCAACTCGGACCTCATTGTCTTGGTCATCTTCAGCGTGTTGCTGGTCGTCATTTTCTTCATTCTCTCCCCCTGCTTCAGCTCAGACAGGAGGGATGGGTTCTTCATGTCTGACAGTAACCCAGACTTTGGGCTCCGAGATGTCATGAATGTTCTCATCTTCATGAAAGATCACATCTCGGCTTCTCACTATCTTCTTATTGATTGAATCCCAAAGTCGAAACTCAAACTCACATCTCGGTGAACCAAGATAGATGCATTCTTTTGTCTTTGCATCGAGTTTTGCCCTTTCTTCTTTAGGGATATGCATGAAAGCTCGGCATCCAAACACCTTCAATTCATTGTAGGCCGCTTTTCGACCTGTCCAGACTTCTTTTGGAATTTCTCCTTCAAGTGGCCGTGATGGTGAAAGGTTGATAAATTCAACAGCAAATCTGACGGCTTCTCCCCATAATGATTTCGGTAACCCAGCATTGGATAACATGCTTCGTACCTTCTCTTCAATTGTTCGGTTCATCCTCTCAGCCAATCCATTCAACTGTGGAGTCTTGGGGGGCGTCTTCTCAAGTCGTATCCCGGCCGCTCTGCAGTACGCAGCAAATGGACCGCAATACTCACCACTATTATCTGAACGGACCACCTTCAGTTTCTTGCCAGTCTCCCTTTCAACCATTGCATGGAATTCTTTAAAGGATTGGAGTACCTGGTCTTTAGACTTCAACAAATATACCCACACTTTGCGGGAATGGTCATCAATAAATGAAACAAAATACTGAGCTCCTCCAAGGGATCTTTCCGACATGGAGCAGACATCAGTATGGATGAGGTCAAGAATATACCTGCGTCGTCTGGGTTGATCTGGTCTCACAAAAGAAACTCGGTGCTGCTTTCCAGCTAGGCAGTGCGTGCAACTCTCTAATGCTTGTCCTTTCAACCCGGTCAGTAATTCTTTCTTGTTCAGGATCTGAAGCCCTTTATCGCTCATGTGGCCGAGGTGCTTGTGCCATAGCTCTAAGCTAGGTTCATCTCGGACAGAATTGGCTTCTCCGTCATTGATCTTTCCTTGCATCACGTACAAGGAGCCTGCCTTCTTACCTCAAGCCACGACCAAGTTTTCCTTGGCTAGTTTCCATCTAACACTACCAAAGTAGTTCACTAACCCGGCATCGTCAAGCTTGCCTACTGAGATTAGGTTCAAACGCATGTCAGGTACATGCCTCACATCCTTCAACACAAGTCGACATCTGACATCTGTGGTGAGGGTTACATTACCGACACCAACAATCTTGCTGGTCACTTGATTTCCCATCTTCACGACTCCAAAATCACCACCTCGGTAAGAGGAGAAAAAACCTTTGTGTGGAGTAACGTGGAAGGAGGCACCGGAGTCAACAATCCAGGTGCAATCATCATATGCAACATTCAAATAATTATCCTCACCAAGGAGGAATATCTTGGCATCTGGGTTGGCAGCCACTGCAGTGGTGCTCTTGTCTTCCCTCTTCTTGGGAATAATCTGATCTGGCTTCACAAAGTCGTTCTTCTCATCATTCTGCAGGGTCCAGCAGTCTGGCTTCTTGTGACCTGTCTTTCCACAGTAAAAGCACTTCAACTCATATCTCGGCTTTGACCGACCTCTGGACTTTCCTCTTCTATCACGATCTCGACTCTGACTCTTGTTTCGTCCTTGGGAGTCGGATTTCCCTCTGTTCTCAGCAACGTTGGCCTCAGACGTGCTCGAAATACCTCGTTCTCTTTTTCTGGCTTCTTCGCCCAAGAGGCTGTCTGTCACAACATCCATCTTCAATTTTCCATCTGGAGTCGAATTATTCAAGGTCACCACCAGAGTATCCCAGCTTTCTGGCAGCGAGCTCAACAGCAGCAATGCCTGCATCTCGTCATCAATTTTTATCTCAACCTTTGACAGCTGATTCACAATACCTTTGTAGGTGTTGAGGTGTTCAATCATACTCATGATGTCCTTGTATTCAAGCTTCACAAGTCGGCAAACTGGTGTGCTTTGTTCCTGAGAGTCTTCTTCTGAATCATGGACTCCAGCTTCGTCCACAACTCGTACGCGTTCGTGAACTCGGACACGTGCTCAAAAAGGCTCTTGTCAAAGTATTTTCTGATTATAGCTACCGCTTTACGACTCTGAATCTGCCACTCCTTATCGGTTTTCCCTTCCGGTCTCTTATCAAGGATAATGGGCTCTTGTAAATCTTTGCAGTATAGATGATCTTCCATCATCGGTCTCCAATAGGTGAAATTGTCTGCAGTCAGCTTGAACATGTCTCCATCATTGGTTATGCCACTGGTCTCCATCTTGTCTCCTGCATAACCCGTCGAACTCGGGCTCTGATACCACTGTTGGGAACTCGGTTCCCTCAAACTCGGCTCAGGGGCCTTTCTTTGCGGAAGTCAGTCAGCAAGATCCTAATCTCGGATCTCGGCAATACCTCGGCCTGAATTTCACCAGGTCGAGCAGCGCAGCGGAAATTAAAACAAAAAATCTCAAAATAGGAGAGAGAGAAGGAGAACACAACTAGATTTAACGTGAGAAAACCTTCTCCAATGAAGAAGTAAAAGCCCACGGGACCTAGTCCAGATCAAAAAATTCACTATGAAAATAATGGTTATAAAGAATTAAATACACCAATGTGGTGGTTAGCTCAAACTTTTCAATAATGGTGATAATCAAACTACCCTAGAGATGTTTCACTCATACTCTCTCTAGAGATCTCTCAAATGCAAAGCATAAAGCTTTGCTTAAACAATTTTCTCTCAAAAATCTAATCTCTCTCTTCTAACCTAGCATCCACCCTCAACTAATGAATATATAAAGGAGGTGGAATTTAGGGTTTAAGGTTTAGGGTTTTTGGGAAACCCCTCAATGGGATTGGGCTTAGCATTGAAGGAGGAAGCCCAACAACTTTTTTCTTAATATCTTATATGTGCTAAAATATGGTGTATAATTGTGAAAGATTATGTACTATAGGTTGCTTAGACATATTAGTGAGATTTTCACATATTAATGTTTTTATGAAGGGTTCGTTTTTTCTGTAGTTATTGCAGATAAGTTATCTGCAGTAAGCCTAATACGACGTCGTTTTGGGACGGAAATCATGATGTTTTTGTAATTTTAATTTATTTCAGGATTATTATAGTCTTTATAATTATAATTTTTTAATTTTTCAATCCCAAAACGATGTCGTTTTGGAAGTAAATGCAGATAGGTTATCTGCATTAACTGCAGAAATATTTTTTCCTTTTACGAAATTGAAATTTAGAAACAATAATGACTTTTATGAAAAAATTGTAATACTCAAATTCGTCCTATCTTGAGATTAAGTCACATTAATAAAAAGAATTTAAAAAACTTACAAACTTTAAAAAGAAAAACCATATAACAATTATAATATAATAACTTTTGGCTTATTTGGTGGATATGATATAAAAGATAGTATATGATAGAATATGATATCATGGTCTTATCAATTGTTTGGTTAGATAACATCACATAATAAGCTTAATATGTTAATAACATTTTCCCATTCTTTTACAAGATATATATACTAGCACGAGTTATTGACAAGCCGAGTTTTGGTTATATTTTGAATATACACATATATTTTATTATTTTTAAAGTTTATAATCAATTTTTGCTATTTTTTAAACTTTTTAATTAAGTTTTTAAATTCTAACCTAATATTTATTGGCTACGATGGGAAAAATGTGTATCATTTTAAAGGACATAAAGTTTTGTCATTTTAAATGAGAGAAAGAGATAAATCATAGGAGAAAAAATGAGTGAAAAAGTTTTAAAGATGTGAGTCCCACTTCTTTGTAAGAGTGAAAGAATATAAGATGTGTCATTTAAAATGACACAATTTTTTCCCTTGTTCTAATAGTAAGAATTCAATTATTTAGGGAAAAATATTTATCATTTTAGGAAATAAATTATTATGTTATTTTAAATAATATAATTGTGTTTTAAGATAAGAAAGATTTATAACGGAATGAAAGATCATTATTGAGGGAGAGTGGAAATTAAATAAATAATTTTTTTAATTTAAATATTAAATAAAATATTATAGTTTCCACTAAAATGATATAATATTTTTTCTTTAAAAAAGAAAAAAAATTCCAATAAAATTAATTATACTTTTTAAACTCAAAATAAATATTTCAAATATTTGTTTACCAATTTTTTTTTTCAAATACTCATGGGGTGTATTGGATTGAGATTTTAAAGCATTTTAATGGATTATTTTTGGACAAAAAATCCATTGATATTCTATTAGGATTTTAAAGGATTGAAAAAAAGTTATGCGGTATTTAATTAGGATTTTAAAAGATTATTTTAGAGTCCGTCCAAATCCGATGGTATTCAATTAGGATTTTAAACAAAGGAAAAACAATCTCGTGGTAGTAAAAAATCTTATGATTTTAATTGATTTTCTATTGGTGTGGATTTCGTAAATTTTTTTAATAAGAAATATAAATAGGATGTCTCTCTCACAATCTCACTCTAACCCATAGGATTTCTTGAGACTTATCTACTTCAATGTCTTCTTCTTCCTTTGGTGGAACAACTCGCTCGAAATCGAGTTCCGCCATGGAATTTTCGTCAAAGTTCAAAAACAACAGATTTTTGAGCGATTTTCATCATAAAACAACCTAAAATAACAACCCAACAAGATTTTAAAATTCATCTAAAAAATAGCAGATTTTGGAGTAATTTTTGAAAGTTTAAAAATAATTTTTCAAGCTATTGGTCATGATTTTTCTTGGTACAAAAATATATGATTTTTGTATTAAAAAACAACATAAAATAGTGGGAAAATAGCAAGGGAACAAAAACCCCAAACCAATTTTCATTTTACCTCAATGAAATAAGATTGATTTAAAAAAAAATTGAAACTTTTATAATATGGACCCTATGTTTCATAATAATACATTTATGAATGAAATTTCTTCGCTACAGGAAATGATTTCGAATAATTTTTTTGTCAACAGATCATTAAAAAATTATTTTTTAAAACCTCTAAAGCAATTTAAGATTTCAATGTATCGATTGAAAATAATATGAGAAATTTTTTTAAACTTTCATGTAATAAAACCTAGGAATTTAGATTTAAAATTTTCTTGGAATACTCAATAAAAATATGCCTATGATATATGGTTAGAAAATTCTCATCACGTAGAACAAAAATCCTAATATTTACAAGATCAATTGCAAAAAATTTCAAATGAAAATTTATCATAAATTTTACTAATTGAAAAAATTATATTACGTTTTACTTTTTTTTATTAATATCTTTGCATTTCTTTGTTAAATTTTTTTATCGACTCTTGTAATTTTGAATATTTGTTACAAATTATATAATTTTTTAAAATCTTATAAATTCATATTGTCCTTTTAAATCTTATAAATTCTATTAAAATAAAAAATCTTTAAAATTTCTCCAATTCTGAATAGTCTTTTAAAATTCATAATATTTTTTATCTTAATTTTTTTTTTTTAAATCTTAATCCAATGCACTCTCTTTAAATTTCAATATCAACAAGTCCAAGGAGTACCCATCAAGAAAAATAAAAAAAAAATAAAAAATCAAGGAGTGACATAATCATACCTTGAGCCACTCCACTGCAGTAGAGATCGCATCCAGAGATTGATCCATGCGCAAATTTGCGCGGAAAAAACCAACACAAACTACTAACCGCCACTGATCGTTGAAATTTTTTGCCCTTTTGTTCGTTTTACTGCATAGATAGCTCCGTAATAGGTTCGCTTATAATAAATTCTTTTACATTCAGCGAATCTCGTCGCACGCTTCCCCAAAAACAACCGCGTGCCCCCCACGCTGTCTCTCATGTACCCGCGTCGCACCTGATGATTAGTCCCATTTTCTCTCACTAACACTAACCCACTGTCTCCATGCCTTGTATCACCGAGCACCTCACGGATCGGATCTGAGCAATCAAAGTATAAAGATCAATGATCGCTTCCGATCGCGACGGTTTCAAAGACCAATTCCGGTTCCATCTACGAGCCATTACTCCTTTCCCTTTCTAGGGTTCTTCTTTTCCTTTTTTTTCTTCTTCTTGTTCTCCGTAATTATTTTCGCGCTCTTTGCTATGGAGTCACGCTACAGGACCGTGTTCATGTTTCGTCTAGCGGAATTTCGAGAGCATGATTGAAATTCTGCCGTTTTACGTTGAGAAGTGGTTTTCCCCTTCCAAAATGGCAGCTTCTCCTGTCAATTTCCTCTTCGGATTCTTGCTGCTTTCTATTATATTGTGGCTTGTGTTCATGTAAGTCCACAGTTAATTTTTTATTTTTTTTTCCTCACTGCAATTTCGTGTATTCGGCAATTTCTTATTACTGTTAATACTTTATTTTTGTAAATTAAATTTCAAATGCTTGTGGCGTATGTTTAGGTCGAGATCAATTGGAATAGAGTATTTTTAGCTACTTGTCTTACACTTGAAATGGTTAGTGATGATTTAAAAGGCTTGTTTGCATGTTGAGAAGTATTGCAGTCTACAGTTGGTTGACTAAGGGACAACGCAACCGGTTAAGTATATAGTCAAAAGGGGAAGCGTTCTAGCACTTGTACTATAATTCTTGTTTTCGATGTTTATAAAGGAGTTTAAGTTATCTGGTGACTAAAATTTTGGAGAGTATTTTCTGTCATTCTGTGTCCAAGTAAAGGGAGTTACTAAGTGCTGCCTTTGGAGCTGTTGAACAGTAATATGGATGCCAATAAGTAGAATACATGATTTGACATTGAAAACATGATATCTTTTCATCAATATCCAATATCCTTTGTCTCAATAAGGGGCATTATTGTTGGTCTAAAAGACAAATCTTTTTGGAAACTAGGATGTTTGAGATGTAATGCAAAATCTGCTTCATGATGCGATTGTCTTAAGAGTGCCAAAAATTAACTCTTGAAGAAGGGAAGTTCATGAAAAAGATAAATCTTCTTTGCTAGGTGCACTTGACTTCAATCTTCTTTCTACCTCCAAGATAAGAGGGTTTGGTCCTTCAATTCCTCTGGATCTTTCACATGCTTGCCTATTTTCGAACACTTGGTTACTAGTAAAAAATTATTGTTCTTAAATCTAACCTTTTTTTGGAAGGTCAAAGTTCCCTCCAGGAGGTTAAAGTTTTGTTTGGACTTGTAGTTTTGAATAGAATTAACACTAACTCTGACATTACTTATAAAAGCTGCTCCAGGTATGCTGGACATGTTCTACATCCATTGTGAATGGTCAACACTCAACACCCAAATAGAAAGTAGTTGGGCTGTAAAGAAATAGACACCTACTTGCCCCAGAATTTTCCTACCTTGTCTTGAAAACTTCGCAAGTTTGGATAACTTGATTAAAAAAGGGAAGCTCAACGCAGAAGGCTTTGATCATTATGGAGTTTGGGGAGAATCATATGTACGTAGCTTAACCCTGTAAGCAGAGAGGTTATTTCTGCAGCTAGAACCTGTGACCAACAGGTTGCAAGGCAGAAACCTCACTGTTGCACCATGCACCAAGGTTCACCCTCTACTGGAGAGTTAGGGATGTGCATAATGTCCAAATGATCCAAACCATTTTAAAAACTGAACTAAACCAATATAAAAGACCTTTTTTTTTAAAACAGTTCAAAAAAACTATCCACTTCTTAATTATGGATGTGGTCTGGATATCCATTTATCAAATGGTTTGGATATGCTGGATAACCAAACCATATCCATTCCCCCCCTTCTTTCAACAGTTTTTCTTTAACAGTCTTCAATACCTTACACCCAAACCCGAGTCTGCTCAGTGATCTCATTCCTCTTCCTTATCCGAAGGATGTCGTAGAATTGAGTGTTGTTATACCTTACGCTCATTGATCTCATTCCTCTTCCTTATCCTAGTGTGACTGACGAGTTATCCATCGCCAAAAACTCATCGATAAGGTTCTAGGTATCATATGTGAAGCGAGAAAGACAATGGTTTAAGGTTTCGGAATTGCAGTAGTGCTCCTGAAGGCATTGATTTTAGCCTTGAGGTCGGGTAAATGGTTCCCAAAAAGGCTTTAATATTTTTCTTGTTCATTATATCATTTTGATGTTGGGGAAAGATATTTTTTATAATTTTAATTTATTTTGAGATTTTATTAAAATCATGTAGTCGAGGTAAATTTATCTTTAATAGAAATATTAAACCCTTAAATTAAATATAATATTTTTTTAAGGAGCAAAACCAAACTTAAAGATATATATTTTTTTGAAATAATAGTTTTATTTCAAAAATTTTGTGCAAAAAAAAATAGTAAATTTTTTTATTTTATTTCAAAAAATAAAAAAAAGAATTTATTATAAAACCGGTTTTGAACTTGATAACTGGTTTATAGTTCATAACCGGTTTTGAATTAAAACCGGTTTTAAATCAAAACCTGTTATTAACCATAAACCGGTTTCAAAACCAGTTTGGACATTTTAAAATCCGGTTTTAAAAAAGAAAACCAGTTTGGTTTGAAAACCAAACCGTTTAAAACTGGTTTGGTTCGGTTTTTGTCAAAACCGGTTATGAACCGCTCCATGCACATCCCTATGGAGAGCTTTATACGTGAAAGATAATTATTTGGTGTTGGAAAATTCTCAGATTTTCAAGAGTTGTTCTCAGTCTTTAGATCTTGTATGAGATGGGATTGCTTTTTATGGTCTCTCTATGGTGCTTAGTGCATGATTACTTTAAAGGCGTGTTCCTAACAGCTATGCAAGGGATTTGGGATATCTCTCTAATTGATGAGTTTGTTTCTACTTTTGATTGTTTGTTGTCTAACCCTCTTGCGTTTATCTTGCTCTTTTTCTCTAGTCACTTTTTCTTCCTAATTTTAATAAATTATCTTCTTTACATAAAAAGCAAAGAAAAAAAGCTAAATACGTAATTTTATTACACTCCACTTTCATCTTAGCAGTTTATGTTTTAAAATACATCTTATTCTTGATAGCCTGTTACTTTATTTGAGGGTAAACTTGTCCTCTATTCTTTTAGGGAGTGCCTGTTGCCATTCCAGTTCAATTAACTTATATTTAAAATATCCTTCTTCCACTTTGTTAATCACACTAATAGTTTAAAGAAATTATATAAAAGTTAATTGAATAGGAGTGGCAATTGACACTACCATTCTCATATGATCCAGAGAAATTGATTGTGACAACATGATTTTTTTTTTTTGGGAGGAGAGAGGGGGGTTTAACAAATCCTATTGTTAAGAGAAGGGTACTCAATGGGGGTGATGTCCCCCTGTGGAGATGTTTGGGAGGAGTACCCAAAATTCATCGTCAAATTATATCATATTGATGATTTTTTTTTTGCAAATTTGCCATCTTATTTGGCTTTTTGCCCTGGTACAATTGATATAACATTCTATGGTTTACAGTTTAATATTTTTTCCTATGAATAATTCCTTACAGACTTTGAACCATCATGTTCCTTGATTTGGATTATGCATCTTATTACAGATTTGCTTCTGGGTTGCTGGCTTGGATTTTGAGCCGGATTTTGGGAGCATCTGTTGGATTTCGTGTTGGTGGATGGAAGTGTTTGAGAGATGTGGTAGTGAAGTTTAAGAAGGTTTTTCTTTGCCTTCATTCACTGCCTTATTTCATTGTTTAAATTTTGAAGGCATTGTTTTTTTTTTTTTAAATGCATTTTATCAGGATTCTGTTTGAGAGAGTGAAATTCCCTCAGTGTTGGGATTTTATTGTGATATTAGACGATGTAAATATTGAATGACTAAATCGTTTTATCCCTGCCATTTTGTGTAGGTTTATCTTAAATAATTTTTCCCACCAAGTTTTCCCTCAAATTGATTCAGCCGATCTTCGTTTTCTTTATACAACTGCACCTTGTGGATCCTAGTTAAAATCCTCTGTTTTTATTCTACTGAATTGTCATTTTTGCTTCTGTTATCAGACTAATGTCTTTAAGGGCTCATGGCAATATATTCTGTTGATTTATAATATATGTACAGGGTGCTGTTGAATCTATATCTGTTGGTGAAATTAAACTCAGCTTACGCCAGTCCCTGGTCAAACTTAGTGTGGGTTTCATATCCCGGGATCCAAAGCTGCAAGTGTTGATATGCGACTTAGAAGTTGTTATGAGGCATTCAAATAAAAGCCCCGGGACAAAGAAAACTCGGAAATCCCGTGCTTCAGGCAGGGGGAAGTGGATGATTGTAGGCAATATTGCAAGATATTTATCAGTTTGTGTGACTGATCTGATTCTGAAGGTGTATATCTCTGTAAAATTGTTTTGTTCTGCTTGGATAGTGAAACACATATTGACTTTAATTTCATATGCTGCGATGTGTGTGTGTATAGAATGCCATATATTTGAAAAGGATGTTAGATCATCAAATGGAATCATTATATTAATGAATAGAATAAATTTTAACACACTGTCTAATTATAAGTTTAAACTAAGTTGTATTATATTTTCTTTTTGTTGTTTCTATTGGGATCTTATTATAATTTTTTTGTTCACTGCAAATCTCTCATGAACATTGCAGACACCAAAATCTACTGTTGAGATCAAGGAGTTGAATGTGGATATATCTAAAGATGGTGGATCCCAGTCAAATTTGTTAGTTAGACTACAAATACTACCTATTCTTGTTCACATTGGTGAACCACGGGTTAGTTGTGACCAGTTATCTAATTTAAGTGTTGGAGGATGCAGTTCTTCTTGCCAGGCATCTGTTGCTGCTATAGAAAGGTCTTCTGCTCCTTTTATCTGTGAAAAGTTCTCCGTCTCATGTGAATTTGGTCATGATAGGTATATTTCTTCTGTATATACATTCTTTTTAATATTAATCTTGCACTTGTCTGAGTGCTGGTTGGAAAAGAGGAAGTAGATTGTGTGCAACATGATCTAAGCTGTCTGGCGCGTAACCCTTACAGTTGGAAGGCGATGGATCTTTTCAAGGGAGAAACTTCAACTATAAGTGAGATCCCAATATACATATGGTGCAACACTCAGTTGTACACTAAAATAATAGAAACAAATATAGCATGGTGGAACTCATATTTTAAAATACCAAATCAACTATCAGTTTCTTCTGGTTTGGTTCACAAGTCTGGTGGTGCACCATGTGTACCTAAGAATTTTTCCATCTATAGAATATGTCAAATGGAACTTCCTTCTTAATCTAATATTTGTCTCTGGTCATCTATTGCTTTGCTTTGAAAAGAGGTTCCTTTTTATACTTGGACTTGGTTTGCAGTGCAGTTTGTGTAGAAGTCTTAGTCTTGTTATTCACAAAAACATTCACTTGTTCTTGCATTTTGTACTGCTGCAGCTGTTGTACCTAATTTTAATTTGGATACTCATTATTTTCCTGACTTCTTGTTTCTATCCTTATATGGCTAGTAGTTTAATTTTGTCTTCTTCTTTTTGGACATAGGGAAGTGGGTATAATTATTAAGAATGTGGACATTTCCAGTGGAGAGGTCACTATGAATTTGAACGAGGAGATGCTTTTGAAAAGTAAGAGTTCATCAGAGTCGTCTTCTGGCTCCAACAGTATTCTAGGGTCACATGCTGGTTCTGTGAGCATAAAAAAGCCACAAAAGAAGCAGCAAACACTTGAAGCCTTCTCCAAGTACAGTTCTATGTTTCCTGAAAAGGTTGTGAATTTAAACTTCCTGTTTCTGAACATCGCACATATTTTTTTTCTATTACTGAGGGAGAAAGAGAAAACAAATGCAAAGGATACAAAATCCTTTCAAACAACTAAAAACACAGCCAACCATGAAAGAAGCATAGGAATGCATCAATACAATAATTCAAGTATATTTTACTTCAAAGTTATCACCTATTGAAATTTGAAACTAATTTAATTTCTTTCATTATCATTCATTTTTAATTTCGTAGGGACATCGTTTATTTTGATTGGATATCAAAGGATCAGAGCTATAAAATATATTATAGTCAGCAGGACAAGCATCTTCATATATTTTGCTTGAATATATTACTTGTGTTTCTTCTTTCCTTCTAGTTGGCTTGATTGGAATTTATTCTTTTGGTTGCTCTTGATGTCTAGGGTCCTTGCCTCAATGCAAGGCGCCAGGTCATCACCTCGATTTGGTGACAAGTAGGTCAGGGTTCTATCATGCGGATAGGCGAGCGTGGCGGGCAAACACCGCCCAGTGGTTAAAGATGTGATTGGGAAGCTGTAACATGGGAAGCTGTAACATAGGAACCCTAAACCTTAACGGGTAAATTGAGGGAGTTAACAGATGCTTTTGCCAGAAGAAAAGTGAATATTGTTTGCTTGCAAGAAACTAAGTGGGTTGGAGAAAAGGCCAAGGAAATGGATGGCACCGGTTTCAAGTTGTGGTACACAGGTATAAACAAGAGTCGAAATGGTGTTGGAATTATAATCGATAAAAGTTTCAGAGATAAAGTCGTTGACGTCAAAAGGAAAAGCGACAGGATTATTGTGATTAAACTTATAGTAGGTGAATTAATTTTGAATATCCTCAGTGTGTATGCACCCTAAGTTGGATTGCAATCAAATGATAAGAATCAATTTTGGGAAGACTTGGAGGAGGTTATGAGGGAGATACCACGAGAGGAAAAGATTTTCTTAGGTGGAGATCTTAATGATCATGTTGGTAAAAGCAATGGAGGTTTAGATAAAATTCATAGAGGTTTTGGCTATGGGACGAGAAATGAGACTGGAGAAGATATCTTGAACGTTGCACTAGCCTATGATTTGATGCTAGCGAACACATTTTTCCGAAAAAAGGAGTCACATCTTATCACTTATCATAGTGGCCAAAATCGTAATCAAATTGATTTCTTCTTGGCTAGAAGAGAAGATAGGAATTCTTGTGTTGACTGCAAGGTTTACCCTGGAGAGTGTCGCTACGCAACATAAGCTGGTTGTTCTTGAGTTTCGGTTCAACAAAGTACTTAAAATGAGGAAAAGTGCTCAGAACACAAGGATATGATGGTGGAAGCTAAAGGAGGAAAAACAATTAGAGTTCAAGGAAAGGATGTTGCATGAAGGACCATGGGAGTGTGTTGGAGGAACAAATGAAATATGGAATGAGATGGCTATGTGTATCCAAAATGTGGTGAGGAGGGTGTTGGGAGAAAGCAAAGGAAATGGATTTGTGCAAGAGACAATTAAATAGAAGAAGGAATGCTTTAGATCTTTGCATAAAAGTCCCAATGATGAGAACTTGCAAAAGTTTAGATTGGCAACAAAAAATGCAAAGAAAGCAATGCGAGAAGCTAGAGGCAAGGTTTTTACCGATTTGTATAAAAATCTTGGGAGCAAGAATGGTGAAAAAGTATGAGGGATAAGAAAAGTAAAGACCTCACCCAAGTTAGATGCATCAAGGATGAAAATCAAATTTTTTTGGTAAGAGATGAAGATTTAATGAAAGATGGATGAACTACTTTAACGAACTTTTTAATGGAGATGGCGATAAAAGGGAGGTGGACTTGGAGGACGCTTATGATGATTTGAATAGAAGATTTATGCGTATAATCAATACACATGAAGTTAAGGAGGCTTTAAAGAGGATGAAGACTAATAAAGCCTTGGGACCCGATGGTGTCCCTATTGAAGTGTGGAGAGGCTTAGGGGATGTGGCAATAAATTGGCTGACTAATCTTTTCAATAAGATTCTTCATACAAATAAGATGCCTGATGCTCGGAAGAAAAATTTGCTTGTGCCTATTTACAAAAACAAGGAAGACATTTATAATTGTTCTAACTATAGAGGCATTAAGCTTATGAGCCATACTATGAAGTTGTCGGAGATAGTTATTGAACATCGTTTGAGGAGAGAGACCAAGGTTTTTATAAATCAAATTGGATTTATGCGAGGAAGATTACCACACAAGCCATTTTCTTGATGCGACAATTAATGGAAAGATATTGAGAAAAGAAGGACTTACATATGGTGTTCATAGACTTGAGAAAGCATATGATAGGGTCCCAAGAAAAGTTTTACGGTTGGTTCTCGAGAAGAAAAAAGTATCATCAAAGTATGTAAATGCAATCAAGGATATGTATGATGGGGCTACTACATGTATGAAAACTTGTAATGGAACGTCAAGTTATTTTCCTATCACGGTAGGTGTGTACCAAGACTCGACTATAATTTCTTATCTCTTTGCCTTAGTGATGGATGAACTAACAAAAGACATTCAAGAGGAAGTGCTGTTGTTTATGCTTTTTGCAGATGATATTGTGCTTATTGATAAGATCAAATACGATGTTAATACTAAACTTGAATTGTGGAGAAGCACTTTGAAGTCTAAAGGATTCATGTTAAGCCGAAGCAAGACTGAGTATATGAAGTGTGAGTTTTCTCTGGTAAGAGATGGAGATCAAGGTCAAGATGTACCCAAGAAAGATGCTTTTAGATACCTTTGATCAATTTTGCAAAAAAGTGGTGAGATTGATGAGGATGCAAATTATAGAATTAGAGCAGGATGGATGAAATGGCAAAGTGCATCTGAGTTTTTTTGTGACAACAAAATTCCCCTTAAGCTAAAAGGAAAATTCAATAGAATAGCAGTAAAGCCTGCAATGTTGTATGGAGCTGAATGTTGGCCAACACATAAGCAATGTGAGCATAAAATGGGAATAGCAGAAGTGAGGATGTTAAGGTGGATGTGTGGTTATACGAGGATGGATAAGATAAGCAATGAAGATATTGGACGAAAGGTAAGAATAGTACCGGTGACTGAAAAGATGATGGAACATAGATCCAGGCGGTTTGGGCACGTAATAAGACGATCCCTGGATGTTCCCGTAAGAACAAAAGTTTGTTACCAAGAACTTGACACAAAGAGAGATAGAGGTAGACCGAAACTTACCTGAGGAAAGGTAGTTAAACAAGACTTAATGGAGTGAGATATAGATTGACGGACAGTGTGTCTTAGGACGAAATGGAGAAAAGTTATAAGCAGGGTGGAAGGATAGACCCATTGTTATTCCTATGTTCCAGATGGTCTCTTTTTAGTCCTTCTCCTCTTTATTCCCCCCGCCTTCTTTTCCCTTTCTTTTCTTTTATCTTATTTTCCCCTTTCCCATTTTATTTATTTATTTATTTTTCATTTATGATTATTATTATATTTTTAATTTTTTTTTTCAATCTCTTCGTATCTATCATTGGGTTCAACTACCACCGACCCCAATTAGCCTGGGTTAAACTTCAAAGGTGATGTTGATGTTGATGTTGCTCTTGATGTCTCTTAGAAAAGGAATCTGATGGATACTGGTTCAGATATTGCAGGACTTTGAAAATGTAAGTATCATATTCACTATGGCTACTGGTATCAGTACGATAGCAGTAGCTGTATGTGCTGATTATACCGAACAGAAACAGAAAAAACAAAAAGAACAAGATAACAGGGTATTCGAGAGACCGTGTACTCTCCCTATTCACTCTCAGTCACGTTTTACTTTCCCTCCTTATTCTACTCTCCTCTTTTTTTATATTTTTCTGTTACAACAGCTTTCCCTTCTAATTCCCCAATGTCCCACTTGTTTGTTATATCACCTAGACCTACTTCCTAAAGTTCTAATCTCCTATGGCTCTTCATTCTGTACACTTTAATAATAGGAGGCTTCCTAACAGAATCTCTCAGCTGACGGCTCCCTTGACATTTTTTTTGATATGTTGTTACTTACTGAAAAGTATTAGAAGACAGCACCTCCTTTATCTTTGAGAACAAAGTGGAGGAAGGTATTACATCCAGGAAATGTATCTGAGATTCTTAAAAAACAAAAGAACAAACAATATAGTTCTGAAAAGTGAAAATATAGAAACAGTTGGCAGCCTTTCTCAAATCTGAAGAATTGGATATTATCTTTCTGAGTATTTTCATCTATGATTCTTTGCCTTGACATTCTGGTATGATTTTGTATATTTTCCACTAACATTCAAGCGTGAATGTTAGTGTAGCACTTCTAGATCTAGGATCTTTTCTTTTCCAGATTAATCTTCTTTATGTTGTGTCTAGGTTCAGTAGAATGAATGAAATGTACTTCTCTCTAATGTTTTCTTCTTTTATCAAATATCAACTAAAAAATTGTATAGGTGTAATTTTTTTTTTATGATGAACTTTTGGTGCATTGATTTCATTGTCCTTCCAAATTAGTCTAATCTTTTTTTTTTTTTTTCTCTAAATATCATTGTCATCTAGTTGTTCCTTATCTACCATTTTTATTGCCATTATGTTTAAGTGTAACCAAGTCAGAATGTTGGTAACTCCTATATTATTTGATTGTGGAGAATATTGGTCCACCTAATCAGAAAGATGTATTCTATCATAATTTTATCTTTCCGGTGGGTTGTGTGGTGTAGGATGTGTCTTTGTACAGCTTCGCCACAACTTTATGCTCTTTATGTGGTGCTTCGGTTATGGGTTTTCTTGTTGTGGATAGCTCTAGTTTTTCAAGCAACTTTCATTTTTTTTCAGAAATATGAAGGGTAGAGAAACTGCCTAAGTTATGATCTTGTTGCTTCAAAGTCTTGATTGTTACTGTTTATGGCTTGCTGGACACTAGAATTTGGCTTTTGGGCAAAATGTGGTTCCTTCACTTGTAAGTCTCTCTTGAGTATGTGTACGTGTTCTTGGTGATTTTTGGTTTCCTTGAGTAAATTTAATTTGGAAATCTGGGGCCTTATTGAAATTCAAAGCATTTATCCACTTTATGCTGCTTGTTGATGATCAGTTTTGGTTATATTTGTTTTATCAAAAGTAGCTTTCAAAACGGTTTAAAAGGTTTGTTAAATTGTTTTAATGTCAACTGTGGAGTTGTTTTGTTATTGATAGGTCAGCTTCAATCTACCAAAGCTGGATGTGAGTTTTGTGCATCGTGAAAGTGGTCTTTCTATTGAAAACAACATCATGGGCATCCAATTGAAAAGCACCAAATCACGATCCACTGAGGATGTTGGGGAGAGTACACGCGTTGATTTTCAACTGGAGTTTAGTGAAATTCATGTAGGGAGTGTGACTGTTGATTTTGGTGAAGATCTTGCTATTTGATTTCCACTTTTCAGTTTGCTTTTTTCTCTTGTTGATGAGTTTTCTTTTTCCTTATTGATATTACAGCTTCTCAGAGAAGCTGGTTCTTCCATCCTGGAGATATTGAAGGTTGATTTGGTCTCTTTTGTGTATATTCCAGTGCAGGTAAGTTATTTGCAGTCCTCATAAAATAGCTCTTGCATCACGGTAAAATTGGTATTCCTGTTTAGTCCACCTGGCAAAATATTCTTAAAATTAAGAACGACAACACTGTAAACATAAGGGTTATACTTTATGCAGAGAAATTCATTGCAAAGCTAATTGACCGTTGAAGTCTTGTATCACCTTTAATTACCACCTCGGAATTTTTGGTGGCTACACGATGGCTAGTTTTATGCTTGAAATTATCATGCAACGCCACAAAATTTTGTAAAATAATTTCTGCTGAAGATTAAATGTAGATGGCAAATTTTCAATGCTCCTATAGTAAGAATCAGAAGTTATTGCACCACTGGTGGTTTTATTTGATAGAGTTTTCTCTAATTATAAAGGAAAGTGCCAAGAAAATAAAGGAAAGAAAGAGAAAATCTGGAAGAGAGAATCTGTGGAAAAACTTCATACTGAATATTATGACAATCACACAGTGATTAGCTACATATGGCTCTACTTATAGAGCTATTCAAGCGTAGCAAACTAATAACAAATATCTAACTTCCTAACTAATCAATCTAACAGAATAAGTAAAATGATTCCATACACTCTGATGTACAGTAAGCATAACAGG
The DNA here is from genome assembly GCF_033153095.1 of Gastrolobium bilobum. Taxonomy (NCBI): domain Eukaryota; kingdom Viridiplantae; phylum Streptophyta; class Magnoliopsida; order Fabales; family Fabaceae; genus Gastrolobium; species Gastrolobium bilobum. The sequence goes on from NW_026898262.1 coordinate 315,798, forward strand.
ACCAAATCAACAATAGCTACACATAGATATTACCAGTGAAACTTATCTCTAATATGCCCCCTCAAACTCAGGAGGTATGGAGTCAAGAGATTGAGTCTAGAACTCCGAGTTTGTGTCTTAAAAATTTAAAGTGATTAGAAGGCAGAGGCTTGGTGAGAGTATCAGCTAATTGGGCTGTTGCTGGAACATGGGAAACCGCAAGCTGCTTGGCAAGGACCTTCTGACTAACAAAGATGTCCAGCACCATGTGTTTGGTCCTAGCAGGGAGAATTGGATTGTGGGAAGCTAAGGTTGTCACACAACACCAAGGGAGTGGACAGAGGCAAACCTATCTCCTCGAGAAGAGATTGAATCCAGAGTATTTCTGAGTAGGTCAGAGCAAGGTTACAGTATTCAGTTTCATTGCTGGACCTAGCCACCGAAGTCCGCTTCTTTGACCACCAGGATACCAGGTTAGGTGGCCCAAGAAAAGACTAGCCTAATCTGTATCACTATATGCCATGAGAGAGGAAGGCTGACAGAGGGAAGCTTTTTGCAAATGCAGACGAAAAGTGCGGTACCTAAGTATCCTTTTCATTATTTTCCAGTGTTCATCTAGAGGTTGTGCCATAAACTGGAAAACCTTATTAACTGCAAAAGAAATTTCTGGCCTTGTAATAGTGGCATACTGCTGTCCTCCCGCTATAGACCACTAATGATGAGGGTCTTCATGGAGATGAGATCCATGCTTAGAAAGCTTAAGAATCCCTTATTTTAAGGTAAGGACTGAAGGGAATAAAAAAGAAACAGAAAAAACCCCTTATCGGATGGCATGGGAGAAGAAATGACCTTTGCATCTTGCATATTGGTTCGTAGGGATGTGCATGGGTCGAACCAAACCGAATTGGTTTAAATGGTTCAGTTCAAAACTGGTTCGGTTCAGAAGTGGTTCGGTTTGGTTGGAAACGGTTCGGTTCGGAACCAGTTCGGTTCGGAACCGGTTCGGGTCGATTCTATTTTGAAAAGAAAAAAATTTAAAAATTTAAAAAATAAAGTAATAAAAATCAATTTGGTTCGGTTTGGAAACGGTTTGGTTCGGTTCAAAATGGTTCGGTTCTTAAACTAGTTATAAAAATTTGTTCGGTTCATGAACTGGTTCTTTAAAAATCGGTTCGGTTCATGGTTCGGTTCAGTTTTTTGGTTATTTTGCACACCCCTATTGGTTCGGACAAGTAATTCTCCAATGTACTTAGATTAGGATAGAATGAGAGAACCATCAGGCTGCTTCTTAACCTCAACACTTAGAAAATAGTCCAAGGTACCCAAGTCCTTGAGTGCAAAGTTAGAGTAGCCTCAACACCTAGAAAATAGTCCAAGGTACTCAAGTCCTTGGGTGCAAAGTTAGATTCTGGATATAGGAAGAATTAGTCCCTGTAATTATAATATCATCAACATATGCTAAAATGTAGGTATGCCTGCCATTTTCTTGGTGAAAGAATAGTGAAGGATCACATTTGCTGGAGTGAAACCCAAGAAGCAGAAGAGAATGCCATTTTATTGGAGAAAGAATTGTGAAGGATCACATTTGCTGGAGGGAAACCCAAGAAGCAAAAGAGAATGCTTGAGCTTGTCAAACCAGGCCCTTGGGGCCTATTTGAGCCCATATAGTGCCTTGTGCAGTTTGCACTCAAGAGTTTTGTCAAATGCTTCAAACCCAGGTGGTTGAGTCATGTAAACTTCTTCCTCTAAGTCTCCATTGAGGAAGGCATTGTATTTGTTGATGTCAAGTTTCCTTAGAGCCAACCATGATTAATAGCTAGAGTCAACATGATCCGAACAGTAACAAGTATTACAATCGGTGAGAAAGTTTTGTTGTAAACGAACCCAACTTCTTGGTGAAAGTCCTTAGCAACTAATCCGACCTTGTACTTGTTGATAGAGCCATAAGGATTCTCTTTTATCTTGAACACCCACTTGCATCCAATTGCTTTCCTGTTAGAAGGTAAGCTAACAAGAGACATGTATAGTTAGGCTAAAGCCTTATATTTAGTTTTCATTGCTTCCAACCAAGGGGGACTATTAAGTGCTTGTTTGATTGAGGAATAAATTTCATACTGAATATTATGAGAATTACAAAGTGATCAGCTACATATGGCTCTACTTACAGAGCTATTCAACCATAACAAACTAATAACAAATATCTAACTTCCTAACCAATCAATCTAACAGAATCAATTAAATGATTTCGTACACTTTGATGTACAATAAGCATAAAAGGACCAGAACAACAATAGCTACACATAGATATCGTAAGTGAAACTTGAATAAATTATGAGTGAATATATATGTATACTTGGACTTTAGGAAGTTTGCCTATGTACTTTATAGAAAACTGCTGTTTCTTTATCATTAAGAAAGGCAGCTATCAATTGAATTGGATATTATTGAAGAATGACATGATATAATACCCTAACCTAATGCTTCCATTGTACTAATAATTAGGTCAAGTACTAGTACTATCAGTAGGGGCCTAAGCCCAATAGCAATAAGACTAATAACCCTATTGCTCCAACAGAAAGATTGGAAAAATGAATACAAAGAGGATAAACCTTTTCTCGAAGTAAAAAAGAACCAAGGTGTCTAAAAGGAAACAGAAGTTTGAAGAAAACTGGAACTTTGTTTTTGGGCACAGAGATAACTTGAGCTTTAATGTGCTTATGTTTATCTTTTTTCACATGCTGCTCAAATCTCCCCCCCCCTTCTCCTTTTTTTTTTTTTAATAATCTTTCGTTGTTTTATTATTATTTTTTTATTTGCAGAGTTCGAATATTCCTTTTTGTATTTGCTGAGGTAACTTATTACTAATGTTATTGGAGTGCTTTCTCTGCATCAGCCAATTTCACCTGTTAGAGCTGAAACTGAAATCAAGCTAGGAGGTACTCAATGCAACATCATAATGAGCAGGTTGAAGCCTTGGTTGCTTCTACATTTGTCTAAGAAGAAAAAAATGGTACTTGGAGAAGAAGCTTCTGTTGTTGTAAAGCCACAATCAAGCAATAACAAAGCCATCATATGGACATGCAATGTCTCAGCTCCTGAGATGACAATAGTGCTTTTCAATATGGTTGGTTGTCCAGTGTATCATGTAAGTATTGTGCTTACATGTATTTCTCATTATTTTAAGAAGTTACCAAATAGTGTTAGAAAGTTCAAGCATTTCTTGGGAACTGCTTCCAGTAAACGCTAAAGTTTCACATTCTGTAATGTATAACTAGTTTCATTTCTAATGTAAATTTTTTGTTTGGTATCTTCTACTAAATACATAATTTTTCCTAATATAGATAATAGGAACAGATCATGATTCTGTTGTTGAAAAGTGCTTAAGTGATGATTTTTACATGTAAAATCTATTGGTGGTTTGTTTTATATGTTCGAATCTTAAATTCCTTTCTACGAAGTCACTATACCTCCAATATTGATAACTCTCGAGTTTTGGATGTATTTATCCTTGTTTTGCTTTTTTTTTTTTCCCTTTATGTTACGTTAAATTAGTTATGAGGGCAAGCTAGAGCAGTGATTAAGTTGCTTCTTTGTGATTGAGAGGTGTCCGAGTCAAATAGCAATGATTCGAAGCACTTTACACTATTTCAGAAACCCAAGGACTCAATCGTATGGATATGTAAAATACAGGATTTCCAATCCTAGCAGGATTGGGGGGGGGGGCGGATACTCAATTTCAAGTGAGTAAACAGAATTCTATACTCGATCTCATAGATCCATATCGAATTCTGTGGAAAGCCGTATTCGATGAAAGTCGTATGTACGGCTTGGAGGGAGATCTTTCATATCTTTCGAGATCCACCCTACAATATGGGGCCAAAAAGCCAAAATAAATGATCTTTTAGCCCCTCTAAGTTAAAAAAACGAATTCTCCCTTTCACGCTCATGAACCCAGGAAACAACCTTTTTCTAAAAATTATATGGATAAGGCTGTGTGGAAGGATTTTCCTCACTCCTACCCTTGCAAGTTGGGGTTTCATGGGAAGTAGTTTTTTTTTTTTTTTTTTTTTATGTTAATTTAAGTTGGTTGCGTAAAAAAGATTGACATCCATTTTAATGCTCTCCAAATGTAGGGTTGCTCACAATCATCACATCTGTTTGCAAACAACATTTCAAATATGGGGACTACATTACACATTGAACTTGGAGAGTTTAATCTTCACTTGGCTGATGAATATCAAGAATGCTTGAAAGAAAATGTTTTTGGTGTGGAATCAAATTCTGGCTCCATTATGCACATTGCGAAGGTTAGTTTGGATTGGGGGAAAAAGGACATGGAATCCGAAGAAGATGGTCCTAGGTGTAGACTCGGTTTATCAGTTGATGTGACCGGCATGGGAGTTTATCTAACTTTCAAGCGTGTAGAATCACTCATATCAACAGCCATATCCTTTCAAGCTCTATCAAAAAGCCTATCTGCTTCAAAGAAAAAATCAACTCAGAGCCAGGGGCATTCAGTAAAACCTTCGGGTAAGGGAATTCAGTTGTTGAATTTCAATCTTGAAAGGTGTTCGGTATATGTATGGGGTGAGACAGGCTTAGAAAATCAATCTGTTCCAGATCCCAAGCGAGTTAATTATGGTTCACAAGGTGGTAGAGTTATAATAAATGTGTCAGCAGATGGTACCTCACGCAATGCATACATAATGTCTACTGTTTCCAATGAATACCACAAGCTAAAGTACTCTGTCTCTCTTGAAATCTTTCAATTTAATTTGTGTGTGAACAAAGAGAAACAGTCCACACAGATGGAACTTGAAAGAGCCAGATCTGTCTATCAGGAATACATGGAGGAAAATAGGCCAGTAACAAAGGTGGCATTGTTTGATATGCAAAATGCTAAATTTGTACAGCGTTCAGGTGGCCTTAAAGAGGTTGCTGTCTGTTCTCTTTTCAGTGCCACTGACATTACTGTGAGGTGGGAGCCCGATGTACACCTATCACTAGTTGAACTTGTTCTCCAGCTGAAGTTATTGGTGCACAACAGCAAGCTTCAGGAGCATGGGAGTGAACACATGGGAGATGTGTCTCATGTGCGAGATGCTAATTGGAAAAATGAAACTACTGTTGAATCAGGGCATCTTGAAAAGCAAAAGAAGAAAGAATCTATTTTTGCTGTTGATGTGGAAATGTTAAGTATTTCAGCTGGGCTAGGAGATGGAGTTGATGCTATGGTTCAGGTGCAGTCTATTTTCTCTGAGAATGCTCGTATAGGAGTGCTACTTGAAGGACTTATGCTTAGTTTTAATGGGGCTAGAATCTTCAAGAGTAGCCGGATGCAAATTTCTCGAATTCCCAGTGTCTCTGCCGGTGTATCTGATACAAAAGGACATGTAGTCACAACATGGGATTGGGTAATCCAAGGTCTTGATGTTCACATTTGCATGCCATACAGATTGCAGTTGCGTGCTATTGATGATGCCGTCGAGGATATGTTACGAGGTTTGAAGCTCATAATTGCTCTTAAGACAAATTTAATTTTTCCTGCGAAGAAAGAGAGCTCTAAAGTCAAGAAACCTAGTTCAGTACAATTTGGATGCATAAAATTTTGCATACGCAAGTTAACTGTTGATATTGAAGAGGAACCAATCCAGGGGTGGCTTGATGAACATTATCAGCTGCTAAAGAAGGAGGCTGGTGAGTTAGCTATCCGATTGAACTTTCTAGATGAATTTATATCAAAGGCAAAACATGGTCTTAAATCTACTGACACCATTAATTCTTCCCAAGAAAGAAAAATTTCTTTTAATGATGTTGAGGTTGATGTAAATGATTCTTCTACTATTGAATCCACGAGGGAAGAAATTTATAAACGATCATTCCGATCGTATTACCGGGCATGCCAGAATCTAGTGTTAGCTGAAGGGTCAGGTGCTTGTGGAGAAGGTTTCCAAGCTGGTTTCAAACCTAGTACTTCGAGGACTTCTCTTCTTTCAATATCTGCATTAGATTTAGATGTAAGCTTGAAAAAAATTGAAGGTGGAGATGCTGGGATGATTGAGGTTCTGAAGAAGCTTGATCCTGTCTGTCTTGAAAATGATATACCATTTTCCCGACTGTATGGGACAAATATTATCTTAAATACGGGTTCTATTGCGGTTCAGCTTCGGAATTATACTTTTCCTCTTTTCTCTGGAAGTTCTGGTAAATGTGAAGGTCGTCTTGTGTTGGCTCAGCAGGTAAGATTAAGAATTCTCATTGCCTCCCATTCTTATATATAAACCAATTTTTTCTTATGCTACGTAGAAGGATTGCCCTTACCCTACTCTCGCTAGTCGGGGTTTAATGGGGAGTGGTTTATTGCATATTCTGGTAATCCTTTAGTTAATAAGGTCCTGTTAACATACAGAATCATGAGCTTGAAGGGATGCAGTAAATAATTAACTGTTACCAGAGAGAGAAATAAATTCAAAGACCAAAATACTATCCTTCCAGAAATATCAGATTGTCATACTTGGTCCCTCATGATATTAAGACAGTGAGCAGTCCAACAGCAGAGGATGTGATACCCTCCCAAAAAATCCACAAAATATTAAAACTAGATAGAAACGAAACACACACCATGGAATCAGAGTTTTCCTATCATTCTGTATATATCCAAAAAAGAAACTCTCCGAGATAGCTTTAGCTGAGCACCAAAAAGAAGCTAAAACCACCCCCTTTTTTCATAGAAGAGCTAACAACTAAAGAATATCCTTGAAAATTCTTGCATTACTTTCGAACCTCGAAATTGGCATACGAGAAATTGATTCATTCTGTCCAGAAGTTTCTTAATGGCCTACTTGGCCTTCAAACTTAATCTTTCCTCTCATCATATTGACCCCATTTTAAAGACCTGAATATTTGTTTTTCTTCTTTGGCTTGGGTATAATAATCATTTTTTTTAGATGGATATGTTATATGTTGAATGACAGTGAAGTATGGGATTTTAGCATATATGTTGTTAAGGCTTGCTTCTGAATTATGGTAGAGATTATAGTATCGAAATCACATCTAATTAGTTATTACAGTTTATTTGTATGTCAATTAATAGCAGCAAAGTACAATAATATGATTTTGAAATTTTTTTGATGCATTAGTGTTGAAAAGGATAAAATTTTAAAAGCCAGGAATGTTTTATCTCTCGATTCCTCCTCCCTTTTTAAGGATGAGGATGGAGAATGTGGTGGCTTCTAGGTGAGTATGTGTGGCTTACTAATAGGACATTAGAAGTTCAAAGATCATTCGCTGTCCAGCAAATATTTTAAAGCTATAAAGCTCTAGAACTTACAGTTGAATATTTTGGTGTGCTATTCAATATTGCGGGTTGATAATTTTTCTGACTCTAAAGAGCATATATGATTTGATCACCTAAATCTTATTCTTTAGGTTATTAAGTGAACTAAAGCGGGAAAGAACACAATTTCATATAAGTGCCAGGTTCATATGTTGGTCAATAGTAGGACAACTTTAAGGCATGAGTTGCTGTAGATAAGGGTATAACTGTTGGCACCATTTGAATTTTTAGGAACCCTTCATTTGATAGTTTTGCCTGTTACTATTTCATGTTTTCTTTGGAGGTGCCAACTTTTGTCTTTGTACTAGTGTCTGCATATTGTGTGTTTTTTTCCCCTAGCACTTGAGCTTACCTCGAGTGATAAGCTTGGGTAGGGGCATTAATTTGTGTAAATGGGTCTAATCATGATTGACACTACCCATTTGATAATTGTGTCATGTTTACTCTATCTTGACACTACTCTTTATTTACTGGGTTGACCTTTACTCTGCCTGTTGAACCAATTGACATTTAAGGGTTGATCTTGACTCTTATTACCCATTTCATCAATTTACTTTCAAACTATCAATATGTCGAAGTAAACACAAGAATTTCATAAAACTAAATAAGATTCAAACTCAAAAACAATCCTAGACATTAAAAGTCAGCAGGATCATAAAACGTAATTATAAAATCAGTTTACTACTTTGTGCTGCTTCTGTGCCATCAGTCTTGCTTGCAGCACAAAAATGGCATGCAAACCCACTAGAGATGGCAGTTGAAAAAAAGTAACCAAATGGTGTGAAGTTTAGTGTTTGTGGAATATATATTGTTAGAAATATGTAATAAAACCATTTATATGTCTTCACCTAATAGCTTAAACTTTTGGGTAGTTGGTTGCTTGATATGGTATTAGTCTCTATGACCAAGTGGTCTGAAGTTATCCTTGTCATTCCCATTTTTCTAATAAATATTTATTTGTAGAATTTTTTAGCACGAAATAGGAGAGCTTATGCATTATCCACCCTTCAAGCCCAATGAGCTCTTGTGTGGGAATGTATTAAAAATATTTAATAAAAGCCATTCAAGTGCCTTTACCAATAGCTTAAGCTTTTGGGGTAATTTGTTGCTTGGCATAAATCAAGTGTAAATTGCCAAATTTATGCTTATTGTTTCAGTATTTACTAGTTTTTATGGTAAGATGGTTATAATAAAGGGTCAAAAATAGGTGCACATGTTTTTTTTCAATAATAATTTGGTGATAAGAAAATAAAATCAGTAGATAAGAGAAAGTGAAATGGATACGATATCCTATTAATGAAACCACTAATAAATGAAATGAACAAAAACTCATCAGGTATGCAAACATTGCCATTCTATGTATATCTGACCAAAAAAAAAAAAAAATCCACTAAAATAGGCACTAACCAATCATCAAAGAAGTTAAGATGACCTCTTTATCCCATAGAAAGTGCAACAACAAAAAATTATCCATGACAATTCTGGCTAATGTGCTATGGATATAGTTCAGTTGCTTCAGATGTGTTTGCATATGTATATATCCAATTATTATTTAATAAATGTCCACATGAATGTATGTTTCCTGTTACTCAAACTGAATTCTTTTGCATTTTTTGGGGGGATCAACTAATGATAATCAGCATGATAACATTTCCATTCTGCTGTCTTTTATTTATTTATTTCAACCAGGCAACTAGCTTTCAACCTCAAATATATCAAGATATCTATGTTGGGAGATGGAGAAAGGTTGGCATGCTTCGATCAGCTAGTGGTACTACTCCACCAATGAAGACATACTCTGATTTACCAATACATTTCCAGAAAGGTGAGGTGTCGTTTGGGGTAGGTTATGAACCATCTTTTGCTGATGTTAGTTATGCTTTCACCGTAGCACTTCGGAGGGCTAATCTAAGTGTTAGGAATCCGGGTCCACTGATTCCGCCACCGAAAAAGGAGCGGAGTTTGCCATGGTGGGATGACATGAGAAATTACATCCATGGAAAAATTTCTTTATTCTTTTCTGAGTCAAGATGGAATGTTTTGGCGAGTACAGATCCTTATGAAAAGGTTGACAAACTTCAAATTGTGAGTAGCACTATGGAAATTCACCAGTCTGATGGTCGTGTTTTTGTTTCGGCCAAAGATTTTAAGATTTTATTGAGTAGTTTGGAGAGTTTGGCAAATAGACGTGGTTTCAAAATTCCAACAGGTGCCTCTGGTGCTTTTCTGGAGGCCCCTGACTTTACTCTTGAAGTTACAATGGACTGGGATTGTGAATCTGGAGATCCCATGAATCATTATTTATTTGCACTTCCAGTTGAGGGCAAACCTCGAGACAAAGTATTTGATCCCTTCAGATCCACTTCTCTTTCCCTTCGATGGAACTTCTCTCTTAGACCCTTTCCTCCTTCATCAGAAAGACAGTCCCCCTCTTTCGTTAATAGAGATAATATTGACGGAGATGCTACTGTATTTGATCCTTCTCACATATCCCAGAATGTTTCAGCTACGTCCCCAACATTTAACTTTGGAGCTCATGATTTAGCATGGATTCTAAGATTCTGGAGCTTGAACTACAGTCCACCACATAAGCTACGCAGCTTCTCTCGCTGGCCTCGTTTTGGAATTCCAAGAGTTGCCAGGTCAGGCAATCTTTCACTAGATAAAGTGATGACTGAATTTATGATTCGTTTAGATGCCACACCAGCCTGTATAAAGAACATGCCTTTAGATGATGATGATCCAGCCAAAGGACTGACTTTTACAATGACAAAACTGAAGTATGAGTTATGTTATAGTAGGGGCAAGCAAAGATATACCTTTGAAAGCAAGCGTGATGTTCTTGATCTTGTTTACCATGGTCTTGACCTTCATATGCTCAAGGCTTTCCTAAATAAAGAAGACTGTGCTAGTGTTGCCAAAGTAGTTAACATGATACTGAAAAGTTCACAATCAATATCCATGGACAAAATCCCCTGTGAAAATGGTTACATGACAGAGAAAAATCGTGATGATGGATTTCTGTTGTCCTCTGATTACTTCACTATCAGAAGACATTCCCCAAAGGCTGATCCTGCTAGGTTACTAGCATGGCAAGAAGCAGGAAGAAGAAATGCTGAGATGACATATGTACGGTCTGAGTTTGAAAATGGGAGTGAAGCTGATGAACATATACGGTCTGACCCTAGTGATGATGATGGCTACAATGTGGTAATAGCTGACAATAGTCAGCGAGTGTTTGTCTATGGTCTCAAGCTTTTGTGGACTATCGAAAACAGAGATGCTGTTTGGGCCTGGGTTGGTGGTCTATCTAAAGCCTTTCAACCTCCCAAGCCTTCTCCTTCTCGGCAGTACGCACAGAGAAAATTGCTTGAGGAAAACAAACAGCATGACGGAGCTCATCTCCGTCAAGGTGATGTTGCTAAGCACCCTCCCACCGGTAAAATTTCCAAGTCTCCCTCTTCTCAGCACGGAGGTACTTCTGGATCACTTTCATCTCCTCCAAATTCAGTTAAGGTGGACAACTTGCTGTCTGGTATGTCTCATATGCTTCAAGATATTTTGTTAACTGTTGGACACACAAAATAGATCTGAGACTAGTAACACACAATAAATAGATAATTAAATGTGCCATCTATTACAACCAATAGTATCATTGCTTGCAAGATCATTGAGTTTTTTTGTTAAGCATAATGTATTTTTATTGACAGTTTTGTGCCCACTTTGTTATTTCCCTTTTCGGTGTATTGCCAGCTAAAAATGAGTACATGGATGATTCAGATGGGACTCAACACTTCATGGTGAATGTTATTGAGCCACAGTTTAATCTTCACTCGGAGGATGCAAATGTAAGTTTAAAAAATGTGTGCATTTTAAAGCAGCAGACAACTTTTGGTTTTCTGATTCACCTTCAATTTGGTTTTGATTTAATCTCTTCTTTGGTCCTTTTTTCATTTTATTTTCTGCTATTTTTTGTCAATTTGCTTAGCTCTTTGTCGTTTTTGCTACTACTGAATATGCTTTGTTTTTGGAGTTGTTAAAATTGACCGAGCCCAATGGTGTAGCCTGTATTGGGCCCAGCCCTGTGGCAGGCTAGCTCAGATGGGCTGGGCTGGCCTGAATCTTGTTCCCCTTCTGTTTTATATTGGATTGGTGAGGGTAGAGGAGATTTGTAACATCCTAATTTAATTTGGTTGAATTTATTCCACTCCATGCAATATTCCAAGGTTTCATGTATATTCTATTTTTGGTAAACAAGCAAGGTCAAAGGCCCAAAAGCAAAACAAAATATCTACAAATGAACGTTTCTACTGAAACAGTATGGGGCATATCTGAGAAAAATGGGAAGGAGAGGAACCCTTGCAACTAGAATGATATGGCATGGCATGGATACTATCATCTCGAGAGACTAAATAAGGAACTTTTATCAAATTTATTCATTTCAATCATCTTGCTTTTTAACCGCGAATATAATTTGTGGTTTGGACTTTGGATATAAGATGACATAGATACTATTTATTTCAGCTTTTTAGAAAAGTGTAATTTAACAGATATGACTAATTTAAGTAAAAAAGTAGTAAAACACATGTACACTCATGCATACACACACATGCACTCACATATATGTATGTATATCTTTCTATTTTGTGTCTCCTTTCCAGATATGCAAAAGGATAGGCAAGCCTTATTTACTTGACTTACATTGTTTGTCTTTCCTATATTTCTTATTCACATCTTTATGATGGAGAATATCTTCTTTTGTTATTATATATATATATATATGAAAAAAGAAGTTGTATTTGAAATAGAAGAGGAAAAGGAATCGTCAGACCAGTTAAAGAAAATGAAACCAAATACTCAGAAACATTGGTTCTGTTTGATTGTGTTATGTTTTTTTTGTTCTTAAAACTGTTTTGTAGAATAGTTATGGTAACAGATGTTTTTGTGTTTCTTTTTTTGTTTTGAAAGTTGAAAGTCAAAATATAAAACAAAAACAACTCAGTCATGTTCTTTAAATTTGATTCTAAAATAAAAAAAAACAGTTGTAATTTTTAAAACCTTTTTTACGAAACAAGCCTTATCAAACATGTTTTTTTGTTCTGAAAATCAAAAAACTATTTTTAGAAATAGTATTCAAACAGGGCCAAAAAATCTAGAAAACTAATTGGTTTAGAAGGGCTATCCAATCTTTTTGCATATCTGAAACCATGTACTGAACACCCAAGAGAATCCATATACACAATTATATCCCAAAGCAGATTTAAAGGCGAAGATACACCCTTGAACATTCAAGCATTACTTTCCTACGACACAAACCACAAAATTTCAATAAAGCGCACTTTGCCACAAGGTTTTGTTTTCTATCTTATTGCCAAACACTTGAAAGTGAACATGAAGAAAGTGATAAAAGGAACTGGGACAAACCTAATTCTCACCAAAAATTCTGAAACGCTTATTCCAAAGTAGCTAACAGCTGAACAATGAAGGACTAAATTAGGCAAGGTCTCTTGACTCAGAACTGTACATAACATGCATGTCACAAAAGTAAATAAATAAAATGACGGAGAATATCTTAATCTCCTCATTTATTATCTCCTTGCAAAAATGAAGTGCCATGATTATGTCTGTGGTCTGTTGCTTTTATCATCTCCTTGAAACTTTACTTCTTAATTTGAATATATTTATTCACTTACTAATACTGTAGACATCACTCATGCTTCTAAAATGACATAACTTTTTTGACAAACAGGGTAGATTTTTGCTTGCTGCTTTAAGTGGTCGTGTTTTAGCGCGGTCATTTCATTCAGTGCTTCATGTTGGTTATGAGATGATGGAGCAAGCACTTGGTACTACAGATGTACATATTAGTGAATACCAACCTGAAATGACATGGAAAAGAATGGAGTTGTCTGTTATGTTGGAAGATGTACAGGCTCACGTTGCACCCACAGATGTTGATCCAGGAGCTGGGTTGCAGTGGCTTCCTAAAATTCTCAGAAGCTCTCCAAAAGTAATGCGTACAGGTGCTCTTCTTGAGAGAGTTTTTATGCCTTGTAGTATGTACTTTCGGTACACAAGGCACAAAGGGGGCACTCCTGAACTGAAGGTGTTATATTTTTGTACCTAATCTGTTAACATGCGTCTTTTTTCTCTAGTAAGCACATGTATTCCCAGACATGCTTATCTTTAAAGAGTATGTTTTCCCAGTTTATATATGGTATTTGTCATGGCTGTGGTCAATATTCTATTTCAAATGCTTTTTTAAAAGTAAAAAAAAAAAAAAACTTTCTACTCAGGTGAAACCCTTGAAGGAGCTCACATTCAATTCTCGTAATATAACGGCAACAATGACATCTCGCCAGTTTCAGGTCATGTTGGATGTGTTGACAAATCTTCTATTTGCACGCCTTCCAAAGTAAGGACAAACCCACTCTCTATTTTCAGTCATTCTAAATAACTTTTATCAATTACCTACTTCAAACACTTGTGTATGTTGTGACTCACTCCTTATTGCATTACTATTTATCTGCGCCATGTTTCATAACTATAGTTTTAGTAATTCATTTATATGTTTACACTATTTGTTACTCTTTCAAATTTCATGGGGCCAATGTAGGTCTGGTTGTTCTTTTTTAAAACCAATATATTTCGGCATAAATGAATACACTAGGACCACTATCATTTCGTTTAAGAGGTTCAGACCCAAAGAAATATTTCTTTTGGGTTAGATTTGTCACTTGTTATTTTATTCTTTGTTATTGATAGCATGTGATTGCGCCATAACAGTGCGTAGTGGCCCTTGTCCGTGACAAACTACTTGATTTGATGATTTGGAGTAATTGGCGTAGCGGGTACAATCACAGCCCAAATCACGGCACCATAGTGAGGGGGGGAGAATCTCGTATTTATCCCTATGTGCAGTGTTCCATGCCCAATTTAAATGGGCAAAATCGACTTTTGACCTCCCTTTTTTCTTATAATAGTGATACATTATTGTTGTGAACTCTATCAAGCTTTACCTAACTCAATGCCTCTTTCGAATCTCTCCTTAACTCAATGTGCTTTGTGTCTTAACTTTTCGTCAAGCCTTACACTTCCGAAGTTATTTAGAGTCAAAGTTATCTATTAGATGTAAAACAAAGGTTTTTCTGAATTGATACATTTGATTTACATTGATAGAGATATTTATACAATAGTAAATGAGAGAGGGAAAAAAATGGATAAGAATAACTCAGCAATGAGTCATCAACCCTATCCTATAGAAGAAAATTTAAAATTCAAATTCCTATTAAAGGAAAAAATCAATAACTAATTAATAGGAAATAAAAGTGAAAGATTCTAATCCTAATTTTCTACACTCCCCCTCAAGTTGGGAGGTAAATGTTGATCATTCCCAACTTGCCAATCAGGTCTTCAAAGGTTGGCCGGTGTGGGCCCTTAGTGAGGATATCTACAGTCTGCTCTTTGGTAGGAATATACATCATACACACACATCTATCATCTAATTTTTCTTTGATATAGTGGCGATCAACCTCCACATATTTTGTTCTGTCATGGTGAACTAGATTTTGAGTAATACCGACAGCAACCTTATTATCATAATTCACTCTGACAGGTAGGGAAAAAAGAGATCTTCAATTCTTCAAGGAGTCTCCTTAACCAAATTCCTTCACAAATACCATGGGCTAGAGCCCGGAATTTTGCTTATGCACTGCTCTGGATAACAACTGTTTGTTTCTTGCTTCTCCGGGTCAAAAGATTTCCTCGAATATAGGTACAATATCTTGAAGTGGATCTTCGGTCCAATGCAGAGCCGGTCCAATCTGCATCTGTATATATTTCAACATCCTTTTGTGTCCCCTTTTAAAGAACAATCCTCAACTAGGGGTGTTTTTGAGGTGTTTGAGAATTCTATAAACTACACTCGGGTGTTTTTCCTTAGAAGAATGTATGAATTGACTAACCATGCTAACTGCAAATGCAAAATCAGGCCGAGTGTGAGATAAGTAGATCAACTTCCCCACCAATCTCTAGTACTGCTCTTTGTCAACTTCTTTCCCATCTTCAATTCCTAATTTAATATTGGGTTCAATTGGAGTCTGCTGGCCTGCTCCCAAGCATTCCTGTTTCTTGTAGTCATGGACAACGTATAGTCAAGATATAGTCATGGACAACATCATACTCCTCGAGAAGACCAAAAAGAGTGGTAACCATAAAGAACCAATTCAACCCAAAAGCTTAAGCTAATGGGTGAGAGCTTTTTAATGGTTTATATTATACTCTAACACGCCCCCATTGGGTTGAAGGGTGGATGATGCATCATGCTCAGCCTATCTGTGCTAAGAAATTCCACAAGAGAAAGTGGGGGGCTGTGAGGATCGAACCCGGGACACGAGGCTCTAATACTATGTAAAGAACCAATTCAACTCAAAAGTTTAAGCTAGTGGGTGAGGGCTTTTTAATGGTTTATATTATACTCTAACAATATATATAATACCCTGAGGTAGATCTCCTATAAATGGAGTAAGCTGCCCAATCAATATTTGAGTATCCAACAAACACGAGAAAAGTTTGTGGTTGTGTGATTAGTGTGAGAGGCATCACCGCTTTAGCACTTGATCTGACAACCACACTTGTTAGTACTTTTTCTAGTGCACGCATTTCGACACACGATTGTGAAGACAAAAAATTCTGCAGTTGTGTGATGTACGTGAGGGCGCATTGGCTGGAATCAGGGGTCGGGTCCTAGACAGACAGGATTGTCATTTGAAAGCGGTCAGAACAGAGGGAAACGTGCAGGGATGGATGCCGAAGAGGGAACCTGGTTGGAGAGTCTAGAAATTAGAGGGATGACATAGATTCTGGAAATTTTTTTTGTCAGTGGACAATGAATTTACCGGAGTTGCCCAGAATAGGATTAGGGTTCCTCTCTATCAGAAAGAGAAGGAGAGAGAGAAGAACTCATTGATTCAGTTGAGTGTATTCTGAACCAACTGAGATCAATACATGAAAGCTCTATTTATAGAGCTAGAGGATGACTCAAGGCTGAGTCATCAGTTCTAACAAACTTAGTATTAAGAAACTAATTACAAACAGACAAATTAAGAAATAATCTATGGTAAGGACCAACAAGAAAATAAATCTAACACAAAGGATTATGGAAATGAAACACAAATCTGTATATAGATGTATTTGTATCTGTGTTACAATATGAAAATGGCAACACCTCAGAGACAATTACAGAGATAGTAGACAATAGCAACCTATAATCCTCACAGCACAAGGATTAATTGCAGACAATGATAAATGGAAAAGAAGGAAACTAAATGCAATAATTGAAAAGATAGTGTGAAGCACATGAGAGACTTCACTCTCTCCCAATCCCCAAAGGGCCCAAGCAATTCCAAGATTCCCATACCCCTTTCATTGCTGCCTCCCCTGTATATAACAAACTCCATGACACTCACGCTCTATTCTGTTAGAGGGCATTCCAGTCAATATCTCCACTTGTTAACAGCATTGCCAATTGGGCCAATTATTACATTTGAGGCCCAAACCATGGTGGGTTTGTATCAATCTAATACAACCAGTAGTAACATATCTACATACACCAGACGCTAGTAATGAACCAATAAAGCAAAGCTGATAGCTTATACTCTAATACCCTACCGTAAGCTCAAGGAGGTATGGATGTGCCAAGGGTACCATTGAGAACCTTGAGCTTGGTTCGTAAATCTGCAACCTGCCAGAGGGGAGAGGCTTTTTAAGTGTATCAACTATTTGATCAGCAGAAGGAATATGAAGAACCAGAAGCTCCTTATTGATGACACGCTCACGAACAAAGAAAATATCAAGTTCCATGTGTTCATTTGAGCATGGAGAACTGGATTGCGAGTGAGAGCACCCGTACTCAGATTGTCACAAAATTTGAGGAGTGGAGGAGGAATCACGAAGCTCCCAAAGTAAGTAGCCAAAGATTTGTATCCATTTTTCATGATATTATGCATGGATCAGATATATCATGGCGAATTCTTCCGATTCCATTGTGTCTTCCACAATGGAATCGGATAAGTGAGATTTCGAGTAAGTGTTTACATAATCTTCTTCTGTCCGAGGAAATTCTTCATCGAAATAATGAGTCACCATTGATATCGACACATCTGAGATCGCTAAATGTTCAGGAGTTCCTCTATTTAATCCTTTTCCTTATTCTTGTTGCTGGATATCTCGTTCGTACACACCTTCTCTTTGTTTCTCGAGTCTCTAGTGAGTTACAGACAGAGTTCGAAAAGGTCAAATCTGGACTGAATCCATAAAATCTTAGCACAAGTGACCAAACTGCGATACTTAGCTTCAGTACTAGAGTGAGCAACCAAGGTTTGTTTCTTAGGCCACCAAGAAATGAGATTTGGACCAATGTTGAATATCAGGACCCGAGAGACATGTATTGAAATCCTTATGTATCAATTACGCATTGGAGGCTCTATTATATAATCGGGTAAAAATAATTACAAAGGAATAATAAACAATGTGAACTTCGTCCCTCATGGTAAACTACTTTGTTTACAATATTTACAACAATCAACATCTAAGCCTGCATCTTTATTGCAGATATTGACTTGAAACTGTGGTTAGATGTTTATCGATGCTGCAATAGTTTTCTTTTTAAATTTACTCTATTAATTCTGTGGAAAACTGAAAATATTGATATCATTTTGATATGTTTTAGTCATAGGTTTATTTTTAGTTTAGATAATCTAGTTAATTAACTAATGTGATTATTACTGAGATGTGATTTCTTTATGCTCTTCATATTCTGTGATACATGATAAGTTCTTCAGATTAAATGATTTTATTATTCACAACTCAGGCCTCGAAAGAGTAGCTTGTCCTTTCCAGTCGAAGATGATGAAGATGTTGAAGAGGAAGCAGATGAGGTGGTTCCTGATGGTGTTGAAGAGGTGGAACTTGCAAAAATCAACCTTGAAAAAAAAGAGAGGGAGCTAAAGTTGCTTCTTGATGATATTCGAAAATTGTCTCTTTTATGTGAACCTTCTGGAGATATGAATCCAGAAAAGGATAGTGACTTGTGGATGATAGCTGGTGGAAAATCTATGCTGGTAAGAAATGAATCTTGTTAACAATCTTTTAATTGACGTGACTGCATAGTTTTAGTCAAATTATAGATACTTGTTCTTAAACATTCTGGTCCTTCAATACACTAAAAAGAAATCTGGCCACTACTTTGCTTGGTGATGTTTTTGTGGTTGCCGAACTTGAAATATTAGTATCTATTGGCAGAAGTTGGTAAACTTGTTATATAAAAGAAAAACTTATTATAAGAAAAGGAGTATGTAGGAGAAGGAGGATTAGATAAACTTCTTACTTTGTACCGTATAAAACAGATTAAATAAAAAAATTCAATGATTTTTGTGTTTATGTTTCCCAAATGTTAATGGTATGCTGATATCATTTAATTACTTTAGCTCAGATATCCTACATTTCATATACACATCTGGTACTTTACAGTTTGTTTCCTTTGGGTGATTTATTTTGCCGAACGTTTGCAATGTGGATAATGTTGCAAATTAACGCACATTAAATGCCTGAATTATGATTATGGTGAATTATAATCCTCTAAGCTTGCCCTTGATTCACATTCAGTACATGACTCTGTTGTTTTATAAGTGGCTTAATCTTAGGTATATTGTATGTGTGGGATTGATATTGAGCTGAAATATCTCGCTTGTGCACATTTATGATCTTTTGATAATTCTTGATTGTGACGTTCAGTTTTATCCTATCTTTTTCAATGTTTTGAAGACCGAACTGGTGAATGATTTCCGTTGATTAACGGTTAAGATTTGGTATAAGACTTGGTAATCTTATACCGATGTAAGTTGATCCTACCTCGTATATATATATATATATATATATATATATATATATATATATATTGTTGCGATATATAAAACCATTAATGTAGCCTCACCCAATAACTTAAGCTTTTGGATTGAATTGGTTCTTTACATGGTATCAGAGCCTCGTGTCCCGGGTTCGATCCTCGCCGCCTCCTACTTTCTTTCAAATGGAATTTCTTTGTTCGCACAGGTAGGTGGGCTTGTGCATTGTCCACCCTTCAAGCCCAGTGGGCTCTCGTGTGAGGGGGCATGTTGAGATATATAAAACCATTAATGTAGCCTCACCCAATAGCTTAAGCTTTTGGGTTGAATTGGTTCTTTATATATATATATATATATATATATATATATATATATATATATAACAGTAACTATGGTTCAACCACTGAATCACTATCTTTTCTAGTTCATTCACCAGTTCGGTCTTCAAAACATTGAAAAAGACATGATAAAACTGAACGTCACAATCAAGAATTTTCAAAAGATCATAAATGTGCACAAGCGAGATATTTCACCTCAATAATATCAATCCCACACACGATATATTGGGTCTCATTAATTAATTAATTGGGTCTCAACAGATTAGATTTATTGGATCTCATTAATTAATTAATTATTAATTCTTAATAAATCTCAACCCTTAGATGCACGTAAATCAACGGTTAAGATGTGGTGTAAGACTTGTTATTCTTACATTGGTGTAAGTTGATCCTATCCCATATATATATATACATATATATATATATATATATCTGTCTGTGTGTGTGTGAAGTAAATTTATTTGATATATTAATAAAGTATATAAAATATTTTATTGTCATCTGTATGTTAAAATCAGAAATATAGGCTCTGCTAACATTATACTACTCAGAGTTTAGGGAACATATGAAAACATTTTTAGGTTTATTAAGTTATTATCATAAAATTTTGAAAATAATAATTTGCATAGTATATTAAATTTTGTAATTTGTTAATACTGAGATATGGTTCATGTTTTTTAAAATTTTTTAGTTGGTTTATCAATTATAAAACTTTAGATTCATGTATAAACATTTACTGTTCATCTATGACGTCTATATGTAAAAAATTGAGCAAATGTCCAATTTGGTCCTCTAAAGATTGGTCCTCAATTTGTAGGCTACATCAAATTGGTCCTTTGATAACAAGTTTTATGTTTTCATTTTCGTCCTTTAGAGGACCAATTTGATGATACTTTAAGAACCCATTTGGTTGCGTCAATTAGATTTGAAGGGACAACTCGATCTATATAATAGTGGAGGACCGACCTGATGACATATATATTGGAGGACTAAAATGGATATTTACTCAAAATTTATGATATCTTACATCAAAACAAGTTGGCTTTAATGGTACAGATGCTAGTTAGTTTAGTTCATGTTCGGTTCGATTTCCTGTATTCGCACAATCGTACTTGTGCAAAGTGTTGTTTGCTCCACTAAAGTGATACTTGCCCTGTTCAATTCGGGGTTCCCTGGCCTGTTTACTCTATGAATTCATGAAGAACTGGATGGTTTTAATTGGCCATTTCATTAGAATAGCCATTTTCAAGTAGTGTTCGATCGATTACGTATTAAGCAATATTCGATTGATTGTTCTGAGGTTATCGACAAAAAAGATTTGTCTAAGTCACTTTGTTTCTTTTTGTCCAAGTTACTTCTTTTTTTGTCCAAATTTCATGTCGCTACACGGGGGCGAAAAAAGGAGCTCCTATCAACTTGTTCCGATCTAGGATAATAAGCTCATGAGCTTAGTCTTTGGTGAATTAATTTCAAGATATATGGTTTTCCCATTATAACAGGCTGTTCAAAAGGATTATTTGATTGTATCGAAAGGCCCAATGAATTGGGATTTCCCTTTTGGGCCGGGTCATTTCGGGGCAAGCAAATCATTTATGATGAAGAGGATAATGGCGTTGAGTTTCTCGGCCCTTTGCCTTAGGATTAGTCAGTTCTATTTCTCGATGGGGGTAGGGGAAGGGATATAACTCAGCGGTAGAGTGTCACCTGTCGAGTCATTTCAAATTGTTTGTTGACACGGACAAAGTCAAAGTCAAGGAAAACCTCTGAAATTCTTTAGTTAAACCACAGCTATTAGGATCTTACAAGTCTGGTAAGCCAGCCAATTCGCAGGCTCTCTGGTTGAAGTGGCAGGTACAGTCCAGTTTTGAGAAATATGGTCTTCATGTTCTCAGTAATGTTGCTCAGTGGGGACAGCATCCCATGAAAATTTATGGTTCTACTGATTGCTGACTTTGCTACCATCTTGATTTGGATATGTTAGAGAAATATACTATAAAATCATTAATATGACCTTCACCTAACAGCCTAAGCTTTTGGGTTGAAATGATTCTTTACATGATATTAGAGGCTCTTTGACCAAGTGGTTACGAATTCATTCTTCACCACCCCTATTTTATTAATAAATAATTAAATATTATGGAGTTTCTTAGCATACGTAGGGTTTGTGCATTGTTTACTCTTCAAGCCATTGGATTCTTATGTGAGGAGCGTATTAAAAAAATAACACAAAAAAAAATAAAAAAAAATATGACCTTCACCTAACAACTTAAATTTTTGGATTGAAATGATTTTTTACAAGGAAAGGATGTGGTATTTTTCATTGGCATTTAATGAAATCCTAAGCTTTCACGAGCATAGTCTTCCGATTGTGTTTCTGATATAGTTTTGAGATGTATAGACTATTATTGTATTTATATGCATATTTCAGTAGAGACAAGTGTGCATGCCTAATCAACAGTAGTCCAACACTTGCAGATCCGAGGACTGAAGAGAGAGCTTGTAAATGCACAAATGTCCAGAAAGGCAGCCTCTGCTTCATTAAGGATGGCTCTTCAAAATGCTGCGCAGCTACGGCTAACAGAGAAGGAGAAGAACAAAAGTCCTTCCTATGCTATGCGCATATCTTTGCAAATTAACAAAGTTGTTTGGAGCATGCTTGTTGATGGTAAATCCTTTGCTGAAGCTGAGATTAATGACTTGGTAAGAATTATTTTGCAAACTTGTTCTCTCGCTCTTCTCTCTATGTTTCCTTCCAAAATTCAAAGTTCACTTAATTTACTTCTCAGAAAGTATATCTACACGACTAGATATCAAATTTTCCTAGTATCAAGTTTGGCTTAGAATGTATTAGAAACGTTCTAAAAGTTTCCTGCATTAAGACTCATTGTTTTTAGCATGGACTAGATATAAAAGACATTGCTACACGACTAAGGTTTTCCTTCTACCTTAGCAAGCCATTGAATGTCTTGTACTCTTGTCTCTGACTGCTATGGAGGACAAAGGAAAATATAACATCAGTCTTTTCTAGTGTTGTTTTTTCTTGTCCTTGTTATATGCCTGAGAATGGTGGTTCCTTGCTAGTACTTAGTTTTGTTGTAACTTTACTAATTCATTTCTTTTTTATCTCAATTTGCAAGAGTATGCTAATTCTCATTTTGCCAACTTAGATATATGACTTTGACCGGGATTACAAGGATGTCGGTGTTGCTCAGTTTACAACAAAATATTTTGTTGTCAGAAACTGCCTGCCTAATGCAAAGTCTGATATGCTTTTGTCAGCATGGAATCCTCCATCCGAATGGGGAAAGTATGTAATTTTGTCCCTGACTTTTTCTTAATTTATGGGTTCTTATGGGCTGATTTTATAATATTTATTGCTGTGCTGTTCAATCATTGGAGATAGGTTTTGTTCTGATTATGTTTTAAGTTCCAGTTTAACTCCATCCTTCGCCCCTTAGGTTATTAAATATGTTATCTGTCTCTCTCTCTCTCTTCACCATTTGTTGTGCTAGTGGTCATGATACAGTTTTAGTTATCTACAAGCCCTAGAAGTGACGAGTGCTCCTCATGTTTTCATCACCAGAAGGTGGTAGTGTTAAAAGGGCTTAAACGAAGTGTGAAAGGGGATGTACCTCCCCGCATATAAAAGTGAAACTATAACTATTAAGCAAAGGGCTTAATGGAAGTGTGAAAGAGGATGTACCTCCTGGCATATAAAAGTGAAACTGTAACTATTAAACAATCATCTCACCTAAAAACTCAAACTATTAGGTGAAGACCATATTAATAACTCCACAATATTGCATTATTAATAGAATGGACCAGTGAGGTTTAAACTTGTGACCACTTGGTAACAAAGACTCTGATACTATGTTAATCAACCATCTCACCTAAAAGCTCAAGTTGTTAGGTGAATGCCATATTAATCGTTTTATATTATATTTCTTTAACTATAACAACAAAATTTCCTTGTCTCTACACATTGTGGTCCAGCAAGCTGCTATTTCTTTCTTCATGTTACATTTGGCATTTTGATGGAGGAAAAGGGATGTTTAAAAAACTTAACCTTCATCTACATTGCGGTCCAGCTAGCCCCAATTTCTTTCTTCATGTTAAATTTGGCATTTTAATGGAGGAAAAGGGATGTTTAGAAACTTAACCTTCCCTTTTAATCATTCTTATATCTGAATTATATTTCTCTTGAAATATTTTCCGAAACAAATGTCATCTCTTGTCATAACATTCTCCCTCATAATTTTCTTTTTCTTTTTTGAATTACGTGAACCATTTCTTACTTAGATGTACTCTATTAGCTGAATTATATACTGGATCTATCTCAAGAGGTGACTGCCCTGAGCTTTTCTACAATTTGTTTAGTTGCAGTTGTTCCATTGGATTTTTTAACATATATCATCTCATGTATAACCATTGAAGGTAAACTTTCCAAAATTTCCTCCCTATTATTTAGTATCATTTGAATAATGATTACAAAATCATAATGTTATATAATAAGATAAGTGACCAATTCATGGTGGCTTTAATTCATTTTGTAAAGGGCAATCTTTCAACAAAGCATATGGCGCCAGACTTCCAAAGTAATGCTCATTCCATTGAATGGGAAAATATGAACGATAGTTGTTTGTGTTATTCAGTGTCTTTTGGCATGAGACTCCCTGCTACTCACTTAGAGCTTATACATTAACAATATTTTTTGCTTGCTTTTCAAACTCTTAAACTGGGCAAATTCTGCTCCCTGAAGTAGTTAATTTGGAGGATGGCTTTGTGGGGATGTTTATATCTATACTACTACCAAGAAATATTTCTATAGATTTGTAAGGGGAGAGCAACTGCATATTAAATCCTTCTGTATTTGTACTCGTTATTGCAAGTTTCATATTGCATGACTGCTTCCTTTTTTAAAAATTATTTTTCCAGAAAAGTAATGCTTCGAGTAGATGCACAACAGGGAGCTCCAAGGGATGGAAATTCTCCCCTTGAACTTTTCCAGGTGATTGTTTCGTTTAGGTTATTTTGGATCCTTAAACTTTCAGAAATTCAATGCAGAAAAATAGAATCCAATCTTGTTCTAATTTGTAGTTTTTCATTGCTTTTTTTTATGGTCGTTGATTAAAATTGAGACCATATATTATACTGTAAGAGTTTCAACTAGACCCTGTCCAATGATAACATAAAATTGTGAAGTTAGTATCAGAATATTTTTGCACTCTGATTCTCTCCATACACTGATTATTTGCAAGTTTAAGAAGACATGCCTGATGGAGCATCAGGGTTAGATGGAATTACTTGAGATTGAATTATTGAAAAGAAGTTTCTGTATATTGATCTTGAATAAATTACATGAGTGAGTATTTATACAAGAAAGAATCGCAGAATGACTAAGCGATGACTAATCAATCCTAATCACAATCAATCCTAATCAATCACAATCAATCCTAATCAATCATAATCAATCCTAATTAATAGGAAATAAAAACGAAAACATGTTTGAATTCTGATTTTCTACACTCCCCCTCAAGTTGGGAGGTAAATATTGATCATTCCCAACTTGCCAATCAAGTCTTCGAATGCTGGACGGTGTAGGCCCTTGGTAAGGATATCTGCCGTTTGCTCTTTGGTTGGAACATATATCAAACGCACACTTCCATCATCTAATTTTTCTTTGATGAAGTGACGATCAACTTCCACGTGCTTTGTTCGATCATGATGCACAGGATTTTGAGCAATGCTAACAGCTGCCTTGTTGTCACAATATAGTTTTATTGGTAGGGAATATGAAATCTTCAACTCTTGAAGAAGTCTTCTCAACCAGATTACTTCACAAACTCCATGACCTAAAGCTCGAAATTCTGCTTCAGCACTACTTCTTGCAACCACTGTTTGCTTTTTGCTTCTCCAAGTAACAAGATTTCCCCACACATAGGTGCAATAGCCTGAGGTAGATCTCCTGTCTACTGATGAGCCTGCCCAATCTGCATCAGTGTAGATTTCAATTGTCCTTTTATACCCCTTTTTAAAGAATAATCCTCTTCCTGGAGTATTCTTGAGGTATCTAAGCACCCTATAGACTGCACTAAGATGCTTCTCCTTGGGTGAGTGCATGAATTGACTAATCATACTCACCGCAAAGGCAATGTCAGGACGCGTATGAGATAAGTAGATTAGTTTACCAACCAATCGCTGATATTGTTCTTTATCCACCTCATTCCCATCTTCAATACCTAACTTGGTATTAGGTTCCACAGGTGTCTCAGCAGGTTTACACCCTAACATTCCTGTTTCCAACAAAAGATCTAGAACATATTTCTTTTGTGTTAGAGTGATGCCTGTTTTGCTCCTAGCAACTTCCATACCAAGGAAATATTTGAGAGTGCCAAAGTCTTTGAGTTCAAATTGAGCTGCTAGAAATTTCTTCAAGGTGTTCAATTCCTCAATATCATCACCTGTAAGAATTATATCATCTACATATACAATAAGAATAGCAATTTTACCATCCTTAGAATGTTTGTGGAAGAGAGTATGATCAGTCTGTGCTTGAATGAAGCCTCTTCTTTTGACTGCTTGTGTGAATTTGTCGAACCATTCTCTGGGAGACTGTTTCAATCCATATAGAGACTTTTTTAGTTTACACACTGATCCATTTCCCTTTTCAAAACCAGGTGGAGGATCCATATAGACTTCTTCATGTAAGTCACCATTTAGGAATGCATTCTTCACATCTAACTGTTGCAGAGGCCAATCTAGATTGGCAGCAAGAGATAAGAGAACTCAGATGGTATTGACTTTAGCAACCGGAGCAAAAGTCTCATGATAATCTATCCCATGAGTCTGAGTGAAACCCTTTGCAACCAATCTTGCCTTGTATCTGTTGATGCTATTATCTGCATTGAATTTTATTGTAAACACTCATTTGCATCCTAGTGCGTGTTTTCCTTTGGGTAGGGTCACTATCTCCCAAGTTCCATTTCTTTCTAAAGCATTCATTTCTTCAAAGACAGCATCCCTCCATTTTTTATCATTGAGAGCCTCATGTATATTTCTCGGTATCTTTGTACCATCCAACATAGTATTGAAAGCACGAAACCCTGGGGACAACTTTCCATATGAAATATGATTAGAAATAGGATGAGTAGTACAAGATCGAGTACCTTTTCTGAGAGCAATGGGCAAGTGTAGATCATTTTCACCATGACACTCAAGTATTGGGGTGCTGGAACTAGAACATGGTTTAGAATCCTGGCAGTGTAGAGGCTCTGGGTTATTCACACTTTGAGGAGGCTTTCGCCTGCTATAAACTTGTCCCCATTTTGAGGAGGCTCCTGATGGTGAGGATTCTGTAGCTCCCCCTGTTTTCAAAAGTAGAGGTAATACTGTGTCATCAGTAGGTTCCCATGACTGATCTTCATCTACTCCTATAGACTCCCCCTGAAGAGAAGTCGAGGGGAAGAAAGGGTCATTCTCAGAAAAAGTGACATCCATAGAGACAAAGACCTTACGAAGAGAGGGTGAATAACACTTATAGCCACGTTGAGTAGGAGAATAACCAATAAAGACACACTGGAGAGACTTAGGATCAAGCTTAGACCGTTGATGGGAGGGAATATGGACAAATACAACGCAACCAAATAACTTGAGAGGTAAGGAGGAGACACCTCGGAAGGAAGGGAAGATACGAACAAGACTAGAAATTTTTTTGTAAAGAACCTTGGGATACACCACCCTAAAAGCTAGCTCAAAGGGTGGGAGTGCCCAAGGCCTTATAAACTTCACATTAGTTGCACATACAACCAATGTGGGACTATATATCTCAACACGCCCCCTCACACAAGAGCCCATTGGGCTTGAAGAGTGGGCAAATGCAACAGGCCCAGCCTACCTGTGCTAAGAAACGCCACAAGAGAAAGTGGGGGGCGGCGAGACTTTGATACCATATTGAAAAGAAGTTTCTGTATATTGATCTTGAATAAATTACATGAGTGAGTATTTATACAAGAAAGAATCGCTAAGAATGACTAAGCGATGACTAATCAATCCTAATCACAATCAATTCTAATCAATCACAATCAATCCTAATCAATCATAATCAATCCTAAGTAATAGGAAATAAAAACGAAAACATGTTTGAATTCTGATTTTCTACATGAATAATAGAATAATTGTATATTGAATAATTGTGTGTTACAATGTACAAGAGCTCTCTATTTAAAGAGACTAAAAGACCTAATCGGCTAAGCCCACAAGATGTGAGACTATTTTATTATATACACTGAACTATTCTAATAACTACTCTAACACTCTCCCTCAATCTGGTGTGTATATATTGTAAGCACCCAGCTTGTTACAAATGTATTCGACCCGAGGACATCTAAGAGCTTTAGTGAAGACATCTGCGAGTTGATAGTTGATAAATGCCGTTTTGATTTCTCCTGACTGAATCCTTTCTTGAATGAAATGACAATCGA
Organism: Gastrolobium bilobum; assembly: GCF_033153095.1. Taxonomy (NCBI): domain Eukaryota; kingdom Viridiplantae; phylum Streptophyta; class Magnoliopsida; order Fabales; family Fabaceae; genus Gastrolobium; species Gastrolobium bilobum. The sequence continues at coordinate 343,834 of NW_026898262.1, forward strand.
TCTCTATATGTTTGGTTCTCTCATGAAATACATGATTAGATGATGTATGTAGCGCAACTTGATTGTCACAAATGAGTGTCATGGGCTGTTTCTGTTCACAAAGATGGAGCTCCCGAATCAACTGCTTTAACCAGATTAGCTCGCAGGTAGCAACTTCCATTGCACACATTGTACGATACTTGACCTCTGCACTAGATCGGGCAACAACAATTTATTTCTTACTTTTTCAAGAAATCAGGTTTCCTCCAAAGAAGACACAATAGCATCAAGTAGAGCGCCTGTCCGAGGGTGATCCTGCCCAATCGACATCTGAATAACCACAAATTTCTGTATTTCCGTGATCTGAGTATAATAAGCCTTTTCCTGGTAATCCTTTGATGTACAGGATGATCCTCACTGTAGCATCCCAATGAGAATCGCAAGGAGAGTCAAGGAATTGACTAGCCACACTAACAGCAAAAGAAATGTCCGTCCTAGTCACAATGAGATAATTGAACTTCCCAATCAACCTCCGATAACGTCCAGGATCAGATAATGGCTCTCCCTGTCCGGGTAGTAATTTGATAGCAAGATCCATGGGTGTATCAACCGGCTTACACCCCAACATACCAGTCTCCTCTAGGATATCTAAGGCATATTTCCTTTGACAGATAGAAATGCTCTGTCTAGACTATGCCACCTTAATCCCTAAGAAGTAACGAAGCTTACCAAGATCCTTTGTTTGAAATTGACTGAACAAATACTGTTTTAACTGGTGAATCCCAACTTGATCACTTCTAGTGAGAATAATGTCATCGACATAGACTAATAGATAGATGTACTTGTCAGGAGATGTGAACCTATAAAACACAGAATGATTGACCTTACTGTAGATTAAGCCAAAAGCCTGAACGACAGAACTGAAAGGGCTGAATCATGCGCAAGGAAACTGCTTGAGGCCATATAAGGACTTACGAAGCTTGTTCCATTCCAGACTCCCCCGAGCAACAAAACCATATGGTTGCTACATGTAAACCTCTTCTTGTAAATCACCATGAAGAAAAACATTTTTAATGTCTAGTTGAAGGAGTGGCTAGTGACGAACAACAGCGAGGGCAATAAACATTTGAACAGATGCCATCTTAGCGATAGGAGAGAACATGTTGCTATAGTCAAGGCCGAAGATCTGAGTAAAACCTTTGACGACTAAGCCCACCTTGAAATGATCAACATGGCCATCAGGTCCAACCTTGACAGTAAAGACCCACCGACAACCAACAATAGACTTCTTGGGAGGAGCAGGAAGCCATTGGAATGAAGAGCAGTCATCTCATTAAGCATCGCTTGGCGCCACCCTGGATGGGGAAGTGCTTCACCTTTGGTTTTAGAAATAGAAACAGAAGAAAGACTAGAAACAAAGATGTAATGAGAAATAGAAAGATGGTCATAGCTTAAATATGTATAAAGAGGATACGGGTTACGAGGAGTACGTATACCTTTTTTTTGGGCAATGGGAAGAGCCTCTGGTGAAGGAGCCGGAGAGGAAGAGATGACTGGAGACGGCGATGAGTCGCTCAGGGTCAAGTTCGCAGGAAGCACTTTCTGACGACGCTGATAGGTGAGAAAAGGGTGGTCCACTTGGATGGAGGTAAGAGGTCTTTCCTTTGGGAGAGAGTCACCCGCAGCTGGTAAAGACAGGTTAAGAAAAGGAACGGGAAGAACCTGATCAACCTGTGACAACTGATATGGGATAGAATAAAAGGGTTGTTGATCAAGCAGTGGGCTTAGGGTTTTAGCGGAAGCAGATCCCAAAAACAAATAGCTCTGATACCAACTTGAGATTGAATAATAGAATATTTGTATATTGAATAATTGTGTGTTACAACATATAAGAGCACTCTATTTAAAAAGACTAAAAGATCTTATGGGCTAAGCCCACATAATGTGGGACTATTCTATTATATACACTGAACTATTCTAACAATTACTCTAACATAATTTATATGGCTTTAATTGGTTGTGGATCAAGTTGGCCTGGTTAGCTGTTGTCAACAGAGGTCTATCATAAACATGCCTTAAATACACCTTTCTTTGAAAAAATTATTACAATGTGAGGTTCACATTCATATTAAATAGCCAATTGCAATGGCAGAATAAAAAATTAAATATCAAGGAACTGGAAAATGTTAAATCTGCATTATCTCGATTGTTTTGCAAAGCATAGAACTCAAATGAAAAAAAGGACTGAATATTATTTCTGAATTAATAAATCTTTGCAGTTTCATTACAATATATAGACCTAGTTAAATTATTAGTTGGCTAAAAGAAAGCATTTCAGTTCAGAGGCAGAAGACGAATTTGTTATACTGGTCTTCCTCGTTGCCAAGACTGACGCATCAGTGGGCTTGTCATCAAGCATTACAGCTTGACTACTCTCTTCTCCACAACAGTGTAGAAAACCTGAGACAGATAGAAGCTTCTCCCTCCGCAAAATTTGTACTCTGATAGGGTCATACTCATAATTCAAACCAGAGAGGAACTGAAAGATGTGGTCTATTTACTGCCTCTGTCTTCATATTCTGATATTGGTCAAGTTTGATGCACAACCCATTAAGAATCCCATAATAATCTGTAACTGAGAGAGCTTCCTTTTTGGTTGAGATAATATTTGTTTCTTATTTGGTGGAGTAGAACTAGTGAAAGTTATCCCAAATTTCATGGATGTGGGTAGGAGCATGCAATTTTGACTAACCTTTAGGGTCGACGAATTACTCGACTATGTCATGATAAGAGAGTTCTCGTCATCCCATTCATTGAACATCACATCTTTCTTATTAGGAGCTTTTCCCTCAATGTGGTCTGATTTCAGTCGACCTTTTGAGGGTGGTATGAATGGCTTGGGCCTATTGCAAGTAGTCTGATAGAGACCTCCGATCAAATAAAGAAATGACAGCAAAGAACAAGGGATTTGGACCTGATAAACTGGATTCTGAAATATTTATGGACTTCAAGAGACAATTACAAGCTAAATGACAGTACAACAATGACAACAATTACAGTAAAAAGGGAAATTAACCAAGAGTTGGGAAATGAAATAACAATGCAAGAAGATAAAAAGATAATGTAAGATAATGTGAGACAATTGGAGAGGCCTCACTCTCTCCCAAGATTCCACTTCCAAGACAATTTTCCTGATGCCCTCCCTCTTCTCGTTCCTTACTATTTAATCACCTCAACTTCACTTCCCACGCCATTCTGTTAGAACCAATTGCAAGAGGTTCTAACTGCCTTGCTGAGTGAGCCATATTGCTTTCCCTAAATTGTCCTTAGGGTGGTACCATATCATAGTCTTTTCTGTTAACGGATAGGTAGGATATTGTTGAGATATATAAAACCATTAAAAAGCCCTCACCCACCAGCTTAAGCTTTTGGGTTGAATTGGTTCTTTACATGGTATCAGAGCCTCGTGTCCCGGGTTTGATCCTCACCGCCTCCAACTTTCTTTCAAGTGGAATTTCTTTCTCTGCACAGGTAGGTGGGCCTGTGCATTGTCCACCCTTCAAGCCCATTGGGCTTTCGTGTGAGGAGGTGTGTTGAGATATATAAAACCATTAAAAAGCCCTCATCCACCAGCTTAAGCTTTTGGGTTGAATTGTTTCTTTACAGATATAAAACTAGTAGATCATTGGGGGGTGAGAGGCATGGTGGTTGAGGTACGCTGGGAAGTACAATGGGTGGTGGTAGAATGATGGGCATTCTTTGTATCCGACATGGTGGTAGAGGGTCTCGGTCTGATGGTAAGAAAAGGTTATCGGGAAAGGTAAAGGCTTGCTATTTGGAAGGAGGATTGATAGGTTGATAACAATTGGACAAGGTGAGGGAAGATCCAGGTAGAGGAGGCTGAGATGAGATGAATAAGACCAACAACGGGCTGAACAGTGGCTGAACACATTGCTAGAGTTGCCTGAAGGACGGCTTGTGAATGAATGGACAAAGAGACTCCCCAGTGCATTAGGGTGGGTGAGAGGGATGCAGCGCCAATTGGCTAAACTGCGGATGATAGTTAGTCCAGCAAGGTTGCCTATACGAGAAGAAGTGGCAGTTGGTGGTGGACCACGATGCCTGTGACGGGCTTGGTAGCTGAAAAAAGGATGAGTGTGATGAAGGTGCAAAAAAAGGGACCAAAACCAGCAACAACAAAGGAGGCTGCAATGAAGGCAGGTGTGGGTTAGCAGATCTCTTTGATTGGGAGCTTGATATCACGGAAAAGCAAGAAGCAAACTATAGTTGCTAGATCAATTGTAGAAGCTAAATATTAAGTAATTAGAATTTGACTAGTGAACTCATCTAGTTAAAGCAGTTGCTCAAAGAACTAAACAGGTTGCGCTGCATATATCTTCAAATCCTATCTTTGATGAAAGAACTAGAACTAGATATACTTAGATCGATTGCCACATTATTCTTGAGAAAATTTAGTTTGGAGAGATTGCAACAGATTTGTAAACTTTAATGACCAACTTGCAAACATTATCACAAAGGCCCTTAGGGTCCCCAGTTCATCTATATATGTGACAATTTTGGTGCATATGATATACGCACACCAGTTTGAGGCGGGGGTTAGAATTTCTTAAATATATGGTAACATATCATGTATATATGATAGAATCAATTAGGAACTAATTTAGGATTGTATATCTGCATAATTAGACTTGAATTATTGTAATTAATACTAACAGTAATATATACATAGACCTTGTGTGTACTTTCTAGACACACAATTCAGCCATAATTAGATTGTTCGTGGTATTCTGAAATGGTATCTTCATGGTATTTTATTGTAGTCTTCAAAAGTGTTTCTCTTTAGGAATTCCTCTTTCTATTATTGTTCCATTGGAGAATATCATCACATTTCTTGTAATATTTTCCTTCTGTCTATGAGATTCTTATTTTATTATTAAAATTGATGGAAAGTTCTGCCAGATGCAGTTATTGTGATTTTGACTCAAAAAGGATCTTTTTTTTTATCTACCTTGATTGTTCTTTTTTATCTACCATTCAACCATAATTGTCAAGCATGCTGAGTGAATTGGGCTAATAACTATTTCTATAAAAGGAATTACTGATTAAATATTGCATCACCGATGATATTCCATTTTATTAAGAACTGAGATCTGTTGAATACAAAGGGATTCAGAATCAGAAAGTAAAAAAAAATTTATTCATTATATGTTTGCTAGGAATGCCAAGACTGGTTCAGCTTGTTTCTAATGTGAATTCACTTTTCACTATAGGTAGAGATTTATCCCCTTAAGATCCATTTAACAGAGACGATGTACAGAATGATGTGGGAGTATTTCTTCCCAGAAGAAGAACAAGATTCCCAACGCCGACAGGTTAGTTTAGGATTACAAATTTCGTATTTCCTTGTCTACAAAATTCAAGGCACAATTTGCATATGAATTATCATAAATTAAATTGGTGTTTATTTATACAGGAGGTTTGGAAGGTTTCAACCACTGCTGGTGCAAGGCGTGTAAAGAAAGGTTCAGCAGTTCTTGAAACTTCTGCTTCGAGCAATCACTCAACAAAAGAGTCCGAGACCTCATCCAAATCTGGCATATCCACAATGCTATTTCCTGCAACAAGTCAGCCTTCAGTCAATGTCGATTCAGCTCAAGTGAGTATTTGATTAATTGTCTAATACATGGTTCTCAAGTTAGGTTATTTATAATATCAGAGAATGCTAATGTTTGGGCTGCATTGGTGGGAGAGCTAGGGAAATATAGCTTCTTTTTTTTCTTTTTCTTTTTCTTGTGTTCTCCCATTAACTTTAGATGCTAGATTTCTCAAAAGGAATTTTGCAACCTGCTTGCAGGCATCCAAAGTGCAAAATGTCAAAGCAAACCCTGGTACTGGTACAACCCCTGAGTTGAGAAGAACATCATCCTTTGACAGAACTTGGGAAGAGACTGTGGCAGAATCTGTAGCTAATGAACTCGTCTTACGAAGCTTCTCTTCCTCTAAAAATGGCCCATTTGGTTCTACTGAGCAACAAGATGAAGCTTCTAAGAATAAATCAAAAGATTCCAAAGTTGTCAAAGGTGGCCGATCATCTCATGAAGAAAAAAAGGTGGCTAAGTCACATGAAGAGAAGAGATCTAGGCCTCGAAAGATGATGGAGTTTCACAACATCAAAATTAGTCAGGTTGGAGGTTTTGGGCCTTTTGGTAAAGCTGTTATCTATCATCACATATGATGCAATAATTCAAATTTATGTTAAAAGTTGTGCATTATTTCTTGCAGGTTGAGTTATTGGTTACATATGAAGGGCAAAGATTTGTTGTAAATGATCTCAAATTACTGATGGATCAGTTTCACCGAGCTGAGTTTACTGGGACTTGGCGAAGACTCTTCTCACGAGTTAAGAAGCACATCATCTGGGGAGTCCTAAAGTCTGTGACTGGAATGCAGGTGATGAATGGCTTACAGTTACCTTCTCTCCTTTCATTTTTCTTGTTATATATACCCCCGCAAATTTATGAAGACATTATAAAACAAAATGCCGTTATAGTAACTTGGCAGAATGAAACTTGAGTGAAGTGGTTATGTTTGTGATTCCCTTTAAAACAGCCTTTACAAATCAAGAAAAGTATTCTATATTAATTACATAGATCCATCTGATGACAACTTGTTTCTACTGAAGTTCCTTTAAATATTTTTATTTTATCTGGATCATGCAGGGTAAAAAATTTAAAGACAAAGGTCAGAGTCAGTCCACTGGAGCTGGTGTTCCCGAAATTGACCTTAATATTAGTGACGATGAAGGCCAGGCAGGAAAATCTGATCAATATCCACCCTCTTGGCCTAAGCGTCCAGGTGATGGTGCAGGTGATGGATTTGTGACATCCATTAGAGGACTATTCAATACCCAACGCCGCAAGGCAAAGGCATTTGTGCTCCGAACAATGAGGGGTGAAGCAGAGAATGATTTTCAAGGTGATTGGAGTGAAAGCGATGTCGAGTTCTCTCCTTTTGCTAGGCAGCTCACCATTACAAAAGCTAAAAAGCTTATTAGGAGGCACACTAAGAAGTTCCGCTCCAGAGGACAGAAAGGTTTGTTCAAGTGTCACTTTCATGCTAGTGCTTTAGCCTTTATGACTACTTAATATTCATTTGATTCATGGACAACTTTTTGTTTTTTTTTTGTTTTTTTTGGGATTTCCATTAAAATAGGAATATATTTGTTAAAATTACAGGGGTTTAGCCATAAGAGAGGAAAGCAAATACTTATAATGAAATTATATTGATATTGTTGTGAAGGATTTGATATTAAAGACAAAATAATAACCCCTATTTATACGAATATTAGACTCCTAAAATAAGGAAACAAATAATGGGATATAAGAAAGTATAGAAACCAATCCTAAGAGATCATCTAAGATACTCTAAATTATTTCAAAATATAATCATAATATTACAATATATCTTCTAGATATTCTATCACTTCCAATCAAAGCTAAAGCTTGCTAAGCTTCAACTTGTTACAAATGACATCTTAAAAATAAAAAAAACCAGACAAAGACTAACAGAGCCAAACTGCATATTTGGGACAAAGACCGGTGGGTCCGAATTGTATCTGGGACAAAGACCGGTGTGACTATATTGCACCTGGGACAAAGACTGGTAGGACCAAACTACATTTGAGAACAAGACTACCATGGCCAGATTGGGTCTGGGACAAAGACCTATTGGGCCAAACTGTATCTAGGACAAATTTTCCCCTTCAATGTTATCTTGGCATTCAGAATGAGACAATTAACAGGTGGATAAATCTGGAAAGAGGACAATGTGCATCCAGACATTAAACCATTTTCTGATTGTGGGAGTTGAAAATGAAGTAGTTCATAAGTCATAACTCAAGAACTTGGCTTGCAGCCTAGACAAGTAGCTCTGTTTTGTTTCCATTTAGCAGAACTGAACTTCAAGGAGTCTATACGACGGTACTTGACCAATGAAAGCATAATGAAGACTAGGGTGATGAGCAGGTATGAGCTAGCTAGGTCTTTCGCAGTTTTACCACATGGGTCATACGTTGCATCTTATGTTCAGCAGAAAATTCACGGTGACAATGGCACCACGGGCATGGCAACATGATATTCCAGTGTCTATGTCACATCATGACAAGCAACACAACAAGGCACCTTTGACTGACTACGCACCATGACGAGGAAGGTCACCACCACCTGGACAACAAGCATGCAAGCTTCACTCTTTAGCAGACCAAAACAACAATGTGAAGAGCAATAAAGGGAACAAGTAGACCAAAATGACTAGTAGCAGAAGCAATTTGAAGAGGGGGCATTGTGGCAACTATTGCACCAAAATTGACTGGGAAACAGGCCATACACATGCATAGACACTTTCGAGGCTGTGGAGGATGACAACACCCAGACAATGGGAATGGCGCATGGGGGCACATGAAGAGACGACTGGAATTGAGACTCTGGCAACAGAGAAAACAGTTGATGGCAAGTCTGGCGGTGTGTGTTTCGGTTGGAATGGTCGTTGGACATTTTACCGGCAACAATGGTTGGAAAATAATTGGTTTTGACTGTCGAAAAGAAGGCACAATGGTGGGGACTAAAAAAATTGGTGGATAATCATATAAAAATAAAGTAGAGCTCTAGATTATAATAAACTCGGCATTAAAATAGTGATGGATAAGTCACAGAGAATGATATCATTCAGATACCATGTTGAAATTATAAGGATTTACTTATAGGAGATTAACAATACTTAGAATAAGATTATATTGATATTGTTGTGAAGGATGTGATATTTAAGATAAAATAATAACCCCTATTTATATTAGTAATAGACTAATAAAATAAGGAAACAAATCATGAGATATAAGAAAACACGGGGACCAATCCTAATAGATCATCTAAAATACTCTAAATTATTTCAAGATACAATTAGAATATCACAAGATATCTTCTAAATATTCTAACAATAGTACTAAGAAAAAAAGGGAAAGTACATTTAGGGCCAAAAATTTATTATTAAAGAGTATAAGAAATCCCCCCTACAAAGAAAATCGCTCAAGGGGCTGCGACAAAGTTGTCGTAACTGTTTGGTTATCAGTAATATAAATTCCCTTCACAAAATTATGAGCAACCTCCAAGCTATAAACACAATCCTATCCTAAACAAACGTAAGGGAAAAAGACATTTGAAAATACTGGTATTCTTCTCCAAGTAAATACACCAGAGAACTGCAAAAATAGCTGCTGCAATAAATCCATACCTTCCTTACTCTTGCCAAAATCTTTAATTTTTATTTTTTTGGGTCTTCAATTCTGAGAAGCTAAGCACCAAACAATAGAAGGAACAAGCCCGAAACCAGCAAAACCAACCCAACAGGAAAGCCTTGCCAAAACCGTCTAAATATGTGATGAGAAACTACTCCAAGGTGAAAGGATACACCCAGTGTTCACCAAGAATCCCTAATAGATAGTTCCATTAAAACCTATTTGTTTTACAGTACAGATATATTGTTGCTGAACTAGATCTGCAATTATAAAGTGCAGCGGTACTAAAAGAATGCTGGAATTTGGAGGGAGTTTCAGACTTCCAAATGGGTTTGTCAAGTTAGAATTTCAATGATTAGGAGAGTGACTCTGAAAGGACTTATATGGAAATACACCAAAAAAGTCAAAATCTGTATTCTCCTATCTGGATTGTTAAGAGATGAATAGAATTTTAACGAACTATGGTTTAGCCCTTTAGGATCTTTGTGGTAAGGTATTGTTTTCATTTTATTCTTATTATGCTATACACTTGTTAGAATAAATTATGTGGGTGGACAAGATTTACCTAAGTTGCTATTATCTCCTCACTCTCTTTTCCGTGTGTGCATTCCTCTTTTCTAAACATGGTTCAAGCGTTTTCTAAACCCTTGGTGCCTCTTCTGCTGAATGCCTGAATCCTAGTGCACAAGTTCTGGATAGCTCTGGTTGATTCTTCACCTATTCTCTTTTTTTTCTTTCTTTCTTGGTTTCAAATCTTTAAGACTGATTGCTTAAATAAAGTAAAAGCATCATGGTCCTCAATTCACTAGTTTCTCTATTACTTGGTTGGATTACAAGTGACTACTACCTCATCGTGGTAACTATGTTTTGGGGATCATTTTTAGTATGAATAACACTTGTATGTCATTTAAACTGCTGGCCGTGTGTTGTACTGCCTAAATTGGGTGCTTTTATTTTATTTTTTTCTGGGGCTGATTGTGTGTTTACTTTAGTTGTTTGAATACCCTAACATTAAGATTATGCTAGCTTTTTGAATCTAAACTTCAGAACAAACTCACTTTATCTTTTTCAACTAGTCGTATGTTGCCTAGGCTTGAAAAATTAACTACTCAAAGCAGTGTGGCTTTTGGTGAAATTTGTCATTTCCTTTGAAAAAAACTCTGATGTGTTTTGATGTTTTACTTCCCGATCTTATTTATTCATCTCTGCTAATTAATTCCTTTCGTGTTCACTTGATTACTTGAGGAATGACGTTTCAATCACTTGTAGGTTCATCTTCACAACAACGAGAATCACTACCATCATCTCCGAGAGAGACAACTCCATTTGACAGTGATACTTCAAGTGGATCCTCACCATATGAAGATTTTCATGAATAGAAATGTTTTTAGTTATCTGAAGGATTTCTTACTTTTCAGCTGAGCATGACGCACACTTCATCTATTTGATGGACGCAAAAAAGGTGACAGACAGATGATCTTTCTCTATTAAGAAGTACCTCAGTTGAAGACAAAAAGATAAAACACTTCTTGAACAGAGGGGCGCCTGAAATGGAAAGAGAACTTGGGACTCGATATTTGAGCAATGCCATTGATTGCTATTCAATTTGTATTTTCCGTGGCAGCCCTAGTCATCGGTGATAGAGGCTCGCCTTGCTTTCATCTCTTCTCTCAAGTCATGTGCGGGTTGTATATTCCTGTAGCTTATGCTCAATGTGCAATTTTAGGCTTCTTAATTTATTAGAAAATAGGAGTCTGAAGGTTGACATGATTTTGTACAGACATTGATTATATTTTGAAAAATAGAATAAAAGCGTTATTTTCTTTTGCACAAGAGATCCTTTTTAGATTTTTATTTCTTTGAAAAAAAAAATATCTTAACATAAAACGTAGACAATAGGTTATTATTTCATTTAATTTTGATAGATAAAAATCATTGTATAAACATTATCCAAAAGAATAAGGCCAGTATAAGGTACTTAGCGGGTAGGATGGTATCTATGTTAATCCATAAGAATTTCAAAACAATGCATAAAATTTTAAACATTTAATTTACAATGATGTTTTACGTAAAACCCAAGTCATACTGTATAATAACAAAGTTTGCTTGTGAAAATTTAGAAAAGTACATGTAAACCTCCGAATCTTTAGCTTATTTACAAAGTGTCACTGTAATCTTCAAAATCATTACAGTTAATTCTTAAATTATACTAATTACATTAATATACTCTGTCATGGCTGGGTTCAAAGCCAAGACCCAGGTTTGTCAAGCGACCTCTTACCAGTCCCAGAGAAAAAAGATCACGTACCTAACATGGTTTCCCCCCCTATTATAAATATAATTTTTATCTTTTTAATTATGAAAGAATAATAAGCATATAAAATTATAATTAAAAAAAATACTGAACGGCTAGAAATGTTAACAGATGGATGGCTAAATTTCAGCCATGTTACTCTTCCCATAGTAACTTAACAAGGAGGTGGATCAATAAAAAAAATCATTGTGCTGTTTACAAATGTGCCAAATATTCATCAATTATATCCCCAAAATGACATGTAAACATCACCAAACCCTATAAGAAAAAGATGCAATTCAAGAAAATAAGAGAAGAGTTAAAAAAAATCATTAGACGAAAATAAAGGAACATAAAACTCAATAGATTACAAGTCAAGCAACCTTTAAAAAAACGAAAATTTTATTTCATTATGAAATTTAAATTTGATATTTATTAACCGAGTAAAGACCTTTTTGGGTCCTCAACAAAAAACACGATGTCCATTTTGATCCCTTATAAAAAAAATTAATCTCGAGATCTCTAAGAAAGACAAAGTAGACCCATATTAGTCATTCTGTCAGTGAACCTCCCATGACATTAGTAAGCTGACGTGTAATGTTAATCAGCTTAGTCACATTCCATGTAGGCCTTAAAACTGCGTCACTTATGTTGTTTAACCAGAAACACACACATTGGGTATTCCATCTTCTCTAAGAGGGATCAATGGCAGTAACCCTAACTTACTGGGTACACACACATTCCCCGATAATTTTTCATCTCCTCAATGATTAATAATTGCAGACTCATAGTTAGCTCAGGAGTAAGAGGTCTAGACTTCATTACTTCTTTGACAAACAGCACCAATAATTCCTGAAACCATTGGCAATCTCTCCAAGGATCTCTCAAAATTATAAATGGGAGAGAATCGTTTCAATGGAAGCATTCCCACACCCATTGGTCGTCTTAGTGGCTTGAGGTTGTTAAACTTGAGCTACAATTCAATCTCTGGAGAAATCCCACACGAGTTAAGCCAGTTAGAGGAACTACAAGAGCTATCTCTGGCTGGAAATCACATATCGGGAAGTATTCCAAACTCCCTTGGTAATCTCCTAAAGTTAAACCATATTGATTTGTCAATGTACAACGTCTATACAAACATTTGAGGGAACGGGTCAATGAGCTCCTCTATATTTACTTTCTAGCTGGCAAAAGGGGGTGTCTAGCATAAGACTTATCTCGTTTCCTTCTCAAATTTGACAGAACCCAATATAAGAATCCAGCAGAAAAAAAACTAATAAACTAAGCATTTTTGTAGATCACAAAAAAAGTGTTAGGAATTGAAGTTGCAATTCCAACATTCTGCAAGAAACCAGGAACTACTAGTAAAATTCCAATAACTAGAGCCACAATTGCTTCCATATTAAAACCCCCTGAATAGAAGTATGCCCCATCTATAAATCACATAAACTTAAGTTTGTTTTTTTGTATTAGATAGTAATCCGCTAGAACAATCCTCCAACAGGACCAACTAAGGCAGAATATCCAACTAACCAAGTATAAACAAAGCTCTCACTTGACTTGAGAAGCCTACACGGTTGGAATGCAATTCCAAGTAGTGCAGTTAGAAGAGCTCCTCTTCTAAAGGTGAACCAAGTGGGGTTGAGATTAACAAGAGCATTTGCAGGTGCTACAACATTAGCAGCAATATTGGTGGTGATTGTAGCTAAGCTTATACGAAGGATTGCAAGGATACTTGTTGTACGGCCACCAATTTGACCAAGAAGTTGAATTGGGTTGGAAATAACTTCACCAAATATCACTTTTGTAGATGAGGTAACTGCTAGACCAACAAATGTGAATGCCCCCATAAAGATTGGAAGCCCAACATGACCAATAGTTTGATCATTCTGGCTCTTCTAACTGAGGAATTCAGCCAAGAAAATTTAATAGGAATTGGTAGCTTTGGTTCAGTATATAGAGGCCATATAAGTCATGGAAATACTGTTGCAGTCAAAGTGCTTGACACTCTAAGAACTGGTTCTTTAAAGACATTGTAGCTTTATCTGCTGGAACAGCAGTTTAGTTTAGTTTTTTACTCCGGTTATACAGAGACGCAAGCATGTAGAACAAGAACTTGAAAAAGCACATGAGGAGATCCCAGAGTACAGAATAAAATCAGAGGCTGCTGAACAAGCGAAAGTCCAAGTACTTCAGGAGCTGGACAACACTAAGAGGCTAATAGAAGAACTAAAACTTAACCTAGAGAGGGCACAAACAGAAGAGCGTCAAGCAAGAAAGGACTCGGAACTTGCAAAGCTAAGGGTGGAAGAGATGGAGCAGGGTATTGCAGATGAATCTAGCGTCGCGAAGAAGGCACAACTTGAGATAGCTAAAGCCAGGTATACAGCTGCTATTACAGAGTTAACATCTGTGAAAGAGGAGCTGGACGCACTGCATAAGGAATATGCTTCCTTAGTTATTGAGAAAGATGAAGCCGCTAAGAAAGCTGAAGAACAGTAAGGAGAAGGGCAAATTTGGGGCTTTTCACCCTAAATAACAATGTGGAATGTGAATACCCAATAGGATGCCATTTTAAGGCCTATGTGGAATGTGACTGAGCTGATTAACGTTAGATGTCAGCAACGTTACTAACGCCGTTGGAGGTTCATTGACGGAAGGACTAACTTAGGTTCATTTTGTCTTTCTTAGGAATCTCGGGACTAATTTTTTTTATATAAGGGATCAAAATGGGCACCGTGTTTTTTGTTGAGGATCCAAAAGTGTCTTTACTCAAAAAAGAAAAAGAAAATTAAGTACCCACAACTATTAATTTTTTATTCAATCATATGTATGCTAAGAAGAGATGCCGTGCATATGTTAAGCATGTCCCTATTCAGCAAAGAGATGCACCCCAAACAGGAAGGTTACACTTGAAACATACCCCCAAATGAAAATGTCAATATTTGACGGAGTTAGAGAACAACCAATTCCCTTTTTAACAGAAGATATCATGTCCTATGTTTCTTCAGGCTCTAAGAATTATTTCTTTCCCTTGAACACCTCATAGACTTTGTTCACCCAACCGTAAATTTCTTCCGAAGGGACTAGCAATCATTAAAACCGATCACTTACCCGAAGTTTTGGAATAGATCACAATTTAAGAAGAGCAGAAGGGAAAAAAGCACACACAAAACACTATGAAGGTTCAGTTCTTAATATATCCAGAATTTTTAGGGATAGTCGCCTAAACATTAAAATAGAATGGTTTGTGAATAGATCACAATTTCAGAAGAGCAGAAGGGGAAAATGCACACACAAGACACTATGAATGGTTTATTTCTTGATATATCCAGAATTCTTAGCACAAACATTCAGAGCTTTTTAACACCACAAACAGATTATCTGTTTTGCACAGCTTACGGGAGCTACTCAAATAGGCTATTGAGTACTACAACTGAAGAAACTTAGCTTCACAATGATAGCTAAGACATCTAACGAATAATATAATGAAAAGCAACACTAGACCATCAAACAATTATCACAAAAAATACGTTACCAATAAAAATAATTAGATACATGGAGCAAAGAACAATCAACATCTTAAACATTAAAAAGTTAAAAGGTAATAAGTAATAACTAACAACATTCGGGGAATGAATCTCCATCCAAAGACTTAAAGTAACAGTTCACATTCAGCAAGGGTAATCCTTGAACCTGGGGAGCTTCGAATCAGGTACTTCGCTACTTCAAAAGGAAAAGGTGGTTTTATTTCTGCATTCCTTGATTTCAAAGCTTTCCGAGCTTTTTTATATAGAGATGTGTACAGTTTCACTTCCAATATCTTTAAGTTACCCAAGCAAATGGCTTCCGTATTCAATAAATCTGATATTGAGAAAAGAACCTACACAATGAAGGGCCAATTGAACTTGTTAACAAAAGAATTTTTAAATGACAAGATTGAGGTCCCACCAAAAATTTTGCTCCAAAATGCATCCTAAGAAAAATTACAGGAAATAATGCACTTAAAACTAAATGAAGATACCTCAAGAGCTTTTGCTGAGATTGTCAACAATCTAACATTAGCAAATAATTGCAACCAGCTAACTAGGATATCAGCTGAGTGCAAGTCACGCGATGGCGACCATTGTTCGGCATCAATACTTACTTCTTTGATAAAAGAAAGATTGCTTGCAGAGATTTGATGAGCAATAACACCCGTGAAAGCAAAAGAACAAAGATTGGGAGTTGATAACATAATTTTGTAAGCTTTGTAAGCATGTATGGTCAAGTTGACAAGAGTAGCATTTGAAATGCATAGGGTTTGTGTATCCCTTATAACACAGTTTTCAATGACCAAAGTCTTCAAATTAGTACATGACGAGAAGGGTGCCACTATTCACTGTCACCAAAGGAAAAGTTACGGAGACGCAAACTTGTTAAAGCTGTGAAATGCAGTGAATTAGGAAATGAAGGATTAAATCCCCCAAAAACTGAAATATCAAGAGATGTTAAAGTCTGGCAGAATAAGTAAGGTAAAACTTCGACATCACAATTGACAGAGAGTTTTAATTGCTGGACATTATGGGATGCTGCATATCTCAAAACCCTTGTCACAAGTGGGGGAGAAACACGACCCTTATAATTGAAGTCAACATTGTGGATTGGAACAGAGCCATCACGAAAAGATAGAACCTTAGGCACAAATTTGTTGAAAAGAGACTTTAATCCAAAATCTGAGGAATGTAAAATGAGCGTAGGAAGACGCTTCCAGAGGTCCTTCCATCTTGTCGACAACACGCAAGTTCGAACAGCATCTTTTGTTGGTACAAATGACATCAAGTGAATGAGAACACTATCAGGAAAATCACTGAGCCTGTCTTCATTGTTCTCATTCTGCTTTGCTCTCTTCATATGAGGTTCTTCACTCTCATTCCCTACCACCTCCATTTCACTCCGACGAACAAGCATTCGAGTATAACAATTCTACACGGAAAAGTGAAAAAACCTAAGAAATGAAACTCAGAATTTCTCAAATCAAAATGGGATTAGAAATAGAATACCTTGTGTAGCTCCAAACGCAGTGAATGCCCTCCAGGATCCAATTTTTTTTCTTACTGAACGAAATCGAAACCCTGTTCTTGTTCTTCTCCCTTTCAAAACTCTCATTTTATTTGGAAGTGAACTGACGGTTACAAAATCATTTTGTCTTTTTCTCCTTAAAATAATAACTTAAAAAATAAAAAATAACTAAATACTATTATTTGATTATTCATTCATCTTATTAAACCCAACTCGATCATTGACCCGGCCGAAGTATTGAATCACTAGTTTAACCAATGAGTCATTGGTCCAGTAAATATATGAAAATTCAGAGAATGGATGTTCTCATGTATTAATTAACATAATCACGTCGTGTGGAAAGATTCTAGCCAATCACTAGCGCCTAGAGGGTGATGGGAAATGAGAGAAAAAAATATTAAAATAGGAAATGACAAGATCACCAATGTTGATTTACTCATGAATGGTTAGGATCATCTCATATGACAAGGTCATGTTAATTCATGCACGAGAGAATCTACTCTCGTAAACTTATATTTTATACTAAAAAATTCACAAACATACTCAAATACATGTAAAAAATTATACCAGTTTCAAATATTCTAATATAAAAAATAATAAATCACACACCACTATCCAACAAACAAAACATTTAATATCTACCACAAGTATACAATATTAGCTTATGTTGCTATCAAGAGAAAAAAAATTCAATTTGTTAGCACAAAAACATACAATCATGTCCAAGGAGTCAAAGCTATGTTAAATTCATGCTTTCTTTCTTCTCAAATAAATTTGAAACTTGGCTAACATTGCTTTAGTTTGGTTTGCATTTTCCATGGTGTTGACTTGTACCTCATCTTTATCATCATCACACAAATTTAATTGATCTAAAAGAAAAGTCATTTTTCATGCAAGTTAATAATTAACATAAAGTGATCAAACAATAAAATTATAATCATAATGCAATAAATAAACACACCATTATCATCTAGAGCTCCTTGAACATAAATATTTGCATCTAAAGCCTATATTTCTTCGGTAGTTAATACAGTGGTTATAATAACCCTAAAAATTAAATTGTATTAATTAGGGATTAATGTGTAATTATATGAAAAAGTCAATTTTGAGTTAAATTATTTTTTGGGGTAGAAGTGTAAATTATGCAAAATTGGGTAAGACCCTAAAAGGAATTAAGTGTGATTCATCTTGCTAAACCCAACTAGTGAAATGGTTCAAATAAATGGTTGTGGGAGAAGGAAAAACTAAAGGGGCAAAATGATCTTTTCCCCACTCAAGATTTTGTTAAGTCAAAAATCAAGAACTCTCTCTTCATTCTTCACCCTTGACCCATCGACTCCCCCTCCCTCCTTCATTTTTGTTGCTTTCCCTCCTAAGAAAGAGAGCACTCTATTACTTCTCTTTCCTAGCTCACAAAGCCAAAGGAAATCACTACCCACTCCTTCCTTTCCTCTCACCTCCACCTTTGGGGCAATCATGAATCTAGAAGATGAGAAAACTACACTCTTTCTTTGACCCATTTAAAAGTCATGTTGGAACTTAAGACAAGAAGGAGATTTCGCCATTGTTGGGGGCTTCAAGCTTTATATCTTTGTATTTAAGTGGTAGAGGTAAGAATATATGACCATTATGATTCTTTAGGATTTTATGATTATAGGGTTTGTGGAATTTGGGGATTTTTTTGGTGCTTTGAACCATGGGTAGTGAAATTAATGTTTCATTATTGTGTATATGGCGTAAGAATGTTGGAAATGATGGAGACTTAGTGGAGGAACCACCATTGGACCCAACCTTAATTTATGGTTTCATTGGTGTGCCTTTAAGAAATTGGAGTAAGTAGCCCTCAATTTGTAGTTGATAAATTGATATCTTGGTTGGTGAATTCATGTGTTGAAATATGTTGTTCAATGAGTTCACTATACGTTTTAGGTGTGGTTTGGTGACTTATGTAATTATCACTTTGGTTAGAATGAAGTAAGGGCTTTGGATTTAAGCTTATAAAAGATAAATTCTTGGACCTTGGGATTAGTCCCACTTGTTGTTCGATAGTGCTCCTTTAGCCTTTGTTTGGAAGTTTGGAGGGGAAGGGAAGGAAGGAGATCCAAAGGGGAAGGAGGGGAAGGAATGGAAGAAAATTGAAGGGTACTCCTTTCCCTTGTTTGGGAGTTAAATGATGGTAAGGGAGAAAATATAGAGTTAATGAGATATTTTTACCATTTTATCCCATTTTAAAAATTAATAAAATTATTATATTTTACAAATTAAATTAAATTTAAAATTTCAAACAAAGAAAATTTCACCATAAAATTATTTTTTCGTTTAAAAGCGACAAAAAATTTTCTCTGATGAAAATTTTTACAAAAATAAATTTTTTATCGAAATTTTTGAGGAAATTTAGTTTTCGTCAAAAGTTTTGATGAAAATGATTTCCTCCATCAAATGTTTTAAATGAAAAAAAGAATTCCGTAAAAAAATTTGACCAAATGTTTTTCGTTCAAAATTGTAATGGAAATGTGTTATGACAAAAATTTCGACGGAAATTATTTTGTCAAAATTTTTGAGGGAAATGTTTCATTTGAAACTTTTGACAAAATTTAGATTATGTAAACAATTTTGACAGAATATTTTTTTCGTCAAAAATTTTTACAAAAATATTTTTTGTCGAAATTTTTTGACCGAATGTGTTCTATTGAAAATTTTGATAGAAATGTTTTTTATCAAAAAACTTGTCGGAAATATTTTCCGTCGAAAATTTTCGATGAAAATGTGTTTCATTAAAAATTTCAACAGAATTTTTTTTTTCCAGAAAGTTTAACGAAAATGTTTTCGTCGAAAACTTTCGACGAAATTTAAATTCTGTAAAGAATTTTGATGAAATTTTTTTTCGTAAAATTTTTTCGATGGTAATGTGTTTCGTTGAAAATTTTGATATTTTTCTTCACAAATTTCGATGAATATGTTTTTTTTGAAATATTTTCAGGGAAATGTTTTGACGAAATTTAGATTCCATAAAGAGTTTTGACCAAAAAAAATTTCCGTCACATTTTTTTATAGAAATATTTTTATTCACAAATTTTGATGGAAATATTTTTCATGGAAAATTTTTGCGAAATTTTTTGATGGAAATGCTTTTCGTAAAAAATATTGACATAATTGTTTTACGTCAAAACTTTTCGATGGAAATATTTTCGTGGAAAGTTTTGACAGAATTTAGATTCTATCAATAGTTTTGACTGAATTTTTGTTCTGTAAAAGATTTATGTCAGTGATTATGGAAAAATCTGTTCCGTCTCTAATTTCGTCTTTAGTTGTGAGAGAAATTTTTTGACGTATATGATTTTCATCAAAAATTTCATCACTATTTTTGACAAAATATTTTTCGTCGATAAATTATGTCGGTATTTGAAACTTTTCTAATAATGTCACATTTAAAAATGATTCACATTTAAGTAGTTTTCACATTTTAATGCTAAGGCTAAATAAGTAATTTTTAATATTTTTCCTCTCAAACCCTCCAAATTGGGGAAACTTTATTTTTAAGAAGAACGAGGGTTTAATAAAAATCCTCAATATCTTCCCCTCATTTTTTTAAACTCACAAACAAGGGAATGACTTACCAAAACCCTCCATTTCCTTTCCTTCCCCTCCTAAAATCAACTCCCAAACAAAGCCTTAGAGTAATGGTTATTATATTGGATGATTGGTTGATTGTTAGTTGTATGGTATAGTTGCATTAATGTAGAATTGTTGTGTATTAGTGTACATGATGATTGGTTCTTTTGGTAGTTGATGACATGGTTTATTAGGTGAAATAATTAAGTTTACACTCTTGAATGGGCCTAAGTCACAATTAGGGACCTTAGGATTCGAGCTTAGTGCGCTTAAGGTCTCTAAAACGCGCTTCAGGGCAGTAAGCCCCAAGTTGAGGGTGCTAAAACATGCTTCAAATCAGTAAGCTCTAGTTTTAGGGCATTATAGCGCGCTAAATAAGTGTAAAATACTTGTTGTGCGTACTACAACGCTTTATTGGGCGTTGCAGCGTGCTAAACAAAGGCAAAACCCACTGTTGCGCGCACTAAAGTGCATTGTGCTAGCTTCTTTAATTCCTCTTTTATCCCTCTAGGCTTTTGTGGGCCACTTGTTATGTGGTTGTAAGCTTATGTAAACCTTTTTAACCAAGATAATTTTTATAACTAAGGAGTTAGATGTTAATGAGTGTGAAATTAATCTGTTATATGAAATGAAAAATTTTATTCATATTTTTGCCATAACAACCTATTATTTCACAATCTTACACATCATGAGATTATCTTAATGTTAAGTAGTAATCAAGGATTAATTCTAGCTGCATTTAATACCATAATTAAGTTAATACACCGGGTGCACACATGGTGTTACAATGGTGACCCCTCCAGTACCCAATTAGAGTGGTCCTCAATGTTTCAAAATTTATTGGGTCATATTTTGATGCTTCAATCGATCCTATATTTATTAGTTTGCCTAATTTTCAACATTAAAAAATACTTGGAGAAATATTTATGTAAAAAAAAAACAAATAGTGAATAAGCATAATACCTTTGTACGAGTCTCAAGTTGTAACTAACATAGACAAGATCATTAAGCTTTTGATGCTCCAATATATTTCTCTTATTTGAATGAATGTTCTCAAAGGCACTCCAATTGTAGTCACAACCTGAAGCACTAGAAGTTCGGCTTAAAACACGAATAGACAATTTTAATAAGATTCCCATTATTGTATATGATAAAATAAATTAGTATTACTATTATTCAACAATAATAAGAGTTAATGCTCACAAAAAGGTATCAACCATGAATTTTACCTGTCATCGGTGTATTTCGTTCACATTTAGCACGTGACCTTCCAAAATATAACTCATCATTTTTGAATATTCTTATCTCACTTGTCAACTTGGAATTTAAATTAGGATCCCCATAAGCATATCTCTCAATGACATCCAAAAAGCCTGATGTTGTTAATTGATATTCTTTGAATTCTTCAACATTATGAAGACAACCTGGGTTCAACCAATAAACAACGGTATGAAGATTTTTGTGAAACTGTGAGTCCCAACGACTATTTAAGATGTCCAAGTAAGGCTCCACCTTCTTCTTGTTTCTTTAAAATCTCCTTATCATCTCCTCTCCATTTTTAAATATAGCTTGATAAAGATAGCTCATGGCAGGCTTATCTTCACTGTTAACAATACACAACACATGAATAAGTGGCTCAGTAAGTTTCATAATAATAACACATTGTTTCCAAAAATAGAATATAAGACTTGTTCCACAATTTTTTTGCCTTGATCTCCCTGTAATAAGCTGAGCTTGTCCAATCTCTAAAAGTTACCATGATCCTTAATGCATCCTTTTAAGTCAATATGCTTGGTAATGCAATAATATTAGTGGCAAAGCAGGTTGAAGCTGGACAAAGTATTTCTCTTCCACCTGTATATATTCTCATCAAATGCAATGGATAACAATGACTATATATGTATTTGGTAATTTTGGCAGCATGGGACATAACAACACTTCCTCTAACTTTCCAATGTCATGTAATATCAAATTTATACAATGAGCAGCACATTGACCAAAAAATATTAGGAAACTTAGCCTCTAATAACCTTCCAGCAGCAACATAATTGGTAGTATTATCGGTCACAACTTGAACAACATTTTCAGGGCCAACATCTAACATTGCATCTATAAAAAGCTTATATAATAAATTTGCATTTTTTGAAGCATTAGAAGCATCAATCGACTTGAGAAAAGTAGTACCTTTTGGGCAATAAACTAGAAAATTGATAAGAGTTCTTCTACAATGACCAATCTGCCCATTTGCCATAATAGTCCACCATTTTTGCTTCCAAACAGTGCAATAACTCTCAATAAGTTTTTTTGACTTCTTCAACCCACTTATTTAACAAATGACCACGAACTCTGTATAAGATTGAACCTTTGTATCTTGTACCCATACTACAAATAACATCAATCATTGGCTGATAATATGATGAACTAAATGACACATCAACATCAATCATCCATTTGGAAATAACGAGGTCACATTTCTCCACCACTTCTTTACTTTGCATCACACTTTTTAGGGTAGGTTGAGCTCCAAGAGTTGTTATAGGCATTTAAAATCTCTAGTCATAGAAACGTTGAACGAACATGAAATATATTCCATGGGCTTCTTTATGAGTCCCATATGTTTCTATGAATGAAGCAAAAAATCTTATGTATATAATACTTGATTTCCTAATAAAATCTGCACAAAAACATTCAGTTCAAGAACTCTTAATAAAATAGTCATAATTCCATAGGAAGGATCCTCTAGTTTTAATAGCATTAAAAATATAGCACATGTGTACTTATACCCATATAATTCCACTTATAATTTGTTATAATAATCTAATCAAATGAAAAAAAAACAAATACAAGGACAAATAAACAAAATGCCAGTAAGATAAACAACCAGATTTGTTCAAAATAGAGATTATAAAAACATAGTGAAAAGTAAAATTACACAAGATAGTCTATATTGATGGAAGAAACACGTAAAATTAAACACATTCAACGAAAAAACAATGGAAGAAAGAAATGCAAACATCAACGAAAAGCCAGAATTCAAAATGAATTTTTTTTTTATCAAGAAACAGGTATCAACGGCAACCCATCTGAAAGTATCGGCTGTGTATCAACAAAAAGTCAAAAATCAAAATGAAAAAGATTAAACACATTCATCATACATAAAAACAAAAAACACAACGAATTAAATATAGTAGATTAATAAATTCCATTGCAGGAAAGGAAAAAAAGATAAATGATGTGTGGGTGGATTGATTACTAGTGGCTTCGGAAAGGATTGAAAACATCCAAGAAGTAAAGAATAAAGGAAAGGATTGATTACCACCTCCTTTTCTCGAGCAGTAATGACGGGGTTGGAGATAAGAAGGTCAAGGCTTGGTGGTTGGCGGCTGTGGATTTTCTTCTCCTCTATAGTGGTATAGCCTGATATAGTGTGTTTCATTTCCGATCCAGCTTTTGAGTTTTGACAAACCTATCTCGCTACAAACGACGTCGTTTGTGCTTTGTTTTTTTAAATAAACATGCATGACCTGTCCAATTTTATTTGAACTAGTTAGGTCACATGTTTTCACAAAAAAGGGCTGGGTTTCACTGATTGTATTGGATCCATTTCTTGTCTGATCCACTGCTTCACCCAAAATGGTTATATTATCGGCTCATCGGTTCTTGAGTCTACCCAATTGGTTCGATCCGATTTTTTCAACATTGGCTTTGTAACACCCCCAAATTTTTAACAATTTTTAAAATAAATAAATTGCCAAAATTCATATTTTTATTATTTTATCTGAATCTAATAAATGCTGCGAAAGCTAATATAAAACTAATTTGGTAAATGTTACCGCCGCACTTGTAATAGGGACAAGTGCAAGGCTCTTTTTACATTCATAATATTACTATAAAATTAGAGACTATGTCTTATACATAAAACTTAGGATTATTTAAAAATCTCTGAGTAGTTATCCTCACTGCCCACTACTAGCCCAATCCTTTGGAACCTGTTTCGCTAAAACTCTGCTCCCTCGAAAGATCATTGCAACACAAAGACAAACAATCAACAAAATTAGGTAACCCCAAATATAGAACACAACGAAGATAGTCATAAGTTAATAAATAGTATAATCAACTCAAAATCAATCAAGGCATTTTATTGAATAATTATATCTCAATATATCAGCATAATCAACTCAATGATATTTTAATAAGGATAATTGTAACACCCCGTGTATACCCGGTTCGTTAACATGCCATCGTATTAAGCCACGCTTAATTAAAAATGAGGAATATTCTTTTTCTTTTCAATTATGACGTTATTATCCTTACCAAGTTGATTTACTTAATTCATTTCCAAAACATTGCCTGTATGTAAATGCAAAAGACTGATATCTATACTGAAATAACCTCATATCATAAATACGATCATTAACTGTGTCTCTAGTCACAACACTACAACACGTAGGCGGATCACCCTGATAGTTTATACAACTCAAATCTAAACAACGATACATAATCAAATGTGGCATGGACAATCCCCATGCTCACCAAATAAGGCAACAAGGCCCAACAACAATCTCGACAATAACAACATAATCATAAAGATAACATAACAACATCCAACATATAATCATAACAGCAGACATCTAACTCAGCTCCGGCCTCCTGCCGCTAGAGGTCTCAACCCCCGCATTACCTGAACCTGAAATATGTGCCCCAAACGTGGGGTGAGATCTCTAAACAGAAATCTCAGTAAGACAAGGGGTCCTCAAGGATCTTCCACCCGAAACCCACTTACATGTGCAATATAAGTTCTAAAAGCAGTAATTCAATATCAGTTCCAAAATCAGTGCAACGCAGCAGATAATCATGTCATGTGTTATAACTATTCTACTGATCAGAGAAGTGCAGGAATATGTCTATTACCCATACAGTACATACCCATGTTGTACCCGCCCACAGGACCACCCCATGGCTTCCTGTCTAGGCGAAACACCACATACATATCATAAGCATTTGCACTTAACAGCTCAATAGCATTTCAATAAAACTGTACATAAAAACACATCATGCATATAAACCATCCCTCCATTGGATATGGTGGATCAAACAATGGCTAAACCGAGGACACGAAAGCTTACCTTGCAAGCTAACAATCCAAGCCAAGAGTCCACACAAGCTCAAAGTCCAAACACAACAGAATCACAATCTGTCTTGGACCAGCAATCATATCAACAACCATAGCTCATAAGCATATAATCATAAAGACATGCTTCTCTTTTACGTTTCAAGTCTTTAGGCTTCTCACAAAGCCACAAGCCCTTAATCACTTAGATTCTGACTTAGATTAATCATTCCAGAAGTTCCACTTCATCAATCTAGGGTCCACAAACCCCCAACTCAGTTCTGTATGATCAGTACCGTTACTGTTCACGCAAACCCAGAATATCCGGATATGCATATCCGGATATCCATATTCGGATATCTACAGACCCCATATCCGGATATCATATCCGAATATTACGCGACAGAATGCAATTCTGTATTTCGCGAGATATCCTTCCCAAAGGTTGCTCTTTTAGCGATTCCAGAAGCTTAAACATGCATTTTTAGTTGTGTTTAACCTTATCCAACCTCAAGTTATTCACTTAGCTTGTTACATACATTAAGGTTCCATTTTTAACCATTTAAATCATGATCAAAGGTTGAACAACTTGCCCCAAGCACCAAAACAGAGGTGGATGATGCTCTTGGAGCTCTCACTTCAGCTCCAAAGTTCAGACAACAATGGTGCACGAAAATGGCACACAAGACTTGGTTTTTCTTCACAAAGGTTGACACTTGGAGCTTCAACAACCAAGACAAGGATCCAACACCCCAACCCAAGAACTCAGCCCCCACACTCACCCAACACAGGCACCAACACTCAGAAATGGTGCTCTTTTCACACTCACAATGATGATTCACACTCACCCAAGGTGTTTAGGTGAAGGAAAATGAAGAAAAGGTGCTCCCTTGGAGCTCTAATTGAGGTGGAAGAGGATGGAAAGGTGGCTGACTCCTCTCTTCAGAAAATCCCACGTAGCAAGACACAAAAATGACCTAGGATCATGTGCCAAGGCTATTTATAGGCCACTTAAGTCTTAATCGCACTGTATTAGCGCTAATAGCTACGCTTATCATTTTAATCCCAAACTTAGGATTCTGAACCTACTCATTTTTCCAGGATTTATCATATTTTTATTTTATTTTTCGCAGCACCTTTCCGGTACGCATTTTTCCATAGCCAGTATCAATTCTGGCACCAGTTCTCATTATTTCGACTTGAAACTTGTTTTACAAGTCCTATATATTTTTCTAGTGACATATACACACTTATTATAATTTTCTGAGATACTTCATCGGTACGCATTTATACCGAGTAGCAGAACTGGTATCTGCACTTTTCGTCAGAAAAATGAATTTCAACATTATTAATTATTTTCTATAATTATTTAAGCTTTCTTATAATTATTAGGGTCAATTATGAAATTATTTCCTAATTCCTCATAATTAATTAAATAATTCCTCATTTAACGGTGCGAGTTCTTACAATAATCATCAACTAATATATTCATCACAACATTAATCACAATATTACATAAATGATAATAATCATAACTCAAATATTCATGATAATCAGATCAAGTATCAAATTCTATTGTTAATCATGTTTAAGTTCATTTAGTGTATTTAGTGGGAAGAGAACCATGGTAGACCCGAAGATCATACCAGTCTACCCTGTGACCCGGATATCTGCCAGTCACATATCAACAATTTGTCCATTATCAAAAATATCTCTTCCTAGTGTGCACACGTCTTCCCAAAATTGCTACTAGTATCACGGATATCTTGTTAGGTACTACTTTGAGAAGAACGAATAATCTTTGTTCACATCATATAAATATATCGGAGGCATGTTCACATCGTATAAATATATCAGAGACATAAAGCCCAAAGGTTGTGTTCATCACTTTACGAGGTACCATCCCAAAGCTATCCTTCCACTATTAATTAATCACAATCACACATAATTTTAATTCAATCATAAATCTCTTATTCATAAAGTTTCCTTAAAAGCATCATAATTTCATAATTTGTAAAATTATTCAATAAGATCCATGTACATAATCAATTGTCATATCATAATCATAGTTTCCAAAATTATTCATATATCATATCATAATCATAAGACTCATATATCGCACAAAACCATAATTTCAAAAATAATAAATTATTCTAAAATATTCTAATTATCACATATAGTGACTTAAATTTAAAAATTACCTATATATAAAAAAATGTTCACACAAAACTAACCTAAGAACACCTAGGGATTATGATTACATCAAACCAAAATTCATATCAAGCCACCATATGACTCTATAGGAATTAAGATTAACTGGTCTCCGTGTTTGCTACCTTCTAGAATTTGGGGAAGAGAAGCGGTTGGTAACCAAAGGAAGATAAAATAACATAAAATAAAATTTGAAATAAGGAGAGAGAGAGAGAGAAAGAGAGAGTAGAGGAGAAGAAGAGTAGAGGAGAAATGTTGAAAAGTTAATTGGTTTAGTTATGCTAGACCTTTATTTATAGTTGAAGTTTTGGGCTCGGATATGAGTTTCGTGCAATTATTTCCTTATTCTTCATTGATGTATTTGACTCAGATATTGACTTCATACACTATTTTCTTTTTATTCTTAATTTCTTATGGCTTAGAATATTACTAACTCATTACTGAATCATCATATCTAATCAAATTACTAATCAAACATTAATGCATAAGTGACCAATCAATTAATAATTCAAAAAATCACGATTTATCATCTAATCCTAAATATACACACACACATTATTATTATTACTACTAATTTATAGTTTATTACTATTATTAATTTATTGTATTATAAATTACTATTATTTTCCTCGGATATTACAATTTCTTTTTCTCTATATATATATATATATATATATATATATATATATATATATATATATATATGAGTCAGGATTATTTTATACCAGTGTAAGTTATACTCTTAATCTTGTCCGTTGATCTCACTTGTATCTAAGGGCTCAAATTTTTTAGTGATGTGAACCATTGGATACAAGTGGATCAATGATCAAGATTGAGTGTAAGACTTCTAACTCTTACACCGATATAAGAATATCATGCCCTATATATATATATATATATATATATATATATATATATATATATATATATGACCTACTCAAAAGTTTGTGTCATTGTCTTTTTGTGAGTGGTGATTATAAATCTTGCAGTTTTGACCTACTTGTGTACTCGCCAAGTGCTTATTGTGCGCTACGGAAAAAAATTTAATATCACGGGTGTACTGAATTCGGTACACCAGTTTACTAAAATGGGTACAAAAAAATTTCCCTATTTTAACCCTTGTTTTTTTTATAATCCCCTCCAAGTTCGAAAACTTTCCTCATTTAGTCAGGATGAAGGCACTGGCGAATCCAGAAAATTAATGAAGGGTGGGCACTCAATAAGTTCAAGTACATATAAATCTGGGTCTGGTCTTGAACGCGACTTGCAAGCAGCTGCCGGCTGGCTGGGTCTGATTTAGATCTAGATATGAATGGAGTGCGACTCAACTAGATCAATAATAGAGGAAGAAACAAATGTTTCAACTTTCAAAAACGGAGATTGAGATTTGAGAGGAGATGAATCAATATGTAGATGCAAACAATGTGTCTGAAATAGAGCTCTATGCTGTTAGGTTTGGATAATGAAGGTGGAGGAGAAAAAAAACTCACGAGAAAATAAAATAAAACGAGGGAAATTAAAGGGGTAGGATATCGTAACAACCAACTAGGGTTACTACCAATGTTACTACCAATCAATTTTACCGTTAGATCAATTATGTTGATCAAAGATTATATTTATTTTCATCTTTGTATGGTTATGATCCCCATATTTAATGTAAAAGCATTAAATATGGGAAATTATAACCATACAAAGGTGAAAATAAATATAAAGTATTAAATATGGAGAATCATAATCATACATAGATGAAAATAAATATAACCATTGGATCAACATAATTGATCTAACAGTGAAATTGATCGGTAGTAACATTAATAGTAACCCTAATTGGTTGTTACAATATCCTACCCCAAAATTAAATTGGAAAAATTTGAATTTTAAGTTAAGGGTATTTTCGTATTTTTACATCATATTTTAAGGGTGGGCACTTGCCCCCCTTCTCTAATACCTAGATCCGCCTCTGGGTGAAGGTACACCCGTTGTACCGAAAGTCTTCTCGTGCGTTACATGTATAGTCGTGCTTGAGTAATCTTTACGTAATATTGTCATTGGCTAGTCATTTCGGAGATGCTCCTAAATCCTAACCGAAATACTAATGTTGTGCAACTGTTTAATCATAGGTAGGGGTGTGCGTGAATCGAATTGAACTGAATCTTTTGAAGAACTGAACCGAATTAGTTTAAACGGTTCACTTCGGTTCAAAAACGGTTCAGTTGAGTTCAGAATCAATTCGGGTCGAACCTATTTTGAAAAGAAAAGAAAAAATTAAAAAAATAAAGTAATAAAATGGTTCAATTCGGTTTGAAACCAGTTTGGTTCTTGAACTTATTTTTAAAAATAAGTTATTTTAAGCGCAATTCAGTTCAATTCAGTTTACAGTTTAATTCAATTTTTTTATTCTTTTACAAACCCCTAATCATAGGTTGCGTATTTAATTGGAACCACCATGACAGTTTTGGTTACTTTTTTTAAGGTTAAGATCCTTTGGTCCTGAACTATTGAGGATTGTGCCTTTTATGCTTGGGCGTCTAATATTAGTTCAGAATACCTTATTTTTGGTTAAATATACTCAAATCTGTTGTAGAAAATATCGAACTTGAATCAAATTCTAAGGACGAGGAGCTTCTTATTTATATTTTGGCCTTTGGAAGTTCACTTTTGGTCGAATGGATAGAATGAGACCATGAATGACACGTTATTGTTAAATATATGAATCCCATAGCATGATTAGAAAATTTAAGTTGGGATCTATAATTATTTTTAAATCTGCAACGTAATAGGTATTTCCCCCCTAAAATAAATGTAATATTATGCAGTCATCCAAATTTCTCATGATTTCAAGACTCTGCAATCCAACAGCATTGTTCTTTACTTGTGTGTTCCAGTCGTGTGCAATGAAGGGAATGAGACCGATGGGAATTTCAGTTGAAGAGTGGAATAAGGAAAAGAAAAAAGAAAAAAAAAAAAAGGAGGGGGAAGTGAGGCAATAATGTGTTAACTAAGTTTCTCTTGAGCAGTCTAACATGTCTCGGTTTATTCTTTTTCTGTTTGAATGAATTTTTTTACAAATCCTCATCGGAATACTGATGTCACAATGATAACAGTACTTTGTGTAGAAGAGAGTCATATTCAGCCAATTTGTATATGCTCTTAACAGATGCCATCATGTTTTCACCTGGATGGAGATAAGTTGTTAAACGGACACGTAACAATGTTTTTAAAGGAGAGTTATACTTACAAAAGGGAAATACACCATACATAGTTGAATTTATAAACGAAAAGTTTGTAAGTTAAACCAGGCCCATGTTTTTATATATCTAATATACCTCCTCTTGCTTGAAGTTTAAAGCATGGACAGCGCACAAGTACATTTTAACTTATGCTGAAATTTATTTATTTTTTTAAATTTTGATAAAAGCATTAAGAAGATTATAGGATTTTGTAGGAAGAGGCATCTTCCTTAATGAAAAAAAAAAAACAAAGAATGTACAAAGAAAATGGAAAACAAAGAAAAAACAATGGAGCAAGGCTAGCCAATCCATCTGTTTATGCTGAAATTAATATTAAAATTATACTGGTTTTGTAAATGAGTGCCTTTAGGACACTGGTTAAGGAATTAAAATAGAAACAATTAAATGAAAAGTAGCATTTAGTATCTTAAAAATCCAAAATGCATTAAATAAATTTTCTTTAAAAAAATAGTGTGATTTAATGAAGAGTAAAAAATGCTTAATAACATGTGTCTTAAGAACACTGGTAAACAAAAATCAAATTTTAATTGTTGAACATGAAGAATGTGGTCAATAAGTATTAAACTCCTAACAACTTAACGTAAGAGGCTTTGATACAATATACAAAGTACTGCTATATAAAATAATAAAATGAATACTGAAATACAAATGGAAAGCAAGCTACTATTAGCTGTTATTTCAGCATTTTCCATTGGCAATTGCTTATTGGCTCGCCAAATCATATAATCAATTGGAAAGGTAATTCAACATGCACGCCATTAATTGTTTCATTTCAAGATGATGCCTAATTTCATTGTATAAAGAACAATCCATGTACAGTGTTTCATCAAATCTAACTATTTTATGTCTTTTGCTTCTGCCCATCAGTCTTCATTAAAATCAATATTCAGATTTGTTCCAGCAACCTATAGATTCCTTTTGAAGTGAATAAACTAATATAAGGAACAGTATTTCCCAGTCTTGCTAGAAAGCATAAGTTAAGCTTGAATTTCATGTTAGTCAGAGTCTCAGAGAAGCTGAGGTATAATTCAGACAGCCAACGTTAATAGTATGCTTTATTCACAAGTATTTTAATAAGCTAATATTGCAAACAAAATAATAATTCACCCATTGATTGTAACAACTAAAACATACGGTGAGGAAAAGTGAAACAGAGAAAGCAAGAAAAAAATAACAACAATATGAATCTTTATTTTAAAAGTCAAACTTAAATGTGCATAGCACCTTTACAATTTACGATTGTAAGTTTGTAACCTCACCCAGAGGGGATTTTCCAACCAAGTAGTCCACCACTCCATCAGTTACAAGTGTTGAATTCTGCTTTCCTTGACTTGGCAGCTTTTCTTGGCTTGGGAGGTAGAGGTTTCACTTTCACTATCAATGACTTCAAATTACCCAAGCAAGGGGGTTCAATATTCAGTAAATCTGTGACTAAGGAGAGAACCTACGCAACGAGGCATCAATTAGAGACGTTAACTTGAGAATTTTGTATTTTTAATCAAAATTGAGCTGTAAAAAATTTGGCACAAAAATGCATCTAAGCAAGAACGACAATTATACGCTTAAAACCTTTTAACGAAACACCTGAAGAGTACATGGAGAGAGCGTCAATGATCTTACATTAGCAAGCACTTGCAGGCAGCTAATTATGACGGAAGTTGACTGCAAGCAACATGCCCTGTCATCAACATTGATATTTACTTCTTTATGGAAAGATAGATTGCTTGCAGAGCAGGAACATCCAAAAAATCAAAGAACAAAGGTTCGAGTAAATAGCATTACTTAGTAAAAAAAAATCTTTCTGATAAACGGGGGATGCATGTATGGTCAAATTGGCAAGCATGGCATTGGAAATGCAAAGGATATGTGACCACCCCCCTAAATCAATGGACAATGACCAAAGTCTTCAGCTTAATACAAAAAGAAAAGGGCTCCACTAGGTTATTGTCATTTCCAAGAAATGCAAAGCTCCCAAGATGCAAACTTGTTAAACCGTCAAATTTAGAGATTTGGGACACAAGTAAAGTAAGAGACACAGAGAGATCGAAAAAGGATAGAAAATGAAACTTGAGAGTTTTTTATACTGATTAACATACAGATCTGAATAACTGAATTTGTATTTCTAGGCATACACTCAGCTTGCAAACTAAGCTACAATCTAAACCAGCTAGCTAAACTCAGTTGTAACTGTTCTGAAAGTTATAATAGAAGCCACATGGGCTTAACCACCTAACTACGAGATGAAAGAACACTAATCCAGGAGATCGTATAGTAGCTCCGCACCAGCTTAATAAGCTAACAATCTAAAAATATTACAATGGAATTGTTTTTACTCCAATATAGGCATCAAAAATGTCAACAGGTAGTTTTCTGGAAATCATTTTTTTGCAGAGATGTTTTCTTAAATTTTCTTAGGCAAATATCACGATAAACAAATCCATAATTTGTTGCAATAACTAACAAGATTTTGGGGGGGTTGTGTCATGTGTGTGTGTGTTTTTTTTTTTTGTGTGGGGGGGTCGAGTAGAAACAGAGAAAAAAGGAAAGATATGAATATCTATTCAAAGATTTAAATGTGCGTATCACCTTCAGCAATTTATGATAGTAATCTCTGCAAATGGGGAGTTTCGAATCAAGTAATCCACTACTCCGTCAGGCACAGGTTTCAATTCTGCTTTCTTTGATTTGTAAATTCTTCCCGGCCTTTGATTTGGAGGCAATATGTTTTTCACTTTCACTATCAATGACTTCAAGTTACCGAAGCAAGGGGCTTCAGTATTCAATAAATCTGGGATGGAGGAGAGAACCTACACAATGAGGGGTCAATAAGACATATTAACATAAGAATCTTTTAAATGACAAGATTGAGGTCTGGCAAAAATTTTGACTCAGAAAATGCATCCTAATAGAAAAACAAGAAATAACGTGCTTTTAACGAAATGAAGATACCTGAAGAGTACTTGAATAGAGTGTCAATGATCTCACGTTAGCAAATAGTTGCAGCCAGCTAAATAGGATAAAACCTGAACGCGAGTGACACAAAGCAGCCCATTGATCAGCATCAATATTTACTTCTTTAATAGAAGAAAGATTGCTTGCAGAGATATGCTTATTGGGAATACCCGAGAAAGCAAAAGAACAAAGATTGGGAGTTGATAGCACAATTTTGTAAGCTTGGTAAGAACGTATGTCCAAATTGACAAGTGTAGCATTTGAAATGCATAGGATTTGGGTATCCCCTATAGCACAGTTGTGAATAACCAAAGTCTTCAACTTAATACATGACGAAAATGGCTCCACCAATTCACTGTGACCAAAGGTGAATTTATAAAGACTCAAACTTGTTAAAGCTGTCAGATTTAGAGATTTGGGAAATGACTGAGATCTGTGAAAAACTGTGAGATCAAGAGATGTTAAAGTCTGACACAAAAACAAGGAAGGTGGCAAATCAAGATCACAATTATAAGTGAGTTTTAACTGCTGGATATCATAAGATAAAGCATATCTCAGAACCCTTTTCAGAAGATGGGGACGAACACGGCCATTATAATTGAATTCAAGATGTTGGAGTGGAACAGAGTCATCACGGAAAGACAGAACCTTAGGCACAAATCGGTTGAAAGAGGTCATTGATGAAAAGTGCCTGTAATGTAATATAAGCGTAGGAAGACGTTTCCAGAGACCCTTCCATCTCCTCGACAAGATGCAAGTTTGAACAGCAACTTGGGTTGGCAGAAACGACATTAAGTGAATGAGAACGCAATCCGGCAAATCACTGAGCCTGTCTTCATTGTTCTCGCTCAGCTTTGCTCTCTTCATATTGGGTTCTTCACCTTCCTTCTCTAACACTCACACGAACAAGCATTTGAGATTAACAAATCTACACGGAAAGTGAAAAACCTAAGAATGGAAACCCTGATTTCTCAAATCAAAATGGAAGTAGAAATAGAATATACCTTGCGTCTATCCAAACCGACCGAATGCCCTCCAAAACCTAATTTTGTTTTCTCGCTTTCTTCACAAAACCACCTTCACAGAAGGGTTGCAAAACACTGTTCATTTCCGGCTTTCATTTGTTGCGCAGGATTGCTACACATCAGGCATTGATGGGGAAGACAAACCAAATCCGTTTAACAAACGTGGAGAAGGAAGAAACCGGCTTTCACTTTGCTAGGAAAATGTTGAGAAGCGTCGAACCAAACACTGCCTTAGTGTCTTTAGACTGTCGTTTTAGTCGAAGTGAGATATTTTCAAAAAATAAAAATAAAAAATAAAAATAATTATAATCATGGATAAATTATTGCTCTAATGTTTCTAAAGTGAAGGTAGATAAGTTATCTATATTCGCTCCCAAAATGACATCGTTTTAAATTCAAAAATTAAAAAATTACAATGGAAAAGACTATTATAATTCTGAAATAAATTATAATTACAAAAATATCTTGATTTCAGCCTCAAAACGACGTCGTTTTGGACTCACTGTAGATAAGTTATCTACATTCTCTGTAGAAAAAACGAACCCATAAATTATTCTATCTACTTTTTTATATATTTTTTTGCCTATTTTTTTTACTACTCTCCAAATCCGTTAGATGAGAATCTAAATAGGAGAGAAATAATAAATATAATTTAAATTCAAATCTAACAGTGTTGAAAAATTATAGGCAAAGATAAAAAAAAAAATAAGTAAAATAACTTATCCCTTCTAATTATTGGACCCCGTTATAAAAAATTAAACTGCATGTGTTATTTGTTCCTCTCTTCTCGAGCAATTAAGTGATTAACCAACTTATAAACCTACAGAAGACGTAATTATAACAAGTTCACACGTTAACCTGCATTCACATTTGAAAAGCATAAGAAATAGAAATTTTTAAGAGCCCGGATCTGCTTTTGAAAAAAGAAATTTTATGGCTTTTTTAGTAACACTTTGTATATATGTTAAAATTATTTTTTGTTTGAATAAACTACATTGTGTAAAAAAATTAGAGTAAATATCATTTTTGGTCATCAACGAATTTCACAATACCCGCTTTAGTCCCTAGCAAATAAAAAGGCTCATCGTGGTC
Source organism: Gastrolobium bilobum (assembly GCF_033153095.1). NCBI lineage: Eukaryota > Viridiplantae > Streptophyta > Magnoliopsida > Fabales > Fabaceae > Gastrolobium > Gastrolobium bilobum. Next base: position 379,730 of record NW_026898262.1, read on the forward strand.
CTTAAGAAATTCAAAATAGACCCATTTTAGTTCTTTTAGGGACTAATATGGGTCTTTTTTAAATTTGTGAGGGACCACGATTTCAACTAAATAGGTCAACTTTGAATTTCTTAGGGACCACAATGGGCCTTTTTATTTTGTAAGGACTAAAGTAGGCATCGTAAAATTTGCTGGGGACCAAAAATGATATTTACTCAAAAAATTATTTGGATCTTAAAATTAATAAATAATTTTCATATATAAAATTATTGAAAAGGATAATAAGTTATTTAATTATGCAAGATATGATCGCTCTAGCATGTTTTAAATTGTTAACGGAAAACAAAGGCCTAACTTTTTTGCTTGACTTAAACTTTGAGGATAATTGAACAATGCAATGTCCCAGAGTCTCTCATATTATTGGTATGTTAAGCTAGAATCTTAAGCACAAACTATTTCCATTTTTTTTTATATAAACAAACATAAGAGGAAGATAAATAGCATTGATTACTAGTCAATTTTTTATTGCCCTTGAATAATATCTCAAATAGCGTTAAGGAGACTTGAGAAAAAAGATGTTGTCTTTCCTCATGACTCTTCAAACCACCAGCTTCATATTATTTGTTTCGCTTTTTGATATACATGAGTAACAATTATCAAGTTAAAGTTCCCACTAAGTGGGATCCTTTGTGATATAAATATGATTGACACAATTTCAAAACTCTTTTACAAGATGGTGAATGAAATTATATATACTTCCCCATTTTCTCCATTAACAAGTACAAAGGTATTCTTTAATTGTTTAACTTATTGTGTTTTCACACAATTACATCTAGCTAATTGCCAAATGATATATACTTCGCCCTATGCTAACTGCCCCAGATGTAACTCACCGGTGGAAAGTAGCCTGCACTTGATCAGGGATTGCGTCTGGGCATACAGAGTGTGGAGGATTATATTAGGAGCTAATATATCATATTCCTTCTTCAATCTTCCCTTGGATAGGTGGCTAGAGGTTAACCTGGGTAAGGGTTTTGGCAACTTGGAGGAGCACAAGCGGATCAGATTTGGAGTTACTTGTTGGTGCATCTGGCTCGATAGGAATGACTTCATTTTCAATCGGAAAGCCCCTAATACCCATTGTACCTTAATCCGGATCGAATCCTTGTGGATAGTACTAACATTGCTGATAACATGCATGCTGCTGCTAATATTATTCCCAGAAGAAGAACAGGAGCTTTCATTCACTGGCAATATCCCAAGTTTTGGTGGATGAAAATTAACACGGATGGCTCGAGCTCCCTGGACGGAAGCAGCACCTCGTGTGGAGGAGTGATCCGAGATGACGGAGGTAACTGGATTGTGGGATTCAGGTGTTTTACTGGGCATGGAAATGCGCTAATAGCATAATTGAAAGGTATATTCCATGGCCTCACTCTGACTTGGGATAAAGGCTTTAGAAAAGTTTGCATTGAGAGTGACTCTACTACAGCCTTACAGCTCTCGAAGGAAGGGTGCACTGATAGCAACCCCTTGTGCGCTTTGATAAAGAGGATTAAATCCTTGATTAGAAAAGACTAGAGAGTAAAAATTTCTAATACGTATAGAGAGGGCAATGCAGTAGCTGACGTTCAGACTTGGGAGTTGGAGATTTTGGACAGGCCTTCCATGGAGTGCAACCATCTTCTTTTGAGGGACCAAATGGGAGTAGCCTCCCCCAGAATGGTCTGAGTTAGGTTTCTGTTTTGTTGGCCTTGTGTTGTAATCTTTCCTTGTTATCCAATAAAAAAAACTCCACTAGTTTAAAAGGGAGCTATTCATATTTATTAAAAAAAAAAACCTTAAATAAGTTTTTTTATGGATAGTTCAAGGTATTATTTTCTGCATGTTGAAAGATGCACATTGATAGTGTACATTGAAAAATAATAAAGGCTCCAAATGCTTCGCAGTCATTTGGCTGTGTCCAATTTGATTAAATTTCTTATTCCCAATTTTTGATTAATTACACTCAAATCTATAGTAATTGTAAAATGTAGCATGATGCAGTCATACAAATTTCTCACGATTTCAAGACTTAGATGCCTTCTCATTTCCTTCACATGGTAGCAGAAGAACTTATGCTTCGTAAAGTGCTTTATGAATATGAAAATGATATTGTATTGACATTTCATATTCAAACCTGCTGACTATCCAACAGTATTGTTCTTTACTTGTGTGTTCTAGTCGTGCGTAAGATAGAAATAAGAGAGAGGATCAACTTGGGGAATTGGCCAGTGACACATTACAGGTGTGACAGACGGCAATTTCGGTTGAAGAGTGAAATAAGAAAAAAAGAAAAAAAAAGAAAAAAAAGAGAGGATGGGAAGTAAGGCAAGAATGTATTAACTGTAAGGGTGGAAAGGAGGAAACAAGCCCCTTGAACAGTCTAACATATCTCTGCTTTTTCTTTTTCTATTTGAATTATTTTTTTGTACAAATCCTCATCCCAATACCGATATCACACTGATAACAGTTATTTTCGTAGCAGAGAGTCATGTTCAGCGAGTTTGTGTATTCTGTTTCCAGTTGCCATCATATTTCCAACTGTAATCTCTTGGAATAAGTTGTTAAATGGACACCCAATTATTGATTTATATATCTGATACACGTCCTCACGCATGAGGTTTAAAGCATGGACACCGCACACGTAATTTATTTTCCAAAATTCTGATAAAAGCATTAAGTCATAAGGAATTTGTAGGAAAAGGCATTCCCCTTAATGAAAATCAAAAACAAAGAAAACAAATGTGTGCCTTTAGGCTGAAATTCATATTTAAATTATACGGGTCTTGTTTATGTGTGCCTTTAGGACTCTGGAAAGGAATTAAAATAGAAACTATAAAATGAAAAGTAGAAGCATTTAGTATCTTTAAAATCCAAAAAGAATTTAATAAAACATACAAAGTACTGCCCAGTTCACCACCAGATTTTTCAACTAGCTTCTAGTCTAATAACTAATTCAAACAAATTAAGCCAAGATCTTATATCTCAAAAAAACATAGCAAACCAATCAGTTCGGACAATCACACTGACCCCCATTTCACCGCCCAAATACTGCCCCAGTCAAATATTCACCACTTATGTCCTCAAAATGACATGTAAACTTCACCACCATTAACGTCGATGGCTGCAGTAAGGTGCAATTCAAGAAAATCAGAGAAGAGTTAAAATAAATTACTTACACAAAAAAATCATTAGACGAAAATAAAGGAACCTAAATCAATAGACGTCCATTAAAGTCATGCAACATTTTAAAAAATGAAAATTTTATTTCTTTATTAAATTTAAATTTGATATTTATTAACCAAGTAAACACCTCCCAATGAAAACTCCTTAACCAAAAACAATATCATTAAGTATGTCCAATGAAACTCGGGAGAGTGAATAAATAAATGCAGTTTAAGGCATGGAATGCAAGCATACTTATTAATCTCGGATAGCAGTGCGTAGTAGCTGACCCTCCATATTGCTATAGCGGCTGACCCTTCACTTTAACTTGTATCTAAGTTGTAAATCTTTTTAACCGCAGTAGCGGCTGCTACATCCGCTACACTTCACCTGAACGTAGCGGCGCGGTCTGTGGCGGCCGGCCACTGCACCGTAACGCAACTCCGCTATAGCACGCTAAAGCGGGGCTATTTACAAGTATGAATGCAAGCATTATGAATTTATGACTAATGGGAACAAACCAACCCACTCAGAAATTATTTACCAAGGATGCATATCACGTTAACTAAATTTTAAGTGCCCACTAGCATTAATTTTCTATTCAGTAACATGTATTATAAGAAAATATGCCGTGCATATCTTAAGTATAACTCCCCAAGTATCCCAAATCAGCAGTGAGATGCACCCAAGCTGGAAGGTTACATATGAAACAAACCCCCACTGAATCTACACTACAATTAAGGATGCACCCAAATTAAAAAGTCAATATTTGATGGTGTTAGAGACCAACCCACTTCTATTTTTTAATAGGAGATACCATGTCCTATGTTTCTTCAGGCTCTAAGAATTATTTCTTCCTCTTGAACATCAGTGACCTCTTAGACTTTGTTTCCCCCAACCATAAATTTCTTCTGAAGGGCCTAGCAATCATTGCAACCAATCACTTTACCCATAGTTTTAGGAAAGATCACATTTCAAGAAAAGGTGGTGGAAAAAAGACACATACGAAACACTACAAAGGTTTGTTTCTTAATATATCCAGAATTTTTATTGGTAGTCACCTAAACATGAAAATCGAATGGTTTGTCATGACTCTAAGTACAGAAACATTTGGAGTTTCCCAACACCACAAATAGATTATCTGTTTAGCACAGCTTACAGGAGCTACTCAAGTCCTACAACTGAATAAACTTAGCTTCACAATGATAGCTAAGACATCTAATGAATAATGTAATAAAAAACAGCACTAGAACATCAAACATATATCACCAAAAATATGTTACCCTACAGCAATAGATACTCACAGCTTAAGATAAAAATTTGTACTGTCAAAAGCCAATAATTTGTTTTAAATTAGATACAAGGAAAAAAAGAAAATATCTTAGATATTAAAAGAGTTAAGAGGTATTTTCTGACAGCCATCTTTTCAGAGATGCTTTCATAAATTTTCTTCAAGCTAACAAGTTAAAAGAGAGAGAGATATCACCTTTACCAATCTATGATAGTAATCCCCGCAGATGGGGAGTTTTGAATCAGGTAATCCACTACTCCATCAGGTACAGGTGAAGACGCTTTCAATTGTGCTTTCCTTGATTTGGAAGCTTTTCGTGGCTTTTGATAGGGAAGCTTCTTCAGTTTCACTATCAATGACTTCAAGTTACTCAAGCAAGGGGCGGCAGTGTTAGCATTCAACCAATCTGTGACTAAGGAGAAAATCTACCGATCGAGAGGTAAATTAGACATATTAACATAAGAATCATTTAAATGACAAGTTTGCGGTGTAAAAAATATAGGGTAAGAAATTTCATCAGGAGAGAATAGTGACAATAAACAATGTAGTTAAAATTAAATAAAGATACCTGAAGAGCACTTGAAGAGAGTGTTAATGTTGTTACGTTTGCAAATATATGCAGCCAACAATTCATGGTATAAGCTGTTTCCAAGTAAGGTGTTCTCCATTTTCCAACATTAATATTTCCTTTTCTCATAATTGATTCCAATTCCAAGTAACTTGATACAAACCAATCATTGACATCAATATTTAATTCTTTAACTAAAGAAAGAACGCTGCTAGAGAAAGAATGAAGGCTTCCAGAGATTTGCTGAGCAGGAATACCCGAGAAAACAAAAGAACAAAGATTGGGAGTTGATAGCACAAGGCTGTAAGCTTGTCTTTTAATAGAACATACGGTCAAATTGACAAGAGTAGCATTTGAAATGCAGAGAGTTTGTGTATCCCTTACATCACAATTGTCAATGACCAAAGTCTTCAACTTAGGACATGACGAAAAGGGCTCCAGCAATTCACTGTCACCGAAGACAAAGTTATAAAGACGCAAACTTGTTAAAGCTGGCAAGTTCAGAGATTTTGGAAATGAGTTAAATCTGCTGAAGACCTCAAGATCAAGTGATGTTAATGTCTGACAGAAAAATAAGCCAGGTGGCTGCCAATCGAGATCACAATCAAAAGAGAGTTTTAATTGCTTGACATTATGCGATAAAGCATATCTCAAAACCCTTTTCACATGTTGGGGAGGAACACGACCATTAAAATAGATGTCAAAATGATGGACTGGAACAGAGCCATCACGGAAAGATAGAACCCTAGCCACAAATTTGTTTAAACGTGCCACCGCTCCAAAATGTGAGTAATGTAAAACGAGCGTCGGAAGACGCTTCCAGAGGTCCTTCCATCTTCTCGACAACACGCAAGTTCGAACAGCGTCTTTTGTTGGTACAAATGACATCAAGTGAATGAGAACGCAATCAGTCAAATCACTGAGCCTGTCTTCATTGTTCTCACTCTGTTTTCCTCTCTTCACGTTGGGTTCTTCAATCTCATTCTCTACCACTCCTCCCATCTTACTCGCACAAACCAGAATTCGAGATTAACAAATCTACACGGAAAGTGAAAAACCTAAGAATTGAAACTCAGTATTTTCTCAAATCAAAATGAAAGTAGAAATAAAATACCTTGCGTAGCTCCAAAAGCAGTGAATGCCCTCCCAAACCTAATTATTTTTTTTTTTTTTTTGTAATAAAACCTAATTTTTTTCCTTATTCAAAGAAATTGAAAACCTTTTCTACCTTTCAAATCCAGTGAATGACTTCCGAAACCTAATTTTTTTTTTAAACCGAAAGAAATCGAAACCCTTATCTACTTTTCTTGCCCGTCATTTTACCTGGGACAGAAGGCTTAAAAATCAATCTGGTTTATTTTAACAAAATATTTAAAAATTAATAACTATTTGGCTACTAGTGTGCATTGTTATCAAAAATTAACATAAAAATGTTTTAGTTTTTACGTTTTTATTAAAATGGTCCGTGTTAAAACGCAAGTAAAAATTATTATTGGTAAAAAAATGCCGCATAAAAATGGTAAAAACTTATGTTTTTATTGTTTTGACCGTTTTTATTTAAAGCAATTTTTTTAAAAAAAAAAAATTTACAAAAAAAGAAATTAAAAAAAAAAACTCAATTTTCGTTTTCCCCAAATCATATGCACAGTATCTTGATATCTTTTTGTTTGGATATATGTCTTTTATAATTATGTCTTATAAAGCTGCATCTATTATAAGTTATGCTATGAGAATCGTTTTGTGTTTTTAGATCATTATGTGCATTGAAAGAAGTGAAATTATATTATAATGAACGATGATCCAAAATCTGCAGAGTATATGAAGCACTTAGAGCAGATTGGTTATCTATTACTTGTTAGTTATCACTGTTTATAGTTTTGATATTTGGTTATCAATTTTTTTTCCTTTTTAAATAGATTAGTGGCTCAACACACATGTTCATTATGTGATTTTTTGTTACATGCATATATATAATTTTGTATCTTGATCTTAAGTAGTAGAAAGTAGAAACTTTACGTTTCGTGTCATATTTACGTTTTACGTTTCTACCTCCCTTTTCGCTTCTACGTAGAAACTCGAGTTTGACAAAATTACTCGTGTGTAAAATTAGGTCCCAATAGCGCCATTAATAAATAAAAAATGAAAAATTATTTACTCTCGTCCAATCACAATTAAATTGATTTGTAAGTTGTAACCCAAGCTCACACATTAACCAACAAATTAATTAGCAATTTTACCAACAATCATTCAGCCATAATCAAGGATATAGTTTTTCTTAATTAACAGATAGTGGTGGTATGTCAAATTAATGGGAAATAGAAGTATAGGACCTGTTTGGAGCACTTGATAAAGAGGATAATGTATCATATTCTACTTTTATCTCTTGTTTGGTGGGTCAATAGGATATAATTAACTTATCCTATTGTCCCATTTTACCCTATCCAATACATGATTTTTTACCCTTTTCGCTTCTACGTAGAAACTCGAGTTTGACAAAATTGCTCGTGTGTAAAATTAGGTCCCAATAGCGCCATTAATAAATAAAAAATGAAAAATTATTTACTCTCGTCCAATTGCAATTAAATTGATTTGTAAGTTGTAACCCAAGCTCACACATTAACCAACAAATTAATTAGCAATTTTACCAACAATCATTCAGCCATAATCAAGGATATAGTTTTTCTTAATTAACAGATAGTGGTGGTATGTCAAATTAATGGGAAATAGAAGTATAGGACCTGTTTGGAGCACTTGATAAAGAGGATAATGTATCATATTCTACTTTTATCTCTTGTTTGGTGGGTCAATAAGATATAATTAACTTATACTATTGTCTCATTTTACCCTATCCAATACATGATTTTTTATCCAATGGTGAGAGCTAGGGATACTCAATATTCCCTACGCTACCTCCCTTCCAAATCCACTCCTCCCTCTTGACCATCTCCCTCCTCCTTGTCCTTGTCGAACTCCCTCTCTCTCTTCTTCTCTTACGAGTGAGGCTCCAGTTTGGTGTGGTTAGAGCATTCAGCTTCAAATGTCTCTTCATTCATCTATATAGCAGGTTCATGAACTCGTACTCTTAATTTTTTCTCTCTCCATCATCCAAGGATTTTCCATCTTTTTCATTTGTTAAAATTTCCTTCGAATTCGTGAGCTGAGAATTATTCCTTGTCTTTCCGCAAAAAGATCCCTGAGTTTCCTCACCTTGTTTCTCCACAAGAATCCCAATTACATGATTTATTGTTACTAATCAGAACAAGTTTCTCCACAAGAACCCTAAACCCCAATTTCTGAATTTGGTTATCTCGAAGAGAACAAATTTCATAATATTATCATATTGCTAATCAGGTGCTCATCAAACATAGGACATGATATAAGCTTATCAGCCCCGTATCATATCCTACCCTTATCCAACTCTCTTATTCTATCTGTTCTTATCATATCCTGTCCACCAAATAATATTACAGGAAAATTGTTAAGTTATGTTATATAGATAAAGATTTTGAGACCCGCACTTGTTTATTTATTTATTTTATTTTTTTGAAAACAAGTATGGTCCCACAATCTTTATAACATAATCTAATAACTTTGATTCTACATTTTATTGTATTTTCCCCAAATTAATATGGGAAAAGGTAAAAAAGCTCCCCTACAATCCGTCATCGAATCATTTATATATATATATATATATATATATATATATATATATATATATATATATATATATATATATATTTAAATCATTTGCACCCTTATGGTTTTTTTCCATTTAAATCCTTACTTAACATTGTTAGAGATTGGATATAAATTTGTCTATTATACACTTTATATTATCTTGATCTATGTTGTACCGACACCGACACGGGACACGGGATACGACACGACACGACAATTCGACACATTAATTCTATAAAATATTAAATTTTGATACGTTAGGACACATTTTGATATTATATAATATTTTTAATTTATTTAGTGTATATTATATTTAGTATTCAATAATTTAACAAAAAAATAAAGCTAAACTTATAATATCCATCCATTTTGCAAAGAAACATAATATATCCCAAATGTTTGTATTAAACTCAATAAAATCGTAATTGTAATCTTAATCTAACGAGAACTCAAAATGCAACGCAATGTAATCTTTAAACCTTTTTTGAGTCTTTGCAACGAGTATTGAAGTGTCGGTGAGTGTCGGACACAACACGTCAAAATTTTTGAAGCGTCGGTGCTTCGTAGATCTTGATCATCAGGTTTTGCAAGGGTTTCTAACAATACAACCAAATTTTCTTTCATTATCTAGTTTCTTAAAGATTTTGTGAAGTTCCACATAAGTAGTAATAAGAACATAAAAAACAGTTGCAATGAGATTTTTTTTATACCAACCTTAATTATCTCTGCGAGGTGAGTCGGCTCCTCGAGTATCCCCACAAGTCTCAATTCTTTGAGTCGACTATAAGAATAATCTCGAGTCAGGACTTAGTCACATTTAAAGTTATTCATCCCTCCCTAAAGATGTATTTGGTGGGAATCGAATCCAAATTTTCTCCTCACTTACTCTGCCTATATCGGCAACTGAGCTACACTCGTTCATTTGTAATGAGATTTTAACTCAAAATATTTATATTAAAATAAAATTTAAAAAAAGATCCAAATGCCAAACACCAGAAGCCAAAACTACAAATTTCTTGAGGAATTTATCCCATATATTATTTTGTAATCAGACAATGGTCAAGCAAAAAAGCTCTTTAGTTTTTTGTCTTAAAAATAATTTATTTTTAAAGTTGAGGTTACTTTTTTTTAAAGGTTAAAAGACAGTAAGAGCACTTTGTATTGAGATAGGTTTTGTGCTCACTTTCAGTTATGTGATATCAACTCATTGTACCTTTAGATGCGATCATTACGTGTGACTCTCTTACTCTTATTTATATGGTTTAATAATTCAGCACAAAGGAAACTTGTTTTATATTGTATTTATTTATTTATTTTGGATAAATAATATGTACTCTTCAGGGAGGTAATCCTGTTTGGGGTGGGTTCAGGATTAAGATTTTAAATTCCTTTCAAAAATGATACTAAAAAAAATCGAACGCATACTATCACCCCCACCTGTTCAGCTCTCATGAGCCAAATGAGCTACCATCATTTAGTTTACTCTTCTTGCTTTTGACATTTGGCTCTTTTTGTAAATTTAATTTTTAATAAAAATAACTTTGATTAAAATCTTATTGAAACTGTTTTTTATGTTCCTAACATCAGTCATTTGATACTTCAATTTTTTTTTATAATCTGGATAACGAAAGAAAATTTGATTGTATTGTTAAAAACCCTTATAAAGCTTGAGAAACAAGATGATATAAAAGATAGAATTAACAAAATTATCAAATTTCTAATAGTGTTAAGAATTTCGATAGAAAAAATCATATTGGGAAAAAAGATAAATAAAAAAAAAACATGGTAAATGATTCAAAAAGAAACCACGAGACGGATTTTGAACTTTTTCCCAATTAATAATTGAAATAACGATTATGATTTTTTTCACTCTTTTATCTTATCATTTTTTTACTATTTTATGTTATCATATTTGTCTCTCTGATCATGAAAAATAATACCGAAGAAGATACACTTGCAATAGCATTTAATTAAAAACAACTCCTTATCACCCTTCTCAAATGTTGATGATAAGATATGTTGCTTGTAATTGATTTCGTCCTAATTAGCTGGCTGCAAATGCTTGCTAGTGTAAGATAATTGATGGTCCCTTCGAGTATTGTTGAAGAAGTTTTAAGTGAATTATTATCATTCTTGTTCTGGATGGCCCAACAAGAGTCAGGCCCAATAGTCAAGGCCCAACACCTACCAAGCACCTACGTCAGCCCTACCAGCTGGGGCGACGCGTACCCTCCAATGTGGTAACTTCCCAAGGCTAAACACCAAAGTATCTCACATAGGGACCTCAACTCCCGAAAGAGGTCGCTCAAATGCCTTAAGAGGAAACTGTCTCCCTGGGACCAATGCTGACATCGCCAGACGCAGAAGGCACAACGCTGCTACGATGGCAGCGCCTGTCACGCCCAACACTGCCATCGGCATATGGTTCCAAGGAAAGTTGACCTTCTCCCCACCAACCTTCACCCGGTAAGCACAATCTTCCCTTATAAATAGCTCCCCAGGGGCACCCCCAAGAGCATCTTATGTATCGTTATACTGTCCATTTCCTTAGAGTCATTTTATCTCCCTAGCTTATCCATTGATTACTTTGCTTGTACTTGGCACTATACCCCTTAGCTTGGTCTGTACCTGTGCTAAGGGTATCATCCATACATTGACTCATCCCTAAAGGAAACATAGTGGGCTTATAGATTCCAAACGGTACAATTTTTATTTAAGAATTAATATGCTCATTTCATAAATGAGTTAAATCTGTTGTAAAACAAAAGATTAAGAGATGTTCAAGTCTGACAAAATAAAAGTTGTCAAATTAAGATCGCAATTAACAGAGAATTTTAATTGTCGGACATTATGCGACGCAACATATCTCAAAATCAGTTTTAGAAGTTAGGGAGAAACAGGACCATCATATTTAAAGTCAAGATGGCGGACCGAAATAGAATTATAGAGTCATCACATAAAAACATAACCTTAGATATAAATTCGTAGAGAAGTGTCATTCTTGAAAATGAAAGTTTAAGATTGGTACGAGGTTTCAATATCCTCTCCACACTAGAGATTCTTTATCTCCATTCCACCACTCACTTTCAACTTCTCAAAGGTTATTGGCTAGCAAAATCATATAATCAATTGGAAAGTTAATTCAACATGCACACCAATACCATTAATGTTTCATTTCAAGACGATGCCTAATTTCATTGTATAATAAAGAACAATCCATGTACTATGTTTCATCAAATCTAACTATTCTTTCTTTTGCTTTTGCCCATCAGCCTTCATTAGCATCAATATTAATATTTGTTCCAGCAACCCATAGATTGCTTTTGAAGTGAATAAATTAATATAAACAACAGTATTTCCTAGTCTAGCTAGAGATCATAATTCATGCTGAAATTACATATCGGTCAAAAAGTTGAGGCATGTTTCAGACAGTCACAGTTAATATGCTTTCTTAAATTAACAAGTATTTTGATAAGCTAATATTGCAAACAAATTGATAACTTATCCATAGATTGTAACAACTAACAGCATAGGGGGAGGAAAAGTGAAACACAGAAAGCAAGAAAAAAAAATTTGAATCTTTATTTAAAAAGTAAAACCTAAATGTGCATAGCACCTTTACAATTTATGACTGTAAGTTTGTAACCTCACCAAAAGGGGAGTTTCGAACCCTGTAGTCCACTACTCACAGATGAAGACAGTTTGAATTCTGCTTTCCTTAACTTCGCAGCTTTTCTTGGCTTGGGGAATAGAGGTTTTACGTCACCTATCAATGACTTAAGTTAAGGGCCCAAGCAAGGGGGTTCAATATTCAATAAAACCAGGATCAAGAAGAGAACCTACGCAAAGAGGCATCAATTACAGACATTAACTTGAGAATTTTTTTAATCAAAATTGAGCTGTGGTAAACAATTTGGAACAAAAATGCATAAGTGAAAATGAGAATTATGCGCTTAAAACTTTTTAAACAAAGATACCTAAACAGTACATGAAGAGAGCGTCAATGATCTTACATTAGTAAGCATGCTAATTAGGAGGGAAACTGACCAAGCAACATGCCTTAACATGTAAATTTTAATTGTTGAACATGAAGAATGTGGTCAATAAGTATTAAACTCCTAACAACTTAACGTAAGAGGCTTTGATACAATATACAAAGTACTGCTATATAAAATAACAAAATGAATACTGAAATACAAATGGAAGGCAAGCTACTATTAGCTCTTATTTCAACATTTTCCATTGGCAATTGCTTATTGGCTCGCCAAATCATATAATCAAGTGGAAAGGTAATTCAACATGCACGCCATTAATTGTTTCATTTCAAGATGATGCCTAACTTCATTGTAAAAAGAACAATCCATGTACTGTGTTTCTTCAAATCTAACTATTATTTCTTTTGCTTCTGCCCATTAGTAAGCATCGACACTTCAAAAACTCCGACGTGTTGTGTACGACACTTCCCGACACTCTTTGACACTCCAACACTCCCCGACACTTCAATGCGAGTTGTAAAAACTCAAAAAAAGATTAAAAAGGTTGCGTTGCGTTTTTAGTTCTAACTATTAGATTCGTTGGATTACTATTACCATTTTATTGAATTTAATATAAATATTTGTGATATCTTATGTTTCTTTGCAAAATTAATGGGTATTATAAGATTAGCTTTATTTTTATGTTAAATTATTGAATATTAAATATAAAATACGCTACATAAATTAAAAATGTTATTCAATATCAAAACGTGTCCTAACGTGTCAAAATCTAATAATTTTTAGAATTAACGTGTCGTATCGTATCGTGTCCTGTGTCGGTATCAGTGCTACATAGGTCTTCATTAACATCAATATTAAGATTTGTTCCAGGAACCTATAGATTCCTTTTGAAGCGAATAAACTAATAAAAGGAACGGTATTTCCTAGTCTTGCTAGAAAGCATAAGTTAAGCTGAAATTACATGTTAGTAAGAGTCTCACAGAAGCTGAGGTATAATTCAGACCAGTGTTAAGAAACCCGGACCGATCCGGTAAACCGGTCATATAACCGGTCCAGTTGAAGCAATGAACCGGTCATGGATCAGAACCGGTGCGACCCAATCCGACCCGACCAGTTTTCATTAAAACCGGTGACTTGGTCGGTTAACCGGTGACCTGGCTCGGTCCAAAAAAAAAAATCAAATTTTTTTTCAAAAAACAAAAATCATAATGGATATATTTGAATATTTTTTTGTTTATTGACTCACATAAGTTATCTAGCTACAACACTAATATTATCTCAATTATACACTATGCAAAAATATTTAATTTGATTTATAATAGAGATGTCATTTTCTGAACCTAAAGCCCCATATCACGATCATTATATTTTTGTTTGATCTTTTATTGGATAACAAAATGTGAATTATTATTTTTTTATTAAAATATTTGAAATTTTTATCATTTTTTTTAAATATTTGAGTATGTTTATAATTGTTTAATATAAATTATAAAATTACATATAATTATCGGATCATGCAGTTAAACCAACCCAGTACCTAAATCGGGTCAACGACCAGGTTGATTTTAATAACATCGATTCAGACAGCCACCGTTAATAGTATGCTTTCTTAAATTCACAAGTATTTTAATAAGCTAATATTGCAAACAAAATGATAATTCACCATTGATTGTAACAACTAAAACATACGGTGAGGAAAAGTGAAACAGAGAAAGCAAGAAAAAAATAACAATAATATGAATCTTTATTTTAAAAGTCAAACTTAAATGTGCATAGCACCTTTACAATTTACGATTGTAAGTTTGTAACCTCACCCAAAGGGGAGTTTCGAACCAAGTAGTCCACTACTCCATCAGTTACAAGTGTTGAATTCTGCTTTCCTTGACTTGGCAGCTTTTCTTGGCTTGGGAGATAGAGGTTTCACTTTCACTATCAATGACTTCAAATTACCCAAGCAAGGGGGTTCAATATTCAGTAAATCTGTGACTAAGGAGAGAACCTACGCAACGAGGCATCAATTAGAGATGTTAACTCGAGAATTTTGTATTTTTAATCAAAATTGAGCTGTAAACAATTTGGCACAAAAATGCATCTAAGCGAGAACGACAATTATACGCTTAAAACCTTTTAACGAAGACACCTGAAGATTACATGGAGAGAGCGTCAATGATCTTACATTAGCAAGCACTTGCAGGCAGCTAATTACAACGGAAGTTGACTGCAAGCAACATGCCCTGTCATCAACATTGATATTTACTTCTTTATGGAAAGATAGATTGCTTGCAGAGCAGGAACATCCAAAAAATCAAAGAACAAAGATTCGAGTAAATAGCATTACTTTGTAAAAAAAAAAATCTTTCTGATAAACGGGGGATGCATGTATGGTCAAATTGGCAAGCATGGCATTGGAAATGCAAAGGACATGTGACCACCCCCCTAAATCAATGGACAATGACCAAAGTCTTCAGCTTAATACATAAAGAAAAGGGCTCCACTAGGTTATTGTCATTTCCAAGAAATGCAAAGCTCTCAAGATGCAAACTTGCTAAACCGTCAAATTTAGAGATTTGGGACAACAAGTAAAGGAAGAGACACGGAGAGATCGAAAAGGGATAGAAAATGAAACTTGAGAGTTTTTTATACTGATTAACATACAGATATGAATAACTGAATTTGTATTTCTAGGCATACACTCAGATTGCAAACTAAGCTACAATCTAAACCAGCTAGCTAAACTCAGTTGTAACTGTTCTGAAAGTTAAAATAGAAGCCACATGGGCTTAACCACCTAACTACGAGGTGAAAGAACACTAATCCAGGAGGTCGTATAGTAGCTCCGCACCAGCTTAATAAGCTAACAATCTAAAAATATTACAAGGGAATTATTTTTACTCCAATATAGGCATCAAAAAAGTCAACAGGTAGTTTTCTGGAAATCATTTTTTTGCAGAGATGTTTTCTTAAATTTTCTACTATTTTCGTAGGCAAATATCACGATAAACAAATCCATAATTTGTTGCAATAACTAACAAGATTTAGGGGGGGTTGTGTCATGTGTGTGTGTGTGTTTTTTTTTTTTTTTTTTGGGGGGGGCGGCGGTTGGAGTAGAAACAGAGAAAAAAGGAAAGATATGAAGACCTATTCAAAGATTTAAATGTGCGTATCACCTTCAGCAATTTAGGATAGTAATCTTCGCAAATGGGGAGTTTAGAATCAAGTAATCCACTACTTCGTCAGGTACAGGTTTCAATTCTGCTTTCTTTGATTTGTAAAATCTTCCTCGCCTTTGACATGGAGGCAATATGTCTTTCACTTTCACTACCAATGACTTCAAGTTACCCAAGCAAGGGGCTTCAGTATTCAACAAATCTGGGATTGAGTATAGAACCTATGCAATGAGAGTTCAATTAGATATATTAACATAAGAATCTTTAAAATTACAAGAATACTTGAGGTCTGGCAAAAATTTTGGCTCAAAAATGCATCCTAATGGAAAAACAAGAAATAATTGCTTATAACGAAATGAAGATACCCGAAGAGTACTTGAACAGAGTGTCAATGATCTCATGTTAGCAAATAGTTGCAGCCAGCTAAATAGGATAAAACCTGATTGCGAGTGACCCAATGTCACCCATTCATCAGCATCAATATTTACTTCTTTAATAGAAGAAAGATTGCTTGCAGAGATATGCTGAATGGGAACACCCGAGAAAGCAAAAGAACAAAGCTTGGGAGTTGATAGCACAATTTTGTAAGCTTGGTAATCATCTATGGTCAAATTGACAAGTGTAGCATTTGAAATGCATAGGGTTTGGGTATCCCGTATAGCACAACTGTGAATAACCAAAGTCTTCAACTTAATGCATGACGAAAATGGCTCCACCAATTCACTGTCACCAAAGGTGAAGTTATAAAGCCGCAAACTTGTTAAAGCTGTCAGATTTAGAGATTTGGGAAATGACTGAGATCTGTGAAAAACTGTGAGATCAAGAGATGTTAAAGTCTGACACAAAAACAAGGAAGGTGGCAAATCAAGATCACAATTATAAGTGAGTTTTAACTGCTGGATATCATAAGATAAAGCATATCTCAGAACCCTTTTCAGAAGATGGGGACGAACACGGCCATTATAATTGAATTCAAGATGGTGGAGTGGAACAGAGTCATCACGAAAAGACAGAACCTTAGGCACAAATTTGGTGAAAAAGGTCATTGATGAAAACTGCACGTCATCTAATATAAGTGTAGGAAGACGTTTCCAGAGATCCTTCCATCTCTTCGACAAGATGCAAGTTTGAATAGCTACTTTGGTTGGCAGAAACGACATTAAGTAAATAAGAACGCAATCAGGCAAATCACTGAGCCTGTCTTCATTGTTCTCACTCGGATTTGCTCTCTTCATGTTGGGTTCTTCACCTTCGTTCTCTAACACTCCCATCTCACTACTACGAACAAGCATTTGAGATTAACAAATCTACACGGAAAGTGAAAAACCTAAGAATCGAAACCCTAATTTATCAAATCAAAATGGAAGTAGAAATAGAATCTACCTACCTTGTGTCGGTCTAAACCGAGCGAATGACCTCCAAAACCTAATTTTGTTTTCTGGCTGAAAGAAGTGGAAATCTTGTTCCACTCACGCGGTTAAAATATCATTCTGATATTTTCAAAAAATAAAATAAAAAAGGAAAAAAGTGTGTGTTAATCAATACCTCCGTCGATTTATTTGTTCCTCTTAAGTAATGAAGCGAATGAAAGTTTGATTTTTATATTTTTATAAAAATATGTAATGAATATTATAACAATAATAAAATATTGCGAATGAACTATTGACATTGTTATTATTCTCTTTTATTTCTTTCAACATGGTCATCATATTAACCTACAAACTATTACTTATACTGAAATAATTGCCAGTTGATCTTTTGTTTAGTGGTTTTAACTATAATAATTTGTAAAAAGCATAAGAAATATAAATACTTTTAAAACTACTTTGGAAGAGCTTTAGAAAAAAACACTTTTTATGCCTTGCCTTTGGTAGAAAGTTTTTTTTCAAAAGTTAAAATTATTTTACATTTAGATGAATTACATTAAGTAAAAAGATTATTTGAATTTTAAAATTAATAAACACTTTTAAAATATAAAATTAGACTAATATATTTACAGTAAATGAAAATAAATTATTTACATTTACTTCTAAAATAATGTTGTTTTAAGTTGAAAGCTTAAAAAATTATAATGAAAAAAGACTGTTATAATCCTGAAATAAATTATATTATAAAAATACTTTAATTTTTGTTTCAAAACGATAACGTTTTGTGTTTAATGTAGATACTTTACCTACATTGACAGTAAAAAAAACAAACCCATAAATTTATTAGTAGACATTGTTCAAACCACTAGCTTTGTATGATTTGTTTCCCTGTCTCACTAACTGGGGTCCTTTATAATATACATATGATATAAATGTGGTTCACACAATTTTTAAACTTTTTGATAAGATGGTGAATGATATATGCTTCCCCATTAATAAGTACAAAAGCATTCTTTAATTGTTTAACTCTAATGGTTCTGTTTTTACATGACATCTAACTAATTGCCAAAGGATATATGTCTTTCCCTATCCCTGTTTTAGCCGGTTTTCTAGTCTTGTATTGACAAATTATATTCTAAACTTGTATATTTGTCTTCTTCTTTTCTTTTTTTGTATTTAAGAACAAAGGCCAAAACAAAGAAACGGGGCGAGAGGAACCCACCCCAAATCACACGCAACAGGAGCTAATTCTAAAGGAATCGAGGTAAACAATTTGTAGCATTGTGACATTTTAAGGGCATGCTTAGCTAGCCAATCAGCCCTCAGCACTATTGTTCTTTACTTGTGAGTTCCAGACATGCGCAATGAGGGGAATAAGAGGGAGGATCAACTTCGGGGATTGGCTAGTAACACAAACATGCACACATTGGAGGGGAGACAAATAGGAATTTTGGTTGATGAGTAGAATAAGAAAGAAAAAAAGAGAGAGACAGGGGAAAAGGAGGCCAGTTTGGGAAGGAGAAAACAAGCCTCTTGAACAGTCTAACATATCTCTGTTTTTTCATTTTATGTTTGACTGATATCACAGAGAACAATACTTTCCGTAGCAGAGAGTGTCATGTTCAGCGAGTTTGGGTTTGTGTATTCTATTTCCAGCATCACGTTTCCAACTGGACTCTCTTGGAAAAGGTAGTTAAAAGATCACCCAACAATGTATTTATATATACGATACACCTCCTAACGCTCATGGTTTCAAGCATGGATAGTACACGTAATTTAGTGCCTGTTTGATAAAAAATAAAACTTGTTTAATAAGACTTACAACATCATCTTTAACCCAAATTAATTGAGATCGATGGTAGATGAATCCAATGATAAATACAACGAGATTTTTTAAACAAAAAAAATAAGGGAAATGGGAAATAAGATAAAAGAAAATAAGGGGAAAAGGAGAGGGGGATGAAGAGGATAAGGATTAAACATGGACCATCTGGAACATAAGAACAACGGGTCTAACTCTCCACCCTGCTTCGACAAGAACGAGGAAGAGGGAGATGGTCAAGAGGGAGGAGTGGGTTTGGAAGGGAGATAACGTGGAGATATATTGGGTATCCAATTTTGGTATCTTATTTTATTGAATCTTAACCCAGCTCCCTCCATAGGATAAGAAATCATGTAATTGATAGGATAAAATGAGACAATAGGATAAGCTAATCATATCCTATTGACCACCAAACAAGAGATAAAAGTAGGATATGATAAATTATCTCATCCTATCTTCTTTATCAGGTGCTCCAAACAGGCTCTAAAAGTTTAAAGCATGGACACCGCACATGTAATTTATTTTCCAAAATTCTGATAAAAGCATTAAGCCATAAGGAATTTGTAGGAAAAAGCATTCCCCTTAAAGAAAATCAAAAACAAAGAAAAAAAATGAAGCAAGGGTGGCCAATCCACATCTGTTTAGGCTGAAATTTATACTCAAATTATACGGGTCTTGCTTATGTGGGCCTTTAGGACTCTGGTAAGGAATTAAAATAGAAACTATAAAATGAAAAGTAGAAGCATTTAGTATCTTTAAAATCCAAAAAGCATATAATACAACATACAAAGTGCTGCCCAGATCACCACCCAATATTTCAACTAGCTTCTAGTCTAATTCAAACAAATTAAGCCAAAATCTTATATCTCAAAAAAAACATAGCAAACCAATCAGTTCGGACAATCACACTGACCCCCATTTCACCGGCCAAATACTGCCCCAGTCAAATATTCACCACTTATGTCCTCAAAATGACATGTAAACTTCACCAACATTAACGTCGATGGCTGCAGTAAGGTGCAATTCAAGAAAATCATAGAAGAGTTAAAATAAATCACTTACAAAAAAATCACTAGACGGAAATAAAGGAACCTAAAAATCAATAGACCTCCATTAAAGTCATGCAACATTTTAAAAAATGAAAATTTTATTTCATATTAAATTTAAATTTGATATTCATCAACCAAGTAAACACCTCCCAATGAAAAATCCTTAACCAAAAACAATATCATTAAGTATGTCTAATGAAACTCGGGAGAGTGAATACATAAATGCAGTTTAAGGCATGGAATGCAAGCATTATGAATTTATGACTAATGGGAACAAACCAACCCACTCAGAAACTATTTACCAAGTATGCATATCACGTTAACTAAATTTTAAGTGCCCACTAGCATTAATTTTGTATTCAATCACATGTATTATAAGAAAATATGCCGTGCATATATTAAGTATAACTCCCCAAGCATCCCAAATCAGCAGTGAGATGCACCCAAGCTGGAAGGTTAAATATGAAACAAACCCCCCACGAATCTAAACTACATAAGGATGCACCCAAATTAAAAAGTCAATATTCAACATGCACGCCATTAATTGTTTCATTTCAAGATGATGCCTAACTTCATTGTATAAAGAACAATCCATGTACTGTGTTTCTTCAAATCTAACTATTATTTTTTTTGCTTCTGCCCATCAGTCTTCATTAACATCAATATTAAGATTTGTTCCAGCAACCTATAGATCCCTTTTGAAGTGAATAAACTAATATAAGGAACAGTATTTCCTAGTCTTGCTAGAAAGCATAAGTTAAGCTTAAATTACATGTTAGTCAGAGTCTAAGAGAAGTTGAGGTATAATTCAGACAGCCAACGTTAATAGTCTGCGTTCTTAAATTCACAAGTATTTTAATAAGCTAATATTGCAAACAAAATGATAATTCACCCATTGATTGTAACAACTAAAACATAGGGTGAGGAAAAGTGAAACAGAGAAAGCAAGAAAAAAATAACAATAATATGAATCTTTATTTTAAGGGGTTTGCATCCATCATGTCACATGATAACCACAAAGTTTCCTACACATATAACATTTTGTGGGGCTCACATTTTTTGAAGCAAAAAAATAAATAAAAAAATCTAAGGCACAGAAAACTAATCTCTACAACATAACAAGTTTAATTTTCCTACAACATAACTTTTATAAAACTCTTATTTTAAAGAGTCAAACTTAAATGTGCATAGCACCTTTACAATTTACGATTGTAAGTTTGTAACCTCACCCCCCAAAGGGGAGTTTCGAACCAAGTAATCCACTACTCCATAAGTTACAAGTGTTGAATTCTGTTTTCCTTGACTTGGCAGCTTTTCTTGGCTTGGGAGATAGAGGTTTCGCTTTCACTATCAATGACTTCAAATTACCCAAGCAAGGGGGTTCAATATTCAGTAAATCTGTGACTAAGGAGAGAACCTACGCAACGAGGCATCAATTAGAGACGTTAACTTGAGAATTTTATATTTTTAATCAAAATTGAGCTGTGGTAAACAATTTGGCACAAAAATGCATCTAAGCAAGAACGACAATTATACGCTTAAAACCTTTTAAACGAAGACACCTGAAGAGTACTCAGAGAGAGTATCAATGATCTTACATTAGCAAGCACTTGCAGGCAGCTAATTACGACAGAAGTTGACTGCAAGCAACATGCCCTGTCATCAACATTGATATTTACTTCTTTATGGAAAGATAGATTGCTTGCAGAGCAGGAACATCCAAAAAATCAAAGAACAAAGATTCGAGTAAATAGCATTACTTTGTAAAAAAAAATCTTTCTGATAAACGGGGGATGCATGTATGGTCAAATTGGCAAGCATGGCATTGGAAATGCAAAGGATATGTGACCACCCCCCTAAATCAATGGACAATGACCAAAGTCTTCAGCTTAATACATAAAGAAAAGGGCTCCACTAGGTTATTGTCATTTCCAAGAAATGCAAAGCTCCCAAGATGCAAACTTGTTAAAACTGTCAAATTTAGATATTTGGGACAACAAGTAAAGGAAGAGACACAAAGAGATCAAAAAGGGAGAGAAAATGAAACTTGAGAGTTTTTTATACTGATTAACATACAGATCTGAATAACTGAATTTGTATTTATAAGCATACACTCAGCTTGCAAACTAAGCTACAATCTAAACCAGCTAGCTGAACTGAGTTGTAACAGTTCTGAAAGTTATAATAGAAGCCACATGAGCTTAACCACCTAACTACAAGGTGAAAGAACACTAATCCAGGAGGTGCCATGTAGTAGCTCTGCACCAGCTTAATAAGCTAACAATCTAAAAATATTACAAGGGAATTATTTTTACTGCAATATAGGCATCAAAAAAGTTAACAGGTAGTTTTCTGTAATAGAATTCTTGAGAGACACCATTGATGCAAGAGAGAGAGAGAGAGAGAGAGAGAATATTTGGATCTGAATCTTTATTATGAAGAGCACACATTACACAATGCTACACTCTATTAATATACAGAGTGTGAGAATGCTGACTCAGCAAGTGAGTCAATTCTAACAAACAAACCGTATAACAGAAAGCTATAACAGAAAAGGAGATGAGGATCTGCTACATGCATGTGTACAATAGCAGAAAGTAAACCACTACTTATCTAATACACCCCCGCAAACTCAGGGATCTTGAGGCAGGGAATCAAGAACCCTGAGTTTGGTTCTTAACTCAGCAAAACGTCCAGGGGAAAGAGCCTTAGTCAGAGTATCTGCCAGTTGATCTGAAGCAGGAATGTGCGAGACAACAAGCTCATGAGCAAGCACACGTTCTTGAACAAAGAAGATATCCAATTCCATATGCTTAGTTCGAGCATGTAAAACAGGATTATGAGAGAGGGCAACGGTGCTCAAGTTATCACAGAAAATGCGTGGAGTAACATAGGGAACCTGTAACTCACGAAGGAGGGATTGAACCCACGAAATTTCAACACAAGAGCTAAACTTCGATACTCAGCTTCAGTTGTTGAGCGTGCTACCAAGGTTTGTTTCTTGGACCACCAAGAAATGAGATTAGGACCCAAGAAGAGAGCAGCACCAGATGTAGACCTCCTATCATCAGGATCACTAGCCCAGTCAGCATCACAAAATGCTGTAATAGAGAGAGGATGTTGAGGAACAGCCCTTTGAAGCACAAGACCATATGTAACAGTCCCTTTTAAATATCTGAGAATTCTTTTAACTATTTTCCAATGATCATCTAGTGGCTGCCCCATGAATTGGCAGACCTTATTGACTGCATAGCTGATTTCTGGACGGGTTATGGTGGCATATTGAAGTGCACCCACAACTGACCTGTAGAGATGAGGATCTGAGAAATAATTAGAGCCAAAACGTGAGAGCTTACAGCTAGTGGGCATGGGAGAGGAGATGCCTTTTGCATCAAACATGGCAGCTCGAGTAAGTAAATCCCGAATGTATTTGCCTTGTGACAGAATCAAACCACCAGAACCATGAGGCTTTACTTCAATTCCAAGAAAGAAATCCAAGGTGCCAAGGTCTTTGAGAGCAAATTGAGAATGAAGTTGAGTAATCAAAAATTGAATGTAGGCAGCATCAGTACCAGTGACTATTATGTCATCCACATACACAAGGATATAAGTGCAGCGAGAAGAAGTCTTGGAGATGAATAAGGAAGGGTCACAGCAGCTGGACTTGAAGCCAAACAGCATCAAAGCACCTTTCAATTTATCAAACCATGCTCTAGAGGCCTGCTTAAGCCCGTACAAAGCCTTGTTGAGCTTGCACACAAGGTTCTTATCTGAATTCTCAAAACCAGGGGGCTGACTCATGTACACATCCTCTAGCAAATCACCATTGAGGAAGGCATTGTTGATATCAAGTTGCCTAAGGGACCAAGAGTGAGTAAGTGCAAGAGTAAGCATGATCCGAATGGTAACAGGTTTGACCACTGGTGAGAAGGTTTCATTGTAGTCAAAACCTTCTTGTTGATGAAACCCCTTTGCCACTAACCTTGCCTTATACTTGTTCACTGTGCCATTAGGATTTTCTTTAACTTTAAAGACCCACTTGCAACCAATTGACTTCCTGTTAGAGGGCAAAGAAACAAGAGTCCATGTATTGTTATTCATAAGTGCATTGTATTCAGCCTTCATGGCATCAACCCAATGTGGACTGGCTAAAGCTTGCTTCACAGTAGAAGGTTCTGTATAAGCAAGAAGAGCGGTGGATCTGGCCAGAGATTTAGATCTAGTCATAATAGAATGAGGAGGAGAGGTTTCCCTTAGAGAAGAAGGGGGAAAATACTCAGAACCTGAGGAGGGAGAAGACTCAGAAGCAGGAGATAAGGACAGTGGGTTAGATGCTGTAGAGGAGGAATTAGAGGATTGCATTGGAGTTGCAGGAACACTACTATGTGACGCAGGAACAGAGGATGGCAATGATGATACAGAAGCTGTACAGGGAGAAGAAGAAATGGGTGAACTGGACTTAGAAGATGGCTGGGGAGATTGCTGGAAAGAAGAAACTGGTGAAGAAAAAGACTCAAACATCAATGGAGACATTAAAGGTATCTGAGCAGAAACTGGAATAGTAGAGGAAGGATCAGCTGTAGTGTTAGTCCAAAGAGCATAAGGAAACCTATATTCATTGAAAAGAACATCCTTTGAAATATAGGTTCGGCCATCTTTATTTAAACAAACATATCCTTTATGACTTGTGGAATATCCTTTATGACTTGTGGAATAACCCAGGAATACACACTCTTGTGAACGAAACTCAAGTTTATGACGATTATAAGGTCTAAGAAATGGAAAACAAGCACATCCAAACACTTTAAGAAACTGATAATCTGGATTATGATGATACAGCTTGGTATAAGGAACAGCAAAATTTAGGGATGCTGTTGGAAGCCTATTGATAACAAACACAGCTGAAAGAAAGGCATAATCCCAAAAGGATAATGGTAGGGAGGCATGAGACAACAAGGTTAAACCTAGCTCAACAATATGACGATGTTTGCGCTCTACAACACCATTTTGATGATGGGTGTGAGGGCAAGCAAGTCTGTGAATGATGCCATGGTGTTTGAGATAATCAGTGAAAGGTCTAAATTCCCCACCCCAATCAGTTTGTAAGGCTTTAATGGGAAGTTGAAACTGAGTTGTTATCAAGGAATCAAACTGTTTGAAAATGGAAAGAGCATCAGATTTTTGTTTTAACAGATAAATCCAAGTGTATCTGGTGTGAGCATCTACAAAAGAAATATAGTAAGTGTATCCCAAGGTAGATTTAAAAGGAGCTGGTCCCCATAAGTCACTATAGACAAGAGCAAAAGGTGTGTCATACACAGTTTGTGATGAGGAGGAAGGAAGCCTTTGTGCTTTTCCAATACAGCATGAAGAGCAAAAATCACTAACATTTTTATTAGAAATTGAAATATTACAAGAGTTAAGCACTTTTGTCAAGGTTACATGATTGGGGTGCCCCAAACGACAGTGCCATAGAGAGTATGTAGAATTTGAAGGTACACAAGTTTGACTAACAGTATAAGGCTGATCAACAGCTCGATTTTCACTCTCAACAAAATTACAGTGAGGAAAATTATCTGTATTAACAATTGAAGGACTTGTTTGACTAACACTACAAGGTTGATCAACAGCTTTATTATCACTTTCAACAAAAGTACAGTGGTTAAAGCTTTCAGTTGAAGGACTGGAACGGATAGAAGACTTGAGAGAATGAGCTTGACTCAAAGCAAGGGAAATGTCTGAAAAACGATAAAGACCAACATTGCCAAGTACTCCACGAAGAAGAATGTCATGAGTGTCCTGCGATTTTACAAAGCAAACACTTGGATGAAACTCAAAATAGACAGAGTTATCTTTAGCAAATTGACTAGCCAAACCTTGCCCATTACCAATGATGACCTGATCTGAACCACTCAATTGTTGGCTCTGTAGTAAGTTCAGAGGACTCGAAGTCACATGATGAGAGGCACCTGAATCTGGGAACCACTCAAGAGCTGGAGCAGAAGACGGAGTTGGAAGCAAACCAGGTTGTGCAGCAATCATAACCTGAGGAGATGGCCTAACATACTGATAGGACCTTTGTTGAGTCTGTAGAGGCTGTCTCTGAGCAAAGTATGGTCCATTTGATTGAGTTTCTGGAGAAGGAAGAGTGGGCACAAAGTCTTCATCAAAACGATGCCAACAACTCTTCACGTCATGACCATACTTGTGATACAACTGACAATACACGTTTTGTCTGCTTCCACGCCCTCTACCTCTATTAGCTCTGCTATTATAGCGTCCTCGTCCTCTATATGAAACATTAGAACGAAGAGAATCATCACCTTCCCTCTGTACAGAGGTCCGACCAGTGCTCTGTTCCTGAGTTGCAAAAACAGGGGCAAACAGAGGAGTAGAACCAGATGTGTTACTCTGTTTTTGAGCAACATTCACAGTGAC
Organism: Gastrolobium bilobum; assembly: GCF_033153095.1. Classification (NCBI taxonomy): domain Eukaryota; kingdom Viridiplantae; phylum Streptophyta; class Magnoliopsida; order Fabales; family Fabaceae; genus Gastrolobium; species Gastrolobium bilobum. Next base: position 406,291 of record NW_026898262.1, read on the forward strand.
TGAATCAAGAAGAGACTCATTCTGCTTTAACAGCATCTGTTCATGCGTCATTAACTCAATGGCTAGATCTTCAATCGAGTAGGGATTTTCTCTTCCATGAACAGTAGTCACAAACGCGTTGTATTCAACTGGAAGTCCTTCCAGTATGTAATCAGTTCTATCTTCGTTCGTAACTGGATTTCCTATGGCTTTGAGAGAATCACAGAGGCTTTTGATGCGAGACAAGTAATCTTTGGCAGTTCTAGTTCCTTTCTTTATAGATCTGAGTTCTGAACGTAAATGACGAGATCTGGACTTCATGACTCCATGAAAAAGCTTGTGGATCTTATCCCAAGCTTCGTGAGCATACTGTACTCCTAGTATCTCGTTCAAAACAGATTCAGAGATAGTGGACAAGAGCCAAGATAAAAGCATAGAGTCTTGTGTGAGCCATTGAATATACGCTGGATTCTGAATCTCATTCAAACGATCTTCTTCAGACTCATATTGAATAGGAATTTTTGAATTCACAAGGTGACGATGAAGTTGATGCGATGTTATAATCGATTCAACTATCTGATTCCAGAGCAGATAATTGTCATCTGTAAGCTTCACTGTAACTTGATGATTGAAGAGAAGAGGAGCACGATTTTCCATTGACGTTGCTTCTCTGTTCGACTTCAAGGATGCTGGAGCACTGTTACCAGCTGTAGCACTATCTTCAGAGTTGGATGCGGAAGACATAGTGAAGAACGATGATGGATCAGGCCCTCAAGATGAGAGCTCTGATACAATAATAGAATTCTTGAGAGACACCATTGATGCAAGAGAGAGAGAGAGAGAGAGAGAGAATATTTGGATCTGAATCTTTATTATGAAGAGCACACATTACACAATGCTACACTCTATTAATATATAGAGTGTGAGAATGCTGACTCAGCAAGTGAGTCCGTTCTAACAGAAAGCTATAACAGAAAGGGAGATGAGGATCTGATACATGCATGTGTACAATAGCAGAAAGTAAACCACTACTTATCTAATATTCTGGAAATCATTCTTTTGCAGAGATGTTTTCTTAAATTTTCTACTATTTTCGTAGGCAAATATCACAATAAACAAATGGATAATTTGTTGTAATAACTAACAAGATTTAGGGGGGGGGGGGGGAGAAACACAGAAAGAAGGAAAGGTATGAATAACTATTCAAAGATTTAAATGTGCGTATCACCTTCAGCAATTTATGAAAGTAATCTCCGCAAATGGGGAGTTTAGAATCAAGTAATCCACTACTCCGTCAGGTACAGGTTTCAATTCTGCTTTCTTTGATTTGTAAACTCTTCCTGGCCTTTGACATGGAGGCAATATGTTTTCCACTTTCACTACCAATGACTTCAAGTTACCCAAGCAAGGGGCTTCAGTATTTAACAAATCTGGGATTGACGATAGAACCTATGCAATTATAGGTCAATTAGAAATATTGACATAAGAACCTTTAAAATTACAAGAATACTTGAGGTCTGGCAAAAAATCTGGATCAAAAATGCATCCTAACAAAAAACAAGAAATAATTGCTTATAACGAAATGAAGATACCCGAAGAATACTTGAACAGAGTGTCAATGATCTCATGTTAGCAAATAGTTGCAGCCAGCTAAACAGGATAAAACCTGATTGCGAGTGACCCAATGTCACCCATTCATTAGCATCAATATTTACTTCTTTAATAGAAGAAAGATTGCTTGCAGAGATATGCTGAATGGGAACACCCGAGAAAGCAAAAGAACAAAGCTTGGGAGTTGATAGCACAATTTTGTAAGCTTGGTAAGAACGTATGGTCAAATTGACAAGTGTAGCATTTGAAATGCATAGGATTTGTGTATCCCCTATAGCACAGTTGTGAATAACCAAAGTCTTCAACTTAATACATGACGAAAATGGCTCCACCAATTCACTGTCACCAAAGGTGAAGTTATAAAGACTCAAACTTGTTAAGGCTGTCAGATTTAGAGATTTTGGAAATAACTGAGATCTGTAGGTAACTGTGAGATCAAGGGATGTTAAAGTCTGACACAAAAACAAGGAAGGTGGCAAATCAAGATCACAATTATAAGTGAGTTTTAACTGCTGGATATCATGAGATAAAGCATATCTCGAAACCCTTTTCAGAAGATGGGGACGAACACGGCCATTATAATTGAATTCAAGATGGTGGAGTGGAACAGAGTCATCACGAAAAGACAGAACCTTAGGCACAAATTTGGTGAAAAAGGTCATTGATGAAAAGTGCACGTCATCTAATATAAGTGTAGGAAGACGTTTCCAGAGACCCTTCCATCTCTTCGACAACATGCAAGTTTGAATAGCATATTTGGTTGGCAGAAACGACATCAAGTAAATAAGAACGCAATCAGGCAAATCACTGAGCCTGTCTTCATTGTTCTCACTCGGCTTTGCTCTCTTCATGTTGGGTTCTTCACCTTCGTTCTCTAACACTCCCATCTCACTCGCACGAACAAGCATTTGAGATTAACAAATCTACACGGAAAGTGAAAAACCTAAGAATCGAAACCCTAATTTCTCAAATCAAAGTGGACGTAGAAATAGAATCTACCTACCTTGTGTCGGTCCAAACCGAGCGAATGACCTCCAAAACCTAATTTTGTTTTCTGGCTGAAAGAAATGGAAATCCTGTTCCACTCACCGGTTTTTGGTGAAAATCCGGTGACCCTGTCGTTAACCAATGATTCGGCCCGGATTTAAAAAAAAAAAAAATTTCCAAACAAAAAAAAAGTTTTTCAAAATAATAATAATTATAATTAACATATTTTAGTGATCTGTTATTTATTGGCTTACATAAGTTATTATGTACCTACAATACTAATATTATCTCAGTTATGCACTATGCAAGGAATTTTGATTTGATACTTAGATATGTCGTTTACCGAACCTGAAACACCAATATAACTAGTATTATGTGTTTGTTTGATCCTTTATTGGATAATAATGTATAATTTTTTATTTTTATATTAAAATATTTAGAATTTATATTTTTTCAGCTATATTTATAATTTTTTTTTTTTTTTTTTTTTTTTTTTATAACATATTTATAATTTTTTTAAGAAGAAGGTTATAGTTCCAACCTTTTTTTTTACAATCTTATACAACTATATCTTAACACCGTTGATTTCCGTCAATTAACGGTTATCATTTATTATGAATTAATAATTATTGAATGAGTTTATATAATCATCGAGTCATGCAGTTGAACCAAAGACCCGATACCTAGACCGAGTTATTGACTGGACTGATTTTAATAACATTGATTAAAATATCACTATGATATTTTCAAAAAATAAAATAAAAGAGGGAAAAAGTGTGTGTTAATTAATAGCTCCGTCTATTGTTATTTGTTCCTCTATTCCTTTAGTAATGAAATGAATGAAAATTTGATTTTTCAATTTGGTTTTAATATTTCTATAGTGAATCTAGATAAATATAAAAAAATTTAAAATGATATTGTTTTGTATTGAAAGATTAAAATTTTATAACGAGGAATATTATTATAACCCTAAAATAAATTATACACCAAAATCTTGATTTTCGGCTCAAAACGACATCATTTTTACATATTGACTGCAGAAAAAATAAACTCTTTAAATTTATATAAAAATATGTAATGAATATTATAACAATAATAAAATATTGTGAATGAACTATTGACATTGTTATTATTCTATTTTATTTCTTTCAATATGGTCATCATATTAACCTACAAACTATTACTTAAACTGAAATAATTACTTGCTAATTGATCTTTTGTTTAGTGGTTAGTAATTGAATTTTTAACTATAATAATTTGTAAAGAAAAAAGTGTTTGTCATTTTAAATGACGTAAAATTATGTCATTTCAAGAAAAAGATAGACACAAAATAAAAAAAAATTATTTAAAATTTAAATTAAAAATAAATCATCCACTTTCTCTCCCATGATTTTCATTCCTTGTGTCTATCTCTCTCCTAAAATGACATAACTTATGTCATTTAAAATGACAAACATCAAACCCGTTTCTGAAAAGCATAAGAAATATAAATACTTTTAAAACTCCTTTGGAAGAGCTTTTGAAAAATACACTTTTTGTGCCTTGACTTTTGTAGAAAGTTTTTTTCAAAAGTTAAAATTATTTTACATTTAAATGAATTACATTGAGTAAAAAGATTATTTGAATTTTAAAATTAATAAACACTTTTAAAATATAAAATTAGGCTTTAATATTTTTACAGTGAATGAAGATAAGTTATTAACATTTATTGCTAAAATAACGTCGTTTTGAGTTGAAAGATTAAAAAAATATAATGAAAAAGGCTGTTATAACTCTGAAATAAATTATAATTATAAAAATACCTTAATTTTTGTCTCAAAATAATGTCATTTTGAATTTAATGTAAATAACTTATCTACATTAACGGCAAAAAAAAAAAAAAAACCCATAAAATTATTAGTAGACATTGTTCAAACCACTAGCTTTGTACGATTTGCTTCCCTGTCTCACTAAGTGGGATCCTTTATAATATACATCTGATATAAATGTGGTTCACACAATTTTTAAACTTTTTGATAAGATGGTGAATTATATATGCTTCCCCATTAATAAGTACAAAAGCATTCTTTAATTGTTTAACTCTAATGGTTCTGTTTTTACATGACATCTAACTAATTGCCAAAGGATATATGTTTTTCCCTATCCTTTTTTTAACCGGTTTTCTAGTCTTGTATTGACAAATCATATTCTAAACTTGTATATTTGTCTTTTTTTTTCCTTTTTTTTTTACTTAAGAACAAGAATTTTATTAATCTCATGTTAAAGGAGATAAGTTATCTCATGTCATAGAGACAAACTTGTGGAATCCACCACCTAAAAAATTAAAAAGAAAAGAAAAGAAAAAGGTGACACAGTTATCGAAGGGTGTGTAGGAGAAAAAAGTTATCTCATGTGACATGAGAAAAGTTTTTCCCTAAGAACAAAGCCCAAAACAAAGAAACAGGGCGAGAGAAACCACCCCAAATCACACGCAACAGGAGCTAATTCTAAAGGAACCGAGGTAAAACAATTTGTAGCATTGTGACATTTTAAGGGCATGCTTTGCTAGCCAATCAGCCCCCGACACTATTGTTCTTTACTTGCGAGTTCCAGACGTGCGCAATGAGGGGAATAAGAGGGAGGATCTACTTCGGGGATTGGCTAGTAACACAAACATGCACACATTGCAGATGAGACAAATAGGAATTTTGGTTGACGAGTAGAATAAGAAGAAAAAAGAGAGAGAGAGGGGGGGGGGGAAGTGAGGCAAGTTTGGGAAGGAGAAAGCAAGCCTCTTGAACAGTCTAATATATCTCTTTTTTCATTCCGTTTGAATGAATTTTTTGTACAAATCCTCATCAGAATACTGATATCACAGAGAACAGTACTTTCTGTAGCAGAGTGTGTCATGTTCAGAGAGTTTGGGTTTGTGTATTCTATTACCAGCATCACGTTTCCAACTGGACTCTCTTGGAAAAGGTAGTTAAAAGATCACCCAACAATGTATTTATATATACGATACACCTCCTCACACTCATAGTTTCAAGCAAGGACAGTACACGTAATTTAGTGCCTGTTTGAATACTGATTTTAAAAACAATTTTTTAATTTTCAGAAGAAAAAAATAAATAAAAAACCTGTTTAATAAGACTTACAACATCAACATCAACATCAACATCATCTTTAACCCAAACTAATTGGGATCGATGGTAGATAAACTCAATGATAGATACAACGAGATTTTAAAAAAAATTAAGGGAAATGGGGGAGGGGAAATAAGATAAAAGAAAATAAGGGGGAAAAGAGAGGGGGATGAAGAGGATAAGGACTAAACATGGACAATCTGGAACATAGGAACAACAACGGGTCTAACTCTTCACCCTGCATATAGCTTTTCTATATTCCGTACTAACACACCGTCCGCCAATCTATATCCCGCTCCATTAAGTCTTTTTTAACTACCTTTTCCTAGGTAAATTTTGGTCTACCTTTACCTCTCTTTGTGTCGAACTCTTGACAACAAACTTTTGTTCTTATACTACTACTACCTTTCGTCGAATATCTTCATTTCTTATCTTATCCATCCTCATATAACTACACATCCACATTAACATCCTCATTTCTACTACTCCCATTTTATGCTCACGTTGCTTATATGCTAGCCAACATTAAGTTCTATATAACATTACAGACCTTACTATTGTTCTATAGAATTTTCCTTTTAGTTTAAGGGAAATTTTGCGATCACACAAAAACATAGATACACTCCACCATTTCATCAATCCTGCTCTGTACCTATGATTTATATTCCCATCAACCTCACTACTTTTTTGCAAAATTGATCCCAAGTATCTAAAAACATATTTCTTGGGTACCTATTTAATAAGATCTATTTTATAAAAATAATTCTAAAAAATTATAATTGTTTTTTTTTATAGAATCAAATTTAGAGAGTATGTCTGAATTTTTTTTTGTTTTGTGTTTTGATTTTTAACTTTCAAAACAAAAAAATACACAGAAAAAACATTTTATTAACTATTCTACAAAAATAATTTCATGAATAAAAAAACACATAACACAATCAAACCGACCTTATTCTCCTAAATTCTAATAAAAGCATTAAGAAGATTATAAGGAATTTGTAAGAAAAGGCATACCCCCTTACTGAAAAAAAAAAACAATCTAGCAAGGCTGGCCAATCCATATCTGCTTATGCTGAAATTTATATTAAAAGTATACGGTTTTGTTAATGTGTGCCTTTAGGATACAGGGTCAGGCTACTAAACAAACCAGGGGCCTTTGTCTCGACTCGTGAAGGCCTGAGTTTACATGTCTAAAATTAGTTGTTGACACCAGACTTGAACTTGTATTAAAGCTCATTTAATATCAAGGCCTCAGGCTCCAATTTAGAAGCTCGACCTTAAAGCCTCTCAGGCTGGCTTAGTACATTATTTTTTATTTATATTTTATATTTTTTATACTATTTGTAATAGCTCTCTCTTTCTCCTCAATCCATTTCACCCCATTTTATTAGTTAAACAGACTTTTTGAATGATTTTGTTTTATATTATGTTGTTTGGATATAAATTGAATTTATGAATATTCATGGAACTACTAGTTTTGTTGATTGTATATTTTGTTTCGATAAATTTTTGTTGTCTTATTTTTTTTCAATAGGCTAACAGGTTAAACAAGGCTTTTATTTTTTGTAAATAAGTCAGGCCACAGACCGATAGTTATATTTATAACAGGTAACAGGCTTGATCAGGCTGACACATTTAAACACAGACTTAGCCTTTTAAGATCAAAGCTCGGCTCGACTCGGCCCGTTAATACCTTTAGTAATGAATAAAAACAAACTATTAAATGAGAAGTAGAAGCATTTAGTATCTTTACAATCCAAAAAACATTTAACAATTTTTATTTAAAAAATCAGTGTGAATTAATGAAGAGTAATTAATGCTTATTAACAAGTATCTCGAGAACACTGGTAAACAAAAGCCAAATGTTTAACTCTTTTTTTTTAATACATAAATATTTAACTTTTGAATATAAAGAATGCGGGCAATAAGGATTAAACTCCGAGCCTAACGTAAGAGGCTTTGATACAATACACAGTACAGCGATATAAAATAACAAAATGAATACTGAAATAAAAAAAGGAAGGCAAGCTCCTATTAGCTGTTATTTCAGCATTTAACATTGGCAGTAGTTATTGGAAAGGTATAACTACTGGCAGTAGTTATTAGCAGTAGTTGTTTCTTCAAGCAATGGTTATTGGCAAGCCAAATCATATAATCAATTGGAAAGGTAATTCAACATGCATGCCATCAATGTTTCATTTCAAGATGATGCCTAATTTCATTGTATAATAAAGAACAATCGATAAACTATGTTTCATCAAATCTAACTATTCTTTCTTTTGCTTTTGCTCTTGCTCATCAGCCTTCAATAACATCAATATTAATATTTGTTCCAGCAACCGACAGATTGCGTACGAAGTGAATAAATTAATATAAACAGCAGTATTTCCTATTCTTGCTAGAGATCATAATTTAAGATGAATTTACATACCAGTCAAAAAGTTGAGGTATGTTTCAGACAGTCAAAGTTAATAGTATGCTTTCTTAAGTTCACAAGTATTTTGATAAGCTAATATTGCAAACAAATTGATAATTTATCCATAGATTGTAACAACTAGCAGCATGGGGGGAGGAAAAGTGAAACACAGAAAGCAAGAAAAAAAATAAATATGAATCTTTATGTAGAAAGTAAAACTTAAATGTGCGTAGCACCTTTAGAATTTATGATTGTAAGTTTGTAACCTCACCAAAAGGGAAGTTTCGAACCACGTAGTCCACTACTCACAGGTGAAGGCAGTTTGAATTCTGCTTTCCTTGACTTAGTTGCTTTTCTTGGCAGTGGTTTCACTTTCACTATCAATAACTCCAAGTTACCCCAGCAAGCGAGGGGGTTAAGTATTCAACAAATCCAGGATTAAGGAGAGAACCTAAGCAATGAGGCATTAACTTGAGAATTTTTAATCGAAATTGAGCTGTGGTAAACAATTTGGCACAAAAATTCATCTTAATTGAGAATGACAGTCGTGCGCTTCAAAACCTTTAAACGAAGATACCTAAAGTGTACATCAAGAGAGCGTCAATGAACTTACATTAGCAAGCATGCTAATTAGGAGGGAAACCGACTGCAAGCAACAAGCCTTATCATCAACATTGATATTTACTTCTTTAAGAACAGAAAGGTTGCTTGCATAAAGTTGCTGAGCAGGAACACCCGAAAAATCAAAAGAACGAAGATTCGGAGTAGATACTGCTCTGTAAAAACCTTTCTGATAAACTGGGGAAGCATATATGGTAAAATCGACAAGCATGGCATTTGAAGTGCAAAGGATATGTGAATTTTACCTTATAACAAATGGACAATGACTAAAGTCTTCAGCTTAATACAGGAAGAAATGCATAGTTCCTAATATGCAAACTTATATAGGGATAGTTTAGCTTAACCTACAGATCTGAATAACAGGATATGTATTTATAGGCATACATTTAGCTTGCAAACTAAGCTGCAATCTAAACCAACTAACCAAACTCAGTTGTAACGGTTCAGAAAGTTATCATAGAAGCACGTGGGCTTAACCACCAAACTACAAAGTGAAATAACACTAATCCAGGAGGTGCCGTATAGTAGCTCTGCACCAGCTTAATAAGCTAACAATCTAAAAATATTACAAGGGAGTTTTTACTCCAATATAGGCGTAAAAAAAATAGTAGGTAGGTTTCTGGAAATCATTTTTTCGCAAAGAAATATTCTTAAATTTTCTACCATTTTCATAAGCAAATATCACAATAAACAAGGGATAATTTGTTGTGATAACTAACGAGATTTGGAGGGAGGGAGGGAGAGAAACACGGATAGAAGGAAAGATATGAATATCTACTCAAAGATTTAAATGTGCGATTCACCTTCAGCAATTTATGATAGTAATCACTGCAAATGGGGAGTTTCGAATCAAGTAATCCACTACTCCGTCAGGTACAGGTTTCAATTCTGCTTTCTTTGATTTGTAAACTCTTCCCGGCTTTTGATATGGAGGCAAAATGTTTTTCACTTTCACTATCAATGACTTCAAGTTACCAAAGCAAGGGGCTTCAGTATTCAATAAATCTGGGATGGAGGAGAGAACCTACACAATGAGGGGTCAATAAGACATATTAACATAAGAATCTTTTAAATGACAAGATTGAGGTCTGGCAAAAATTTTGGCTCAGAAAATGCATCCTAATAGAAAAACAAGAAATAATGTACTTATAACGAAATGAAGATACCCGAAGAGTACTTGAATAGAGTGTCAATGATCTCATGTTAGCAAATAGTTGCAGCCAGCTAAATAGGATAAAACCTGAACGCGAGTGACACAATGCAGCCCATTGATCAGCATCAATATTTACTTGTTTAATAGAAGAAAGATTGCTTGCAGAGATATGCTGAATGGGAACACCCGAGAAAGCAAAAGAGAAAAGATTGGGAGTTGATAGCACAATTTTGTAAGCTTGGTAAGAACGTATGGTCAAATTGACAAGTGCAGCATTTGAGATGCATAGGATTTGTGTATCCCTTATAGCACAGTTGTGAATAACCAAAGTCTTCAACTTAATACATGACGAAAACGGCTCCACCAATTCACTGTCACCAAAGGTGAAGTTACAAAGACTCAAACTTGTTAAGGCTGTCAGATTTAGAGATTTTGGAAATAACTGAGATCTGTAGGTAACTGTGAGATCAAGGGATGTTAAAGTCTGACACAAAAACAAGGAAGGTGGCAAATCAAGATCACAATCATAAGTGAGTTTTAATTGCCGGATATCATACGATAAAGCATATCTCAAAACCCTTTTCATAAGATGGGGATGAACACGGCCACTATAACTGAATTCAAGATGATGGAGTGGAACAGAGCCATCACGGATAGACAGAACCTTAGGCACAAATTGGTTGAAAAAGGTCATTGACGAAAAGTTCATGTAATGTAATATAAGCGTAGGAAGACGTTTCCAGAGACCCTTCCATCTCTTCGACAACATGCATGTTTGAATAGCATCTTTGGTTGGCACAAACGACATTAAGTGAATGAGAACGCAATCAGGCAAATCACTGAGCCTGTCTTCATTGTTCTCACTCAGCTTTGCTCTCTTCATATTGGGTTCTTCACCTTCCTTCTCTACCACTTGCACTAACAAGCATTCGAGATTAACAAATCTACACGGAAAGTGAAAAACCAAAGAATGGAAACCCTAGTTTCTCAAATCATAAGAAATAGAAATTGTTTAAGAGCGCATTTGGATCTGCCTTTGAAAAAAGAAATTTTATGGCTTTTATAGTAAGACTTTGTATATATGTTAAAATTATTTTGTTTGAATAAATTACAATGTGTAGAAAAATTATTTGGATATTAAAATTAATAAATAATTTTCATATATAAAAGGGTTTGATGTTTGTCATTTTAAATAACATAAGTTATGTCATTTTAAGAGAGAGATAGACACAGAAAAATAAAAATCATGGGAGAAAGAAAAAGGGTGATTTTTTTAATTTAAAATTTAAATAAAAAAAATTTATGTGTCTATCTCTCTTTTATAATGACATAACTTTATGTCATTTAAAATCACAAATATTTTCCCCTATATAAAATTATTAAAAAGGATAATAAAGTTATTTTATTATGCAAGATATAATCGGTCTAGCATGTTTTAAATTATTAATGGAAAACAAAGGCCTAACTTTTTTGCTTGACTTATAAACTTTGAGGATTGTGCGCCTTCGCTAATTGAACAATGCATTGTCCCACTCCCGGAGTCTCTCATATTACTGCTATGTTAAGCTAGAATGTTAAGCACAAACTATTTCCATTTTTTTTAATATAAATAAACATAAGAGGAAGATAAATAGCATTGATTACTAGTCAATTTTTTATTGACCTTGAATAATATTTTTTTTTTTTTTTTTTTTTTTTTTTTTTTGATAACAACCTTGAATAATATTTCAAATAGCTTTAAGGAGACTTGAGAAAAAAGATGTTGTCTTTCCTCATGACTCTGTAGACATGGTTCAAACTTCAAACCACCAGCTTCATATAATTTGTTTCCTTTTTTATATACAACAGTAACAACTATAAGTTAAAGTTCCCACTAAGTGGGATCCTTTGTGATATAAATCTGATTGACACAATTTTTAAACTCTAAGATGGTGAATGAAATGATATATACTTCCCCATTAACAAGTGCAAAGGCATTCTTTAATTGTTTAACTTATGATTGCGTTTTGATACAATTACATCTGGCTAAATGCCAAATGATATATACTTCGCCCTATGCCTTTTTCTTTTATCCGGTTTTCAAGTTGTGTTATCAACTCTACTAGTTTAAAAGGGAGCTATTCATACACTTACAAAAAGAAAAAGTTGACTAAGTTTTTGTATGGATAGTTCAAGGTATTATTTTCTGCATGTTGAAAGATGCACACAGATAGTGTACATTGAAAAAATAATTAAGGCTCCATCTGCTTCTTAGAGCTCGTTTGTATTGACTTCTTAAGAAAATTCTTTTTATCACTTCCTTATTTTAAAAGTACTTTATATAAAAGTTACAGTTATTTAGATTTTTAAAAAAATATTTGATTTTTGAAAAAAATATTTGGTTTTGACTTCTGCTTTTTTTAAAAGCTAAATTTTTTAGCTTCCGAAAAAAGTAGATTTTTGACTTTTTTTATAACTTATGTTTTTTTTTAAAGCAGACATCCAAACAGACTTTTTTCGAGAAGTGTTTTTTTTCTTAAAAAAAGTAGTTTTTGAAGAAAAAAAATTCATCCAAACGGGCTCTTAGTCATTTGGCTGTGTCCAATTTGATTAAATTACTTATCCCCTATTTTTGATTAATTATACTCAAATCTATAGTAATTGTAAAATGTAGTATGATGCAATCATCCAAATTTCTCACGATTTCATGCCTTCTCTTTTCCTTCACAAGGTAGCGGCGGAAGAACTTATGCTTTGTAAAGTACTTTATGAATATGAAAATGATATTGTATTGACATGTCATATTCAAACCTGCTGACTATCCAACAGTATTGTTCTTTTTTCTTTTTTTGAAAACAGCAGTATTGTTCTTGTGTGTTCTAGTCGTGCGTAATGAAAGAAATAAGAGAGAGGATCAACTTGGGGAATTGGCTAGGTAACACATTGCAGGTGAGACAGATGGAAATTTCGGTTGAAGAGTGGAATAAGAAAAAAAAAAAAGGGAAGTGAGGCACGAATGTATTAACTGAAACGGTGCGAAGGAGGAAGCAAGCCCCGTGAACAGTCTAACATATCTCTGTTTCCTTTTTCTATTTGAATGAATTTTTTGTACAAATCCTCATCAGAATACCGATATCACAATGATAATAGAAACTTTTCCAGCAGAGAGTAATGTTTAACGAGTTTGTGTATTCTGTTTCTATAATCGATATTTATTACACTTATTTATTATTCTTTATTAATAATTTTAGGATTGTTTAGTGTGTAAATAATGATTTTTTGGGTTGAATTGGATGTTAGGCTTTAATTGTGCTTAATTCATTTTTTACACTAAAATTCCAAATTTATGTTGTTCCGATATTTTGAACATAACTTTTGTTCTAGATGTTCGACTAATCCTATTTTTGTCTCATTTTGCAGATGATTCGGAGAGCCACAAATGTTATGAAGACATGAAAGTTAAATTCGGACAAGAGGATGGTCAAAATTGGAGCCAAAGTATAACATGAGTTGCTGAAATTTTATGCAATTAATTAGGCCTGATTTGTAATTAAGAGTCCAATGTATATGAGGCCCATAGTTATCATTTATGTTTTGTTTTCTTTTATTTTGGATCAGATTTATAGAGCTCGAAACCCAATTACTAGGGGTTAAAAGGCAAGATTAGGAAACCTTGTTTTTCAGTTTTATGTTGAATAATTTTATGATTCAATTTCAGTTTTCATTTTCTCTCTTCTGTTCTTCATTTTCTTCTTTTAATTTTGTTTTCTACTTAGCCATGCTAGGCTAAGCTTCTTTAATCAACCCAAGGGTTGAGGACTTCCATTGTTGAATCCTGAGAACCTGCGCCTCATCTTGAACCAATTTTGTTTCTCTTCCCTTAACTCGGGTTAAACATAACGCGATTGTGTGTGTTGAATCTAAAATCTACGATTGCACTCTAAGAAAGAGATTCAATACTAGATTTAATATTCAGGTTGATTAACTCAATGAACACAACAAGTCAAACGAGTTGATACTCTGCAATTGCACGAGTAGACGCACTGTATTGCTCAAACACGCTAGGTGAGATTGTCTAAAGTGGGATTCCTAAGCGAATGCAGGGATTCCGATTCGCTTAGGATCAACCATAATTTGGTAATTATTTTTCCAATAATGAATGTTCTTAGAATTTTAATTTTAGGATGGGTTATTTTTAAATTGATATTTCCGTTTTTAAATCTTATTTTTACCTTCCATTTTAATCGCATTGACAACACCCCCCCCCCCCCCCCCCCCCTATACTTTCTATTTTAATTGAGCAATTTAAGGCCCTTGCAAATTTTTTGAGAGAAACATTTCAGTTGTTCCTATATTACAAATCTTTGTTTTTTTATAAACTTGATTAATGTAAGTGAGATCAACGTCTCACGTCAATTTCCAGATGCCATCATGCTTGTTTCCAACTGGACTCTCTTGGAATAAGTAGTTAGATGTACACCCAACAATTGAATTATATATCTAATACACGTCCTTACGCTTGAAGTTTAAAAGCATGGACACTGCACACGTAATTTATTTTCCAAAATTCTAATAAAAGCATTAAGTCATAAGGAATTTGTAGGAAAAAGCATTCCCCTTAGGTAGTGTTTCGTTGAAGTTTTTGGTGGAGATGCCCATCTATTTGAGTTTGGGAATTGATGTTGTCTTTGTTTGGTTGAGAGTTTCTATAAATTTGTCTACCAATCTCTTTTGTCTAGCAATTGAGAATCAAGTGCAAAAATGCACAAAATGCACCATGGAAGTTTACCAACTTGAACATGGTATTGCATATATAGCTGGGCAAGTGAGAAAAAGGTGATAAAAATGATGACAATGTTATCTCTTTTAACCCAATTTTTCCTGTAAATTTTTTTTCAACCAAACAACTTTTTTTACATTTTCCTACCAAACTTACTTTCCAACCATTTCCCTATCAATCACATTTCCCTAGTATTCAAAAAATTTCTCCTCAACCAAACACCCCCTTAATGAAAAAAAAAAAAGAAAAAAAAAAAGGAAAAACTTCACAAATTCCCCTATGAGTTTTCTCAATTATCACTTACCCCCCTCACAAACTTTTTGAATCATTTACATCTTTATTTAAATTTTTTTTATCACTTACCTCCTTGTCTTAAAGTTTTTTTTATCACTTATCCCCTTCACTTAGGGGGTAAATGATAAAAAAAAATTAAGTCAAAGGGATAAATGATTTAAAATTTTGAGAAAGAGATAAATGATTATAAGGAAAGTTATAGGGGATTTTTGAAGTTTTCCCAAAAAAAAAATGTAGCAAGAGTGGCCAAACATCTCTTTAGGCTGAAATATATGTTAAAATTATGGGCTTTAATTTTCTCGGAGAAATTTTCCTACTCACACATGTTTAAGGTGGGTCCCACCATTAAGAAATAAAACAAATAAAAAAAATAAAAAAACAAACCATGTAGATCGAAATATGAGTGACATGAGAAACTATTTCCTCTAAAATTATACGGGTCTTGTTTATGTGTGCCTTTAGGACTCTGGTAAGGAATTAAAATAGAAACTATAAAATGAAAAGTAGAAGCATTTAGTATCTTTAAAATCCAAAAAGCATTTAATACAACATACACAAAGTACTGCCCAGTTCACCACCCGATATTTCAACTAGCTTCTAGTCTAATAACTAATTCAAACAAATTAAGCCAAGATCTTATATCTCAAAAAAACATAGCAAACCAATCAGTTCGGACAATCACACTGACCCCCATTTCACCGCCCAAATACTGCCCCAGTCAAATATTCACCACTTATGTCCTCAAAATGACATGTAAACTTCACCACCATTAACGTCGATGGCTGCAGTAAGGTGCAATTCAAGAAAATCAGAGTAGAGTTAAAATAAATTACTTACAAAAAAATCACTAGACGAGGAACCTAAAAATCAATAGACCTCCATTAAAGTCATGCAACATTTTAAAAAATGAAAATTTTATTTCATTATTAAATTTAAATTTGATATTTATTAACCAAGTAAACACCTCCCAACGAAAACTCCTTAACCAAAAACAATATCATTAAGTATGTCTAATGAAACTCGGGAGAGTGAATAAATAAATGCTGTTTAAGGCATGGAATGCAAGCATTATGAATTTATGACTAATGGGAACAAACCAACCCACTCAGAAACTATTTACCAAGGATGCATATCACGTTAACTAAATTTTAAGTATAACTCCCCAAGTATCCCAAATCAGCAGTGAGATGCACCCAAGCTGGAAGGTTACATATGAAACAAACCCCCACTGAATCTACACTACAATTAAGGATGCACCCAAATTAAAAAGTCAATATTTGATGGAGTTAGAGACCAACCCAGTTCCATTTTTAATAGAAGATACCATGTCCTACGTTAATTCAAGCTCTAAGAATTATTTCTTCCTCTTGAACATCAGTGATCTCTTAGACTTTGTTCCCCCCAACCATAAATTTCTTCTGAAGGGCCTAGCAATCATTACAACCAATCGCTTTACCCATAGTTTTAGGAAAGATCACATTTCAAGGAGAGGTGGTGGAAAAAAGACACATACGAAACACTATGAAGGTTTGTTTCTTAATATATCCAGAATTTTTAGTGGTAGTCACCTAAACATGAAAATCGAACGGTTTGTCACGACTCTTAAGTACAGAAACATTTGGAGTTTCCCAACACCACAAATAGATTATCAGTTTAGCACAGCTTACAGGAGCTACCCAAGTCCTACAACTGAATAAACCTAGCTTCACAATGATAGCTAAGACATCTAATGAATAATGTAATAAAAACAGCACTAGAACATCAAACATTTATCACCAAAAATATGTTACCCTACAGCAATAGATACTCACAGCATAAGATAAAAATTTGAACTGTCAAAAGCCAAAAATTTGTTTTAAATTAGATACAAAGAAAAAAAGAAAATACCTTAGATATTAAAAGAGTTGAGAGGTATTTTCTGACAGCCATCTTTTCAGAGATGCTTTCATAAATTTTCTTGAAGCTAAGAAGTTAAGAGAGAGAGAGAGAGAGAGATCACCTTTGCCAATCTATGATAGTAATCCCCGCAGATGGGGAGTTTTGAATCAGGTAATCCACTACTCCATCAGGTACAGGTGAAGACGCTTTCAATTTTGCTTTCTTTGATTTGGAAGATTTTGGTTGCTTTTCATAGGGAGGCTTCTTCACTTTCACTATCAATGACTTCAAGTTACTCAAGCAAGGGGCAGCAGTATTAGCATTCAACCAATCTGTGACTACGGAAAAAATCTACGCATCGAGAAGTAAATTAGACATATTAACATAAGAATCATTTAAATGACAAGACTGCGGTGTCAAAAATATTGGGTAAAAAATTTCATCAGGAGAGAATAATGATAATAAATAATGCACTTAAAACTAAATAAAGATACCTGAAGAGTACTTGAAGAGAGTGTTAATGTTCTTACGTTGGCAAATACATGCAGCCAACAATTTATGGTAAAAGCTGTTTCCAAGTAAGGTGTTATCCATTTACCAACATTAATATTTCTTTCTTTGATAGCTGATTCCAAGTAACATGATACCAACCGATCATCGACATCAATATTTACTTCTTTTACTAAAGAAAGAACACTGACAGAGAAAGAATGAAGGCTTCCAGAGATTTGCTGAGCAGGAATACCCGAGAAAACAAAAGAACAAAGGTTGGGAGTTGATAGCACAAGGCTGTAAGCTTGTCTTTCAAAAGCACGTACGGTCAAATTGATAAGAGTAGCATTTGAAATGCAGAGAGTTTGTGTATCCCTTACATCACAATTGTGAATGACCAAAGTCTTCAACTTAGTACATGACGTAAAGGGCTCCAGCAATTCACTGTCACCGAAGACAAAGTTATAAAGACGCAAACTTGTTAAAGCTGGCAAGTTTATAGATTTTGGAAATGAGTTAAATTTGCGGTAAACGGAAAGATCAAGTGATGTTAATGTCTGACAGAAAAATAAGCCAGGTGGCAAATCGAGATCGCAACTAACAGCGAGTTTTAATCGCTGGACATTATGAGATAAAGCATAACTCAAAACCCTTTTCACAAGTTGGGGAGTATTAATATCAGTATTTTGTTATTTTTCCTTATTTTGGTTATTTTGTTAGTTAGTGACTAGTATTCTGTTAATCAGTGAGTGATGTGTGCGTTTTGGTGACACACACTTGCACGTTCTCTTTCTGTTAGGAAAAGTTTGTTATTGGCCTTTCTGTTTTGGCCCTCTTTTTGCTTCAGGTTATATAGCCTTACATTGTATTCTTTTCTTTAATCAATGAAATGCAAATTCAGTTTTTCTTCAAGTTATGCTTCTCTAAAACTAATATGGTATCAGATGTTTTCTTCTAGCCCTTGCCTTCTCCATGGCTCGTGGCAGTAACAATACTCGTCCCCCCGACTGAGGCTTCATCCGGATCTTCTGTTTCCATGGATGATTCCTCCAGTCCTTACTTCTTGCAGAGTGGTGATCACCCGGGTTTGGTTCTTGTTACTCATACACTTTCTGGTTCAAATTTTAATTCATGGCTTCGTGCCATGACCCTTGCTCTCACTGCCAAGAATAAGCTGGCCTTTGTGGACGATTCTTTGCCTCGTCCCCCAGTTTCTGATCTTCTTTTTTCAGCCTGGAATCGTGGTAATTCCATGGTCATTTCTTGGTTGTTGAACTCAGTGAGCAAGGATATCGCCGATAGCCTTTTATATTTTTCTAATGCTTCTGAGGTCTGGTCTGATTTGAAGGCTCGTTATTCTCAAGCGAATGGGCCCAGGATTTTTCAATTGAAGCAGCAAATTTCTTCATTCTGTCAAGGTTCTCTTGATATTACCAGCTACTACACTAAGTTGAAGTCTCTTTGTGATGAGCTTCATGACTATCTGCCTCTTCCACGATGTACTTGTGGTACGCTTCGCGAGATGATTTCCAGGAATGATCAAGATCATGTTCTCCAGTTCTTAATTGGTCTAAATGATTCGTTTTCTGCTACACGTGCTCAGATTTTGCTTATTGACCCCTTGCCTCCTCTTGCCAAGGTTTTCTCTATGATCCTTCAAGAGGAACGCCAGCGTCAACTCTCTGTGTCCTTATCTGTTCCTGTTGTTCCGGACACACCATTGATGAATTCTGTTTCTGATGCTTCTCCAGCATCCATGGCCGTTGCTGCTCCACGCCGTTCACGCCCAGTGTGCACTTACTGCAATTTAACGGGTCATACCCGTGAGAAGTGCTTCAAACTTCACGGGTATCCCCCAGGTTACAAACCAAAACAGCCTAGGCCCATTCCCTATTCAGCCTCACCTCAGGCCCATACCCATCCCTCTGTTCATTGCATGACACGTAATTTCCACTTGTCATCCCCACCTTCTTCCCACCTTTCTTCCCAACCTAATTCCCAATTTCACTCTGCACCACCGACACACCTGCACCCTTCCGCTGCCGATGCCTCTCTTGCCTTCACGCCCACCCAATATAATCAGTTGCTTTCGCTTCTACATCAGAGTTCTGCTTCTTCCTCGGTTGCTTCTTCTGTTGCTGACTCGTCTCCTTCCGTGGCGAGCTTAAGTGGTAAATCTCCCCTTTCTTTTCCTTCTTCTTGCTGGATAATTGACACTGGTGCTACGCACCATGTGTGTGTGTCTCCTGATTTTTTACATGATTCTACTCCTTCTTTTTCATCTGTTGCTTTCCCTAATGGCTCATCTGCCGTTGTCTCTGCTGTTGGCTCCGTTTTGTTGTCCAACTCACTGTCTCTTCTTAATGTGCTTTGTGTTCCTACCTTCTTTTTCAACCTGTTATCCATAGGTGCATTAACCAGGGACTCTCCCATCATTGCTTATTTTTCCTCCTCTTTTTGTTTTCTTCAGGACCGTGTTTCAACTCAGATGATTGGAATTGCTAAGAGATGTGGTGATCTCTACATTTTGGATAGTAAATGTCTTCTTCCCATTGTTGATGTTCCCCCTCCCCTGTGTTTTTCCTTAACTGTTCGAGACCCCATACTATGGCATTCTCGGCTTGGTCATTTGTCTGTCAATGTTTTGAATTCAATGAAAGGTTCCCTTGGTTTTTCTGATGCTTTGCATGTTTCTCATCATTGTTCCATTTGTCCCTTAGCCAAACAAAAACGGCTTCCCTTCATTTTAAATCCTACACTTTCTGCATTGCCTTTTGATTTAGTGCATTTTGATATTTGGGGACCATTTCACACCCCATCTGTCGAAGGATCAAAATATTTTTTAACCATTGTGGATGATTGCACACGTTTCACATGGACATATTTTTTAAAAACTAAATCTGAGTTTTCTACTGTTTTTCCAGCTTTTCACACCTTAATTCATACTCAATATGGCATTCTAATTAAATCCATTAGGTGTGACAATGCTCTTGAATTCAATTTATCCTCCTTTTATTCATCTCATGGTATTCAAGTGTTTCACTCCTGTGTGAACCGTCCTCAACAGAACTCTGTTGTAGAAAGAAAGCACCAGCACCTGCTCAATGTGGCCCGTGCCTTACATTTCCAGTCCCAAGTACCCTTACCTTATTGGCAGGATTGTGTTCTTACTGCTGTCTACCTCATAAACCGCACTCCTTCCCCTCTCCTTGCTTCTAAGACACCATTTGAACTCCTTTCACATAGAGCCCCATCATATGCTCACCTTCGTGTGTTTGGCTGCCTTTGTTATAGCTCCACACTTCCTCACCACCGCCATAAATTTTCGCCCCGTGCTTCCCCTGCCATTTTTTTGGGTTATCCCACTGGTTATAAGGGATATAAACTTTTAGACATCCAATCCAACTCCATTTATATTTCCCGTGATGTAACTTTTTTTGAAAACATTTTTCCCTATACCTTCAACTTATCCTCCACATCCTTTCACACAGAATTTTTGACACTGCCACCTTCTTTGCCTCTATCTACTTCTCCTATAGCTTCTGATATTTCTCCCTCTAACCACTCCTTGAGGTCTCAAAGGCTTCGACATCCCCCTGCTAAGCTTGCTGATTATGTGTGCTCATCTTCCACTCAACACCCCCTGACCAATTTCATTTCTTATCATCGGGTGTCTCCCTTACATAAGGCCTTTGTGAATTCGGTCTCCTCTCACTTCGAGCCAACCTCTTATTCTGAGGCTTCCCAATTACATGAGTGGCAGGCAGCAATGGATTCTGAGTTATCAGCTCTTGAATTGAACAAAACATGGAATGTTGTGTCTCTTCCTAAGGACAAGCATGTTGTTGGATGTCGTTGGGTTTACAAGGTCAAATACCATTCAGACGGCTCTCTTGAACGTTACAAGGCTCGTTTGGTGGCCAAGGGGTTTACACAACAGGAAGGTATTGATTTCATGGATACTTTTTCTCCTGTTGCTAAATTAACTTCTGTCTGAATCATTCTTGCCTTGGCTGCTATTTTTAACTGGACCTTAATTAAATTGGATGTAAATAATGCTTTCCTTCATGGGGAATTGTTTGAAGAGGTTTACATGCAGTTACCTCCTGGCTATTACTCTCGGGTTTCTCCTCTTCCACCTAATGCTGTTTGTCGTCTTCATAAGTCTTTGTGTGGGCTTCGCCAAGCTTCTCGCCAATGGTTTGCTAAGTTTTCATCTACATTATTACAGCTTGGTTTTCAACAGTCCCAATCTGATAATTCCTTGTTTGTCAAGTCTGATGCTTCTTTTTTTACTGCTATTTTGGTGTATGTTGATGACATCATAGTGGCATCTAACAACCCTTCTCATGTTCAGACTCTTACTGCTGTATTAAATGATACATTTCGTCTTAAGAATCTGGGCAATTTAAAATTTTTTCTTGGTATAGAGGTAGCTCGAAGCACCAAGGGCATCACCATTTGTCAAAGACAGTATGCTCTACAAATTCTCAAGGATTCAGGTTATTTGGGTTGCAAGCCTCGAAGCACCCCTATGGATGTTGGTCTTAAACTCTCCTTAAATTCTGGGGAATTGATCCCTGACCCTGCTATCTATCGAAGGCTGATTGGTCGTCTCATTTATCTCACCATTACTCGGCCTGATCTTTCTTATGCAGTGAATCATCTTAGCCAGTTTATGGCTTCTCCTCGTCTCCCTCATTTACAGGCTGCTTATAGGTTGCTTGGTTATTTGAAACAAACAATTGGGCAGGGTCTGTTCTTCTCTTCATCTTCTCATATTCATCTCAATGCTTTTTGTGACTCAGATTGGGCAACCTGCCCTGATAGTAGACGTTCGGTTACTGGTTACTGCATTTTTATTGGTGATTCTTTGGTATCATGGAAGTCCAAGAAGCAACCGACTGTGTCTCGTTCTTCCACCGAGGCTGAGTATCGTTCCATGGCCAATGTCACTTGTGAGTTGCTGTGGATTTTATCGCTTCTTAAGGACCTTCATGTTCTTCATTCTGCTCCAGCTCATCTTTTCTGTGACAACCAGTCTGCCTTGCATCTTGCGGCCAATCCTGTTTTCCATGAACGGACAAAACACATTGAAATTGATTGTCACCTTGTTAGGGAGCACATTCTCAAGGGCCATTTGAAGACTTTTCCCATCCCTTCTAAGCAACTTGCAGACATTCTCACCAAACCCTTACTGCCTTCTCAATTTTCTGTTTTGTTATCCAAGATGGGAGTTTTGAACATTTACTCTCCATCTTGAGGGGGGCTATTAATATCAGTATTTTGTTATTTTTCCTTATTTTGGTTATTTTGTTAGTTAGTGACTAGTATTCTGTTAATCAATGAGTGATGTGTGCGTTTTGGTGACACACACTTGCACGTTCTCTTTCTGTTAGGAAAAGTTTGTTATTGGCCTTTCTGTTTTGGCCCTCTTTTTGCTTCGGGTTATATAGCCTTACATTGTATTCTTTTCTTTAATCAATGAAATGCAAATTCAGTTTTTCTTCAAGTTATGCTTCTCTAAAACTAATAGGGAGTAACACTACCATTAACATCGAAGTCAAAATGGTGGACTGGAACAGAGTAATCACGGAAAGATAGAACCTTAGGCACAAATTTGTTGAAAAGTGCCTTTAATCCGAAATGTGAGGAATGTAAAATGAGCGTAGGAAGCTGCTTCCAGAGGTTTTTCCATCTTCTTGACAACACGCAAGTTCGAACAGCGTCTTTTGTTGGTACAAATGACATCAAGTGAATGAGAACGCAATCAGTCAAATCACTGAGTCCGTCTTCATTGTTCTCACTCTGTTTTGCTCTCTTCATGTTGGGTTCTTCACTCTCATTCTCTACCACTCCCATCTCACTCGCACAAACAAGCATTCAGGATTAACAAAACTACACGGAAAGTGAAAAACCTAAGAATTGAAACTCATTATTTTCTCAAATCAAAATGAAAGTAGAAATAAAATACCTTGTGTAGTTCCTAACGCAGTGAATGCCCTCCTATTAATCAATGAAATTGAAACCCTTTTCACCCTTTCAAATCCAGTGAATGACCTCCGAAACAGGATTGTGGTTTTTATTTTTTTTCTTATTAGAACTGTTTAGTAAAGTAGTTATGAGAATGGGATAGGATGCTATAATAACCTTATTATCAATATTACTATTAATTAATTTTATTGTTGATTAATTATATTGTTATATATTTATTTTTATCTTTGTATTGTTATAATTTCTTATATTTAATACTTTATATTTATTTCTATCTTTATATGATTATAATTTTTCATATTTAATGCTTTCACTTTAAATAACCATACAAGATGAAAATAAATATAACTGTCATATTAACATAATCGATCAATGAAATTGATTAGTACTAATATTAGTAATAACATTATTTGAATGTTACAATATCCTTTCCCAGGAAAATGAATATTTTTTGTTTTTATTTTTTTAAAATTAAAAGTCAAAGTACAAAATAAAAAATAATAATTATAAAATAATTATATAATAAATCTTAATAAACGATTTTATTTTTCTAAAACCAAAAAAAAAAATTAAATTTTTTTTTCAAACATGTCCTATGCCAAACGTAACATGTCGGAACAGTGACCATTTTGCCACGCTTGGCAAAAAAATTTACCAAACTGCCACGTCAACAGTAAATTTTGCCAAAATACCGTGCGGCATATTTCGCTACACTGTGTAGTGAAATACGTTTGCAAGTAAGTTGTTACACAGTGTAGCGAAATATGCACAGTCAGCAAAAAATGACACGTGTCAAGCAGGCAGAATTCAAGCATAATTCGCTACACAGTGTACAGATTTTTGCTTGCTTGACACGTGTCATTTTTGTTGACTGTGCATTCTGACATGACATATTTCGCTACACTGTGTAGCGAATTACTTGCAAACATATTTTACTACACAGTGTAGCGAAATATGCCGCGTGGCATTTTGGCAAAATTTACTGTTGACGTGGCAGTCTAGTAAATTTTTTTGTCAAGTGTGGCAAAATAGTCGCTCTTCCTAACATGCCCCTTTAATTAAAGTGATTTTTATTAAATTTACAAAAAGAGCCAAATGCCAAACGTCATAAGCCAAAACTACAAATTTCTTGATGAATTTATCTCATATATCATTTTATAATCAGGCAATGATCAAGCCAAAAAGTCTCTTTAATTTCTTGTCTTGAAAATAATTTCCCATTTTTAAAATTAAGATCAAGGGAAAGATATACTTACCATCAAAAAAATTTATTACCCTTTCAACTAACTTAATCATCGTTGATTTCCATCAATCTAACAGTTATATTTTATTGGAAATTATTGGGTTGTACTTATTAATTAATTATCAATTCTCAAAAAATTATAATCGTTAAATTGACGAAAATCAACAATAATTAAATTAGTTATAAATGTAATAAATATTTTTGGTGATAAGTATATCTTACCCCTTATTTTGTAAAAGTTAAATGACAATAAGAATAATTTGTATTGGGATAGGTTTTGTGCTCGCTTTCAGTTATATCCGACCTTTAGATGTCATCATTATGTGTTAAACTTTCTCTTACTCTTATTTATATGGTTTAATAATTCAGCACAAGGGGATTTTGTTTATACTGTATTTAACCCTGCATTATTTTACTCTTCTTCTTCTTTTCTTTTTTTTCTTTTTTATTAAACAATTAGTTTACTCTTCTGACTTTTGGCATTTGGCTCTTTTTGTAAATTTAATTTTTTTAAAAATTAATTTGGTTAAAATCTCGTTACAATTATTTTTTATATTCCTAAGATCAATCATGTGGCACTTCACAAATTTTTGGATAAACTAAATAATGAAAGAAATTTTGATTGTATTGTTAAAAACCCTTATAAAGCTAGAGGAAAGGAACATCATAATATAAAGGGTAGAATCAACATATTTATCAAATTTTCAACAGTAGTAAGTAAGGACTTAGATGGAAAATATTATAAGAGGGTAAATAATAAAAAAGAAAAAGAAATCATGGGACATGATTCAAAGAGAATCCATGGGGGGTTTTGAACTTTTCCTCAATTAAAAATTGAATTAACGGTTATCATTTATTTATTCTTTTATCTTATATTTTTTTAATATTTTGTCTCATCATATTTGTCTCTCCGGTTAAGTAAAATAATACAGAAGAAGATACACTTCCCATATCATTTAATTAAAAACGATTCATTATTTGTATCAAAATAAATAATAATAAAAAGACTCATTATCACACTTTCCAAATTTTAACGATAAGGTATGTTGCTTGCCGTCGATTTCGTCCTAATTAGCTGGCTGCAAATGCTTGCTAGTGTAAGATAATTGATGGTCCATTTAAGTATTATTTACAAATTTTAAATTGCATCATTATCATTCTTAATTAAAAAATTAATATGCTCAATTAATAAATGAGTTAAATCTGTTGTAAAACAAAAGATCAAGAGGTGTTCAAGTCTGACAAAACAAGTTGTCAAATTAAGATCACAATTAACAGAGAATTTTAATTGTTGGACATTACGCAATACAACATATCTCAAAATCTGTTTTAGAAGTTGGGGAAAAACAGGATCGTTATATTTAAAGTCAAGAAATAGAATTAGAGCCATCACAAAAAGACATAACCTTAGATATAAATTGGTCGAGAAACGTCATTCGTTGAAATGAAAGTTTAAGATTGGTATGAGGTTTCAACATCCTCTCCCTACTACTAGACATCTAACAAGCACAGACACGTTAATTGTTGCAAAATTTGCGTGTCGGACACGTGTCGGGTGACCGACACGTTGCGACACGCGGTCAATATTTTAGGACACGTGGTCAATTTTCTGACACGTTTTTTCGACACACAATCAACTTTTTCTGACACGCGGTCAACGGTCCGACACACATCCGACACGTTTTTTTTTAGGTCTTAATTTTAATTTTATTAATTAAACATAAAAAAATAATTTATAAATCAATTTTTTTTTATATAAAATTTGACATGAAAAATTAATAAAGTACGAAAAATTATTTTTTTTATATCTGTGTTATAAAATTTGAATATTTGATTGATTATATGACTTATTATGAGCTGTTATATGTATTAAATATAAATTATATTATATATATTAAAAATATTATTTTATATTAAAACGTGTCCAACGTGTCAAAATATGACATTTTTTAAAATTGACGTGTCGGCATGTCGTGTCAGTATCCGTACATCATAGCTAGACATGCATTATGCATTTCTATTCCATCGTTCTCTCTCAACTTCTCAAAGGTTATTGGCTAGCCAAATCATATAATCAATTGGAAAGGTAATTCAACATGCACACCATTAATGTTTCATTTCAAGATGATGCCTAATTTCATTGTTTAATAAAGAACAATTCATGTACTATGTTTCATCAAATCTAACTATTCTTTCTTTTGCTTTTGCCCATCAGCCTTCAATAACATCAATATTAATATTTGTTCCAGCAACCGATAGATTGCTTTTGAAGTGAATAAATTAATATAAACAAGAGTATTTCCTAGTCTAGCTAGAGATCATAATTTAGGCTGAAATTACATGTTTCAGACAGTCAAAGTTAATAGTATGCTTTCTTAAATTCACAAGTATTTTGATAAGCTAATTTTGCAAACAAATGGATAATTTAGCCATAGATTGTAACAACCAACAGCATAGGGGGAGGAAAAGCGAAACACAGAAAGCAAGAAAAAAAATTGAATCTTTATTTAAAAAGTACAACTTAAATGTGCATAGCTCCTTTACAATTTATGACTGTACGTTTGTAACCTCACAAAAAGGGGAGTTTCGAACACTGTAGTCCACTACTCACAGGTGAAGACGGTTTGAATTCCGCTTTCCTTGACTTAGCAGCTTTTCTTGGCTTGGGGAATAGAGGTTTTACATTACCTATCAACGACTTAAGTTATGGGCCCAAGCAAGGGGGTTCAATATTCAATAAAACCAGGATCAAGAAGAGAACCTACGCAAAGAGGCATCAATTAGAGAAATTAACTTGATAATTTTTTTAATCAAAATTGAGCTATGGTAGACAATTTGGCACAAAAATGCATAAGTGAAAATGAGAATTATGCGCTTAAAACTTTTTAAACGAAGATACCTAAAGAGTACATGAAGAGAGCGTCAATGATCTTACATTAGCAAGCATGCTAATTAGGAGGGAAACTTACCGCAAGCAACATGCCTTAACATCAACATTGATATTTACTTATTTTAAGAACAGAAAGATTGCTTGCAGAAAGTTGCTGAGCAGCAACACCCGAAAAATCAAAAGAACGAAGATTTGGAGTAGGTACTGCTCTGTTAA
The DNA here is from genome assembly GCF_033153095.1 of Gastrolobium bilobum. Classification (NCBI taxonomy): domain Eukaryota; kingdom Viridiplantae; phylum Streptophyta; class Magnoliopsida; order Fabales; family Fabaceae; genus Gastrolobium; species Gastrolobium bilobum. Next base: position 433,946 of record NW_026898262.1, read on the forward strand.
AACCTTTCTGATAAACTGGGGAAGCATGTATGGTCAAATTGACAAGCATGGTGTTGCGCTAACGTTTATGCAAGTAGCGCGCAAGTATACGCTACAACAAGTAATATATGGCGTATTTGAGACCCTAGTTCTCACAAGGATCATTTGGCATTTTTGACTTGACTAAAATTTGCAATTGCTATTACTGAATCTAATCTAAAAAGAATTAAAAACAAAAATAAAATAAAAGCAAAACTAATCTAAAATAGCACTGACTGTATTTTTTTTTATAATTTTCTGAATTAATTTCTTGACCTAAAGGATGAAAAATAGTACGAAATCAATTTAAGTATCTGATGTAAAAAGATTTTTAGATAACAAAAAATTTGTAAAAGCAGAATGATGATAGAAAAATTAGAAATAAGAGGAACAGAAAAATGAGTTTGTAAAAATGTTTGGAAAAATAGGTTGAGCTTCGGTTTACCTTTCCCAACAGCAATGGAATGAATGACAATAACATATTATTAAAATTCAATTCCCAGTTAACGGATCACTTCTTGATGATTTTAATATCTTAAAATCATTTTATCCTAAACAATCATTTACACATCTCTATGCTAAATGAAGCAAGGACTCATACATTTCAAGTCCAAAATTACATGGTGACTGTCCTCGTCTCTAAGTGACAACCCTTGAATGCTCTCACAATCAAGTCCATGTGCTTAACACATTTCCAAAATTAGTCACCTCTCAATGACTACTTCCTAACATAATATCTACCATCAGGCCTCAATGACAGAATATTTCATTATAAAGCAAAGTATTAAACAACTGAGAATCAAAGTTTAACAAAAGTAATTAACAAACATCAATTATTGAGCTTTTTTTATTGTTCGGGATTAAAATGTGCCTCGTGAAAATTGTCAGGGACGAAAAAGAGTATTTACTTTATATTTTATCTTTCAGAAAAATGTAGTATTATGCAGGCATCAAAAGTTTTGTGCAGTACTTTATATTTTACTTTCAAGACTTAGATGCAGTATATTTTCCTTCACTAGGTAGCGGAAGAACTTAAAGCTATGTGCAGTACTTTATGAATATGAAAATGATATTGTATTGACATGTCATATTGAAACCTGCTGATAGTGCAATCCAACAGTATTGTTATTTAATTGTGTGTTCCAGTCGTGCGCAATGAGGGGAATAAGAAAGAGGTCAACTTGGGGAATTGGCTAGTAACACATTGCAGGCGAGACAGATGGGAATTTCAGTTGAAGAGTGAAGTAAGAAAAAAAGAAAAAGAAAAAATGAGGGGAAGTGAGTCAGATATGTATACACTGAAAGTCTGGGAAGGAGGAAACAAGCTTTTAGGGACGTTTGATTCAGGAAATTTTTTTGGAATAGTAGGAAAATGAGATAGATAGATAAATGATTGAAAAGATAGATAAAGTGAGATAGGTAGAAAAATGTAAAAAAAAGTTATTTGGTGGAGAAAAACTTTAGTGGAAAAATTAGGTAACTTTATGAAATCAACAGTGCATTAAAAGCCAGATAACCGGTTTTCCAAAAAATCCCACCTTCAAATTGGGTTTCTAAACAGTGCGGATATCTATCTTTCTCATAAATCCAGACAAATTGGATAGATGAGTTTTTGGTGAAAAACGTTGAAACAAACATGGTATTTCTAAAAGTCATACTTGAGAAACATAGATATTCTCTAAAAATCTTCCAACCAAACACGACCTTATCTTCTTCTGTTTGAATGAATTTTTTTGTACAAATCCTCATCCTAATACTGATAACAGTACTTTTTGTAGCAGAGGCAAGTTCAGCGAGTTTGTGTATTCTGTTTCCAGATGCCATCATGTTTCCAACTGTAATCTATTGGAATAAGTTGTTAAATGGACACCCAACTATTGATTTATATATCTGATACACCTCCTCACGCTTGAGGTTTGAATCATGGACACAGGACACGTAATTTATTTTCCTAAATTTTGATAAAAGCATTAAGTCATAAGGAATTTGTGGGAAAAAGCATTCCCCTTAATGAAAATCAAAAAAATAAATTAAAAAATGGAGCAAGGATGGCTAATCCATATCCGTTTAGGGTGAAATTTATATTAAAATTGTACGGGTTTTGTTTTTGTCTGCCTTTAGGACTCTGGTAAAGGAATTAAAATAGAAACTATTCAATGAAAAGTAGAAGCATAAATCTGGATTATCTTCCCTTGATCAATGAGTGAGAAAGCAAGAGACATTTAGCATCTTTAAAATCCAAAAAGCATTTAATACAACTAACAAAGTACTGCCCAGTTCACCACCCAATATTTCAACTAGCTTCTGGTCTAATTCAAACAAATTAAGACAAGATCTTATATCTCAGCAAAACATTGCAAACCAATCAGTTCGGACAATCACACTAACTCCCATTTCACCGCCCAAATACTGCCCAGTCAAATATTCACCAGTTATATCCTCAAAATGGCATGTAAACTTCAACAAAACAAACGTCGATGGCTGCAGTACGATGCAATTCAAGAAAATAAGAGAAGAGTTAAAATAAATCCATCAATTACAAAAAAATCATTAGACGAAAATAAAGGAACCTAAAAATCAATAGACAACCATTAAAGTCAAGCAACCTTTTAAAAAATGAAAATTTAATTCCTTATTAAATTTAAATTTAATATTTGTTAACCAAGTAAACACCTCCCAATGAAAACTCCTTAACCAAAAACAAAATTATTAAGTATATGTGTATTGAAACTCGGGAGAGAGAATATATAAATGCAGTTTAAGGCATGGATTGCAAGCATTAAGAATTTATGACTAATGGGAACAAACCAACCCACTCAGAAACTATTTACCAAGGATGCATATTACATTAACTAAAATTTAAGTACCCACTAGGATTAATTTTGTATTCAATCACAAGTATTGTAAGAATATATGCCGTGCATATCTTAAGTATAACCCCCCAAATACCCCTAATCAGCAGTGAGATGCACCCAAGCTGGAAGGTTACACATTAACAAACCCCCACTGAATCTACACTACGATTAAGGATGCACCCAAATTGAAAAGTCAATATTTGATGGAGTTAGAGACCAACCCGATTCCATTTTTTAATGTAAGATATCATGTCCTACGTTTCTTCAGGCTCTAAAATTATTTCTTTGTCTTGAACATCACTGACCTCTTAGACTTTGCTTCCACCAACCATAAATTTCTTCTGAAGGGATTAGCAATCATTACAACCAATCACTTACCTATAGTTTTAGAAAAGATCACATTTCAAGAAGAGAAGGTGGAAAAACGACACATAACTAAGAAGTTTTGTTTGTTAATATATCCAGAATTTTTAGTGGTATTCACCTAAACATGAAAATTGAACGGTTTGTCATAACTCTTGAGTACAGAAACATTTGGAGTTTTCCAACACCACAAATAGATTATCTGGTCAGCTCAGCTTACAGGAGCTACTCAAACAAGCAATTAAGTTCTACAACTAAATAAACTTAGCTTCACAATGATAGCTAAGACATCTAATGAATAGTGTAATACAAACAGCACTACAACATTTATCACCAACAATATGTTACCCTACAGCAATAGATACTCACAGCTTAAGATAAAAATTTGTACTGACAAAAGTCGATAATTTGTTCTAAATTAGATACAAGGAAACAAAGAAAATATCTTGGATATTAAAAAATGTTAAGAGGTATTTTTCTGGCAGCCATTTTTTCAGAGATGCTTTCTTAAATTTTCTTCTAACTAACAAGTAAAGAGAGAGAAAGAGAGAGGAGGGGGCGAGGGGGAACAAAGAAAGAAGGAAAAAGAATGAATCTCTACTCAAAGGACTTAAATGTGCCTATCACCTTTGCAAATCTATGATGGTAACCCGCGCAGATGAGGAGTTTTGAATCAGGTAATCCACTACACCCTCAGGCACAGGAGAATACGGTTTCAATTTTGCTTTCCTTGATTTGGAAGCTTTTCGTGGCTTTTGATAGGGAGGCTCCTTCACTTTCACTATCAATGACTTCAAGTTACTCAAGCAAGGGGCGGAAGTATTAGTATTCAACCAATCTGTGACTAGGGAGAAAATCTACCGAACGAGAGATAAATTAGACGTATTAACATAAGAATCATTTAAATGACAAGATTGCAGTGTCAAAAATATTGGGTAAAAAATTTCACCAGGAGAGAATAATGATAATAAATAATGTACTTAAAAACTAAATAAAGATACCTGAAGAGTACTTGAAGAGAGTGTTAATGTTCTTACGTTGGCAAATGTATGCAGCCAACAATTCATGGTAAAAGCTGTTTCCAAGTAAGATGTTGCCCATTCACCAACATTAATATTTCCTCCTTTGAAAGCTGATTCCAAGTAACGTGATACGAACCAATTATCAACATCAATATTTACTTCTTTAACTAAAGAAAGAACGCTGACGGAGAAAGAGATTTGCTGAGCAGGAATACCCGAGAAAACAAAAGAACAAAGGTTGGGAGTTGATAGCACAAGGCTGTAAGCTTGACTTATAATAGAACATACAGTCATATTGACAAGAGTGGCATTTGAAATGCAAAGAGTTTGTGTATCCCTTACATCACAATTGTCAATGACCAAAGTCTTCATCTTAGTACATGACGAAAAGGGCTCCAGCAATTCACCGTCACCGAAGACAAAGTTATGAAGACGCAAACTAGTTAAAGCTGGCAAGTTCAGAGATTTTGGAAGTGAGTTAAATCTGCTGTTAACGGAAAGATCAAGTGATGTTAATGTCTGACAGAAAAATAAGCTACGTGGCAAATCGAGATCACAATCAACAGAGAGTTTTAATTGCTGGACATTATGCGATAAAGCATATCTCAAAACCCTTTTCACAAGTTGGGGAGGAACACGACCACTAACATCGAAGTCAAAATGGTGGACTGGAACAGAGTAATCACGGAAAGAGAGAACCCTAGGCACAAATTTGTAGAAAAGTGCCTTTAATCCGAAATGTGAGGAATGTAAAATGAGCGAAGGAAGCTGCTTCCAGAGGTTTTTCCATCTTCTTGACAACACGCAAGTTCGAATAGCGTCTTTTGTTGGTACAAATGACATCAAGTGAATGAGAACGCAATCAGGCAAATCACTGAGCCTGTCTTCATTGTTCTCACTCTGTTTTGCTCTCTTCATGTTGGGTTCTTCACTCTCATTCTCTACCACTCCCATCTCACTCGCACAAACCAGCATTCAAGATTAACAAATCTACACGGAAAGTGAAAAACCTAAGAATTGAAACTCATTATTTTCTCAAATCAAAATGAAAGTATAAATAAAATACCTTTGAGTAGCTCCAAACGCAGTAAATGCTCTCCAGAACCTAATTTTTTTTTTTTCTTACTCAAAGAAATTGAAAGCCTTTTCTACCTTTCAAATCCAGTGAATAACCTTCGAATTCCGAAACCTAATTTTTTAAAAAACCTAAAGAAATCGAAACCCTTATCTACTTTTCTTGCCCTTCATTTTAGCCGGAAGAGAAGCTTAAAAATCGGTCCGGTTTATTTTAACAAAAGATTTAAAAAATAGTAACTGCCCTTCTTGGGCTACTCCCGTGTGTGAAATTAGGCCCCAACAGCGTTATGCATTATGCATTATGCTTTTCCATTCCACCACTCTCTGAACTTCTCTTCATTACACAACTACCCACTAAACATAGCATCACACCATTAATCACTTGTTAAACTACCCACTATGCATTTCCTATATGCTAAAATAAGGTCATTCCATCTTCTAGACATGATGCAAATTTGAACAATATCTTTTGTTAGCGTAAATGACACTAAATGAATGAGAATACAATCCGACTAATCACTTTCATTGTTCTCTTCTCACCATTCTTTATTCAACTTCATATTGGGTTCTTCAGTATCATTCTTCACCATTCCTATCTCAACTCTTAGAAATACGGGATAAGGAATTATAGTGAAGCAATATGTTTTCGAGATTTTGGGAACAAGGAAACATATCCCTGTTTTTTCCTTTTCTGTTTCAATGAATTTTTGTACAATGCTTCGTCCGAATACTGATATCATCATAATTCTGTATACTGATAGCATGGACTGTGCACACGTACATTTTAACTTTATGCTGATTTTTTTTTTTTTTTTTAATTCTGATAAAAGCATTAAGAAGATTACGAGGAATTTGTAGGTTAAGGCATTCTCCACGATGAAAATCAAAGAAAAAAAAAATCATTCGAGCAAGGCTGGCCCATAAGTCAAAGAAAAAAAGAAAGAAAGACAATACTGAAACAATTTTCTACAACGAATTACCAAAACCTAGCAATTAATCGAGTGGAATTGAATAGAACAAAATGGAAGAAGAAATAGAAATTCCTTGGGCTTCTCATTTTCAATTAGCTCACACGCAAACGTGTGTGTAGATCTCCAAACCCAATCCATACAAAGATAGTTAAAGGTATCATTAAAACGAAATAAGTAACAAATTACAATCCCTTAAAATTACAAAAATATATCAATAATAAAAGTAATCATAAACAAATGTTTCAAATACATCATGAGATAGGGGTGTAGGAAGGGGAAAAGGATGGGGATGGGGATGAATCATCTCCAGGTAAAGAAGACTCTACAGAGTCTTCTTCTTCTTCCTCTTTCTCTGCTTCTTCTTCTCCTTCTCCTTCTCCTTCTCCTTCTCCATCTTTTCCAGCTTCAACTTATTATCCATATGTTCCATTTTCTCCTTTAGCTCCTGCAGGTCGGCCTCAAATTTAGACATCACCGTTTGCATCATATTATCCATATGTTCCCTTTTCTCCTTTAGCTCCTGCAGGTCGGCCTCAAATTTAGAAATCACCGTTCGCATTTCGGCGAGTTCATCTGCAAATACATCATGACTTAGGTCAATTATTTTGTATTTAATTTAAATGGACTAGGGAGTGAAAAATTTAAACAATAAACTGTATGCCTTTACCTTCATAAACACCTGCAAGCTGGCTGGACGGAAGCTTGGTACTCTTCAAGTAGCTGACAAATGCTCCGTTTGGGATAAAGGTATTGTTAATGTTACTTAAATTTAAATTTTATATTTATTAACCAAGTAAAGACCTCCCAATGAAAACTCCTTAACCAAAAACAAAATTAAGAATATCTATTAAAACTCCGGGAGAGAGCATACAAAAATGCAGTTTAAGGCATGGATTGCAGGCATTATGACTAATGGGAACAAACCAACCACTCAAACTATTTACCAAGGATGCATATCACATTAACTAAATTTTAAGTACCCACTAGCATTAACTTTGTATTCAATCACATGTATCACAAGAAGATATGTCGTGCATATCTTAAGTATAACTCCCCAAAGTATCCCTAATCAGCAGTGAGAAACAAACCCCCACTGAATCTTCACTACAATTAAGGATTCATCCAAATTAAAAATTCAATATTTCATGGAATTAGAGACCAACCCAATCCAGATTTTTTATATAGAAGATATCATGTCCTACGTTTCCTCAGGCTTGAAGAATTATTTCTTCCTCTTGAACATCACTGACCTCTTAGACTTTGTTTCCCCCAACCATAAATTTCTTCTGAAGGGACTAGCTAGCAATCATTACAACCAATAACTTACCCATAGTTTTAGAAAGATCACATTTCAAGAAGAGCAGCTGGAAAAAAGACACAAACACACACACATACAAAACACTACCGGGGCGGGGGAGACAAAGTAACTAGTAAGAAAGAAAAAAAATGAATCTCTGCTCAAAGGACTCAAATGTGCTTATCACCTTTGAGAATCTATGATAGTAATCCCCACAGATGGGGAGTCTTGAATCAGGTAATCCACTACTTCTTCAGGTACAGGTGAATACGGTTTCAATTGTGCTTTCCTTGATTTGGAAGCTTTTTGTGGCTTTTGATAGGGAGGCTTCTTCACTTTCACTATCAATGACATCAATTTACTCATGGAAGGGGCCATCTTCACATAATCTGAGATTATGGAGAAAATCTATGCAACAAGAGAATTTAATGACAAGATTGCGGTATAAAAAATATTGGGTAAAAAATTTCATCAGGAGAGAATAATGAAAATGAATAATGCACTTAAAACTATAAAGATACCTGAAGAGTACTTGAAGAGAGTGTTAATGTTGTTACGTTGGCAAATACTTGCAGCCAACAATTCATGGTAAAAGCTGTTTCCAGGTAAGGGGATTCATCAACATTAATATTTTCTTCTTTAAGAGCTACTGATTCCAAGTAACTTGATACGAACCAATCGTCGACATCAATATTTACTTCTTTAACTAAAGAAAGAACGCTGAGAGACCAAGAATGAAGGCTACCAGAGATTTGCTGGGCAGGAACACCCGAGAAAACAAAAGAGCAAAGGTTGGGAGTTGATAGCACAAGGCTGTAAGCTTGGTGGGTACTATCATGTACGGTCAAATTGACAAGAGTAGCATTTGAAATGCAGAGCGTTTGTGTATCCATTACATCACAATTGTGAATGACCAAAGTCATCAACTTAGTACATGACGAAAAGGGTTCCAGCAATTCACTGTCACCAAAGACGAAGTTATAAAGACGCAAACTAGTTAAAGCTGGCAAGTTCAGAGACGTTGGAAATGAGTTAAATCTGTTGAAAACTGAAAGATCAAGTGATGTTAATGTCTGACAGAAAAACAAGCCAGGTGGCAAATAGATATTACAATTAACAGCGAGTTTTAATCGCTGGACATTATGCGATAAAACATAACTCAAAAAACTTTTCACAAGTTGGGGAGGAACACGCCAATTAGCATAGAAGTCAAAATGGTGGACTGGAACAGAGTCATCACGGAAAGATAGAACCTTTGGCACAAATTTGTTGAAAAGTGCCTTTAATCCGAAATGTGAGGAATGTAAAATGAGCGTAGGAAGCCGCTTCCAGAGGTTTTTCCATCTTCTTGACAACACGCAAGTTCGAACAGCGTCTTTTGTTGGTACAAATGACATCAAGTGAATGAGGACGCAATCAGGCAAATCACTGAGCCTGTCTTCATTGTTCTCACTCTGCTTTGCTCTCTTCACGTTGGGTTCTTCAATCTCATTCTCTACCACTTCTCCCATCTTACTCGCACAAACCAGAATTCGAGATTAACAAATCTACACGGAAAGTGAAAAACCTAAGAATGGAAACTCGGTATTTTCTCAAATCAAAATGAAAGTAGAAATAAAATACCTTGTGCAGCTCTAAACGCAGTGAATTCCATTCAGAACCTAATTTTTTTTTCTTACTCAAAGAAATTGAAAGCCATTTCTACCTTTCAAATCCAGTGCATGACCTCCGTAACCTAATTTTTTTAAAACCGAAAGAAATTGAAACCCCGATCTACTTTAACAAAAGATTCAAAAAGTATAACTATCCTTCTTGGGCTATTCACGTGTGTAAATTTAGGCCCAACAGCTCCATTAATACAAATAAAAAATAAAAAATTATTTACTCTCCTCCTGTCGCAATTAAATTAATTTGTAAGTTGTAACCCAAGCTCACACGTTAACCAACATATTGATTAACCCTTTTAAGTTTGGGCAATATTACTCTTATGCAATAGGAACTTTTTTTATCTTATATCCATACATTGATACTTGTGCCAATTATTTTTTATTATTTTTTTTTCTATTGGGTCCCACTTTAAATTGAGTGTGTAGGAGATAACAAAATTTTTATGTGACATGAGACTACAATTACCCATAAAAGGGTTTTATTAATCTCATATTAAATGAGATAGTTATCTCATGTCATAGAGACAAACTAGTAGACTCCACCATCTGAAAAAATAAAAGAAAAGAAAAGAAAAAAGGTGACACAGTTATCGAAGAGTATGTAAGAGAGAAAACTTGTCTCATGTGACATGAGAATAGTTTTTCCCTTTAAGTTTTACCTTCAATGCTTCAGGCAAATGCTTGCGAATATAAGATTATTGATTGTCCCTTCAAGTATTTTTTAAAAAGTTTTAAGCGCCTTATTATCATTCTCACTTAAGAATTATTATGCTCATTTCATAAATGAGTTAAATCTGTTGTAAAATAAAAGTTCAAGAGATGTGCTAGTTTGAAAGAAAAAAAAAAAAGTTGGCAAATTAAGATCGCAATTAACACAATTTTAATTGTTGGACATTATGCCATGGAACATATCTCAAAATCTGTTTTAGAAGTTGGGGAGAAACAAGATCATTACATGATAAGTCAAGATGCCGAGTGAAATAGAATTATTGAGCCATAAGAAAAGACATAACCTTAAATATAAATTCGTTGAGAAGTGTCATTTGTCGAAAATGGAAGTTTTAAGATTTTTAGGGGGCGTTTGGTTGAAGAGAAATTTGTATGAATAATAAGGAAATGTGATTAGTAGGAAAATGGTTGGAAAGTGAGTTTGATAGGAAAATATAAAAATAGTTGTTTAGTTAAGAAAAGTTTTACCGGAGAAATTAGATAACTTTTGTAAAGTCTATGTTTGGCTTTTGGTTAAATATAGATGGGAAAAAAATGTGCAATTACCAAAATAACCTTGCTTTTAGTTATTCATTTACTTAATTATTTTATTTTATTTTATTTTTTTTATTATTAGAACCACCGCTCCAACAGCCACCGGCCACCAAGAACCCATCGATCCACATCACCTAACCAAACACATCCCTCCCACCCATCTTCTCCAGCCTAGCCACCGATCCAGAAACCATCACCGCCCCTTTTCTTCTCCATCTCAACCGAGCCACCGGTTCTCTTTCTTCCATAACTCACTGATCCAGTCCAAGAACTGGTAACCAACAGCCAACCACAAAACCCACAGCACTCCAAAAGCCATCATTTCATTTTTTTTAACACAACCCACAACCAAGCTCCACCGTCAACCTCTCTTCATCACCATCCTTTTTTTTTCCACCACACACCATCTTCATCGCCCCATAACCCAAACCGAGCTACCAACCCCAGCCATTCAGCCCCCAAACCACCATCGAATCTCCTTCCTTCCCCAAATCACCATCACAAACCAACTCCCCATCTTCAACCTTTCCCAAATCGAACCCCCGATCCACAGCCGAACCACCATAACCCCCTATTCCAGCATCACGTCCATATGTAAAACCAAATAGAGGGCACACTCGTCATTTGGGTATTAAACATTCTGACCAAATAGATAACAAAAGCGCAATACCACATACCAAAAGAGTATCTTTCGCCGCCATTTTGCATAGAAATAGATATGCAAATCAATTTCATAGCATAATGCTTTACATAGCCAAAATTAGAAAATCCTTCAACCAAACATAGTAACCTCAAAATCCCACTTCACATTTCGCCAGCTTTTTATTCAAAATCGTCCAACCAAACGCCCCCTTAAGGTTTCAACTTTCTCTCCGGCATTATGCATTTCCATTCCACAACTCTCTCAATTTTTCTCGAGTACACTAACTATCTACTAAGCATAACATCACACCACTACACTTTATAAACCACTCACTATACGCACAACCTCGCTAACAGCTACTGCTTTTCATCTATATATAACTCCTAAAGCAAATGAGGTGACAATCTCTTCATCATTTACAAAGTTTACCAGTATGGTCTATGGTTGCAACATTATTTAAGTAAGTTTCATTCACTTTTTTATGTATTACATGAGACAACTTGTCTGATACATCATACAACATGAGAAAAAATAATCCCTAGAACATAATACTGACATATTATTAATTTATATCGAATAATATATAATCAATTATATATCAAGGGGATTTTTACTAACATTTTCAGGTTTCCAACGGCATCAAGATTGATTTATGGTAATATACGTCTGTCGAGAGTGAAAAGTTAAGGACAACAAAGCAACAAAATTGAGAAGATGTATTGCCGTGCAGTAATTTGTAGGATTTGATTCACATTTGGTTAACATATTATATTATATTAATTACCAACAAAATTTCACTATGTATATCTTTCTAACGAGAATTCTTTGCAGCTCTTTGAAAATTTAAGAGAAATTATAACACTTACTACATTTTCAAATATAATAATAAATCAATAATGAACATGATCACACAATAAATGTGGATCCTGAGGACGTGCATTAGCTCATCCATCAATGCAGGGCAGAATAATGGGCGCTAGGAAGTATGAACGGAAAATCACGTTACTCCCTCCAAGTGATCATACATAAAGTTTTCAGCTACGGTATTCTAAACAGACCAAAGTCTTGATTTTTATTTTTGTTTTCCCTTGTTTTTTTTTCCTCACATGATATAAAAATCAAAACACCACCTGTAGGAAACCTATGGCCAAAACATGGCAATCTGCACGAAGGTGGAGACTCCAAGCTGCATCATATTTCTCTCCCCATTTAATCTAAAAAGTCCAAGCTGCATCATGTTTCACTCCCCATTTAGCAAGGAAGTCTGCACATTAATAAATTCCCAAAATTGTTACAGAGAGCTCTATATATAGAGCTATAGGCTGACTCAGCAATGAGTCGGAATCATAACCATACAGCAACTACTCGAACAGACTAAAATAACGAAATGGAGAGAGGATCTAGTTCAGACAACAGCACAATAGAGGCAATGAGCTGAAGCTGTACGTGAAGCAAACATGCTAATGCATGCTATACACTAAGTCACTAATACAACCCCTCAAACTCACTGGTTACGCAAAGGCAGTGCTGAATCCATAACACTGAGTTTGGATCATAGGTAAATATACTTGAGGACAGGACCTAGGGCCATAGTGAGAGTATCAACAATCTGATCTACTGTTAGAATGTGAGAAACAAGTAACTCCTTAGCAATAATATGTTCACGAACAAAAAAATATGTCAAGCTCCAATATTTGGTGCAGGCATGAAGAACCAGAATATGAGAAAGAGCCACTGTGTTGCAACTATCACATAGCACTTAGGTGTAGACAAAAGAACGTGAAATTCATAAGGCAAAGACTAAATCCAAAGAATTTCAGCACAAATGATGGCAAGGCTGCGATATTCAGCCTCTGTACTGGATCTAGCAACTAAAGTTTGCTCTATAGACTACCAAGAAACTAGATTATGTCCCAAAATGAGACACGCTCCTGACTTAGAGCATCTATCATATTTTTATACATGCACCTTTCAAGTAGTCGTCAACTGCTTTATGATGGAGGAAGACCATATTTTACCAATCGGCAGTGTGCTAATAGAAATATTGCTTTGACTGTTTGGAGGCCTACTTTCAGGGAAGCAAAGCGTGTATATAGCCAGATGACCCAAGTATCATATGAAGCAGATGAGAAGGAAATTGTACAAAGCAATCAAGAGTACATAGTATCAATTGACATTGCTACAAGAAATGGCAGCCCACCCTCCTGCAAAGGGGACATGGCTGAGTTGGATGACAAAGCTCAAGCTGAAGCTTGTTCAAGTAAACAAAATGATAAACTCCCCAAGGCTGAAATAAAATCACACAAGAAAGCCAAAAGGACGGAAAGAACGAAAGGATTTTCCTTTCTAAAAAAGGTAACAATGGTAAGGTGGGAGTTTGTGCTGCTAGAGGTGCTAATCTTTTTTTCAGTTTTGCAGCCGAAATATTGAGTACAAGGATATTTGGAAGAACAAAGGAACAACGCTATCAGGCTTCTTACAGCTTATTATTCACTCACTTGATCTGCTAATTTTTGTGGCTGGAATATTCCTACAAGGGGTATGCAAAAATCTGGTGAATTGGCTTGGAATGATATAATTGCTGGTGTCGGTTTGAGTATGGAATCAAATGCTTTTCTTGTCCTTGTAATTCATGTGTCAAATGTCTCAATTTTAGTCGATAAAACCAGAGACCCAGTTTGGGGGGCTGTTTGACGCATTGATAGTAACAAAGGAAATGTTTAGCACTGCTGCTTATGTTTGTACCATAGTTTTGTTTGGGCTAATAGCTATTGAGATTGGCATGATGTATCTTCTTGCTGGCATCGATTTGATGATAACTTCATTCCAACTCTATCTCGGGTTAGTCCCACTCAACCTTGGAAATACTAGAATACCCAGACAGCACTGGGTCCGTGGGTTCAGCCTTCGCAGTCATCTCTGTCCAATACTCCAGGACCAGTCTACAATCTATGTGGATTACCTTCACCCCCACAAGTCCATTCACCCAGTCTTCCAACTCACTCTCCTGCACAAACAAAACTTAATTCTAACTCCACCACATCTTCTTCCACTAGTTCTAATTCTGCTCAAAGTGTACACAATAATTCTCCTCACTCCAGCACTTCTCCTCTCCCTTCCATCACAACATTGTTATGTTTTTGAGAAAGCAAATATAAACAATAAGAACGTGGAAGATTAAGAAATCAATAGTTGCATTTGAAAATCAATCACTTTGCAATAAAAATAATTTGTTCTCATGTCACATGATTAAGTTTTAATGTAAAATTTCAGCATGTAAATCCTTTAGAATGACTTGCATTATGAAAACGAAACGAAAAAGTAAGAGATTTGAAAGGGAAAACTCCAGTATTCCCTTTGCCAAAGATCACAAGTTATAATACCTTTTACATCATCACCAACAACCCAATAACTAAATACATGCAACTGAACATTTACACATGAATTCATTTAACTCCTACTATTCCAAAAAAATTATTGAGTATTCTGGGTGTTTGAATAGCTGATCATTGCCCTAAATCTAACCAAATGTTGTCCAATATCACACAACTAAAACAAAGGATACTCAAAAGTAACTAAAATGAACATTAGAGTGCCTAAGTTCTAGTTTTATTTTAAAATCGGATTAGAATGATTTGCAAGCAAAACAACATGCACCACTTACTACTCCCAATATGCGAACAAAAGCCACTTAAAACTTTGGTTTCAATGCAGATTTACAGTTTACCTGCTTCCCATTTTCCATCAACAGTCCTTCTCTTCAAGCATGAGTTATTGACTAAGCAAATCACATACTCAACTAGAAACAATATTACACATCAAAATGATTGTCACTTAGTATTTGCTGTGATTCAAGATGCACCAAACAAATATATTTATTTTTTCCATGGGGTACCAATTCCGATGCATACAAAGATTCTAGTTTCTACATTTACAATGTGTTTCCCTACCCAAGAGACTCATATTCTATCCACTAAAAATTAGTTACACCCAGAGAGACCAAGGGAGACAGAAACATAAAGGAAGCAAAAACCAAACTAATCACAATAATCTCTCTTTATAAAGTTGAATGCACACTTCACCTAGGGCAATCTATGAAGTCAACTTCTGCTGAAGGCGAGTTTTGAAGCAAGAAGTCCACTATTCCATACGGTATAGGTGGAGATGGTTCCAATTCTGCTTTCCGCGACTTGCCAGCTCTCAGTGCCATGGAAAATATAGGTGAAAGTGATTTCAGTTTGACTTTCAATGACTTCAAGTTACCCAAGCCAGGGAGTTTAATCTTCAATAACTCAGGAATTAAGTAGAGAACCTAAGCAACAAGGGATAAGTGAAAATGCACTTCAATTGAGTTTTGAAAAAAATTTGAAATAAAAAAGCATCTCAAGAAGAAAGTAAAAACAAAGCCTAAAAACATGCTAAGTTAAAATACCTGAAGAGTACTTGCAGAGACTGTCAATGATTTTATATTAGCAAGCTCTAGCAGCCAGCTAAACAAGATCAAAGGAGACTCCATGGAAGTTGACCAGATTTCAGCATCAATATTCACTTGTTCAAGAGAAGAAAGATTTCCCCCAGAGAGTTGCTGATAAGGAATACCAGTAAAGGAAAAAGTACGAAGATTTGGTGTAGATAGCACAATTTTGTAAAAGTCCTTAGAATGATCAGAATGCATAGTGAAATTGACAAGCGTGGAACTTGATATGCAGAGGATTTTAGCATCCCTAACAGTACAATGGTCAATGATCAAATCCCTCAACTTGTTACATGCCGAAAAGGGCTCAGCTCGGTCATTGTCACTTGCGCAAAATGTGAAATGCTGCAGATGCAAGCTTGTCAATGCTGCTAAACTAAGAGATTTGGGAAACAATGTGCTTCCATAAATATAACCTCTAGGGCAAACTGAAAGCTTGAGAGATGTTAAAGTATGGCATGAAAAGATGCAAGGCGGAATGTGATCAATATCACACTTGACAGAGATTCCCAATTGCTGGACATTATGTGAAATAGCATATTTTACAATCCTTTTAAGAAGATGAGGCTCAATACAACCGTGACGCTCGAAATCAAGATTAAGCAGTGCAATTGAGCCATCGCGAAGGGTTAGAAGCCTGGACACGAATTTGGTGAAACTCTTGAAAGTCCAAAAGTCTGAGGAATGTAACGTTAGTGTCGAGAGAAGTTTCCAAAGGTCCTTCCATCTGTTCGATAATACGCATGTTCTAACGGCGTCTTTGGCGTTCAGAAATGCCAATATGTGAAGAAGAACGCAATCGGGTAAATCACTTAGCCTATCTTCCTTTTTACTCTCACTATTCCTTCCTCTCTTCATCTTCCGCGGAATCATTATGCGATTATCAATTCTACAGCTGTTTTTCGAAATTAATCGAAGTCGTATAGTCTGCGATTGCAATCGATAAAACCTAGAAAAATTTAGGATGATAATTTAGGAATAATAGACAACGAAATTCAATTGGGAAATGAGAAATACCTTTGGTGATTGAGTAGTGACTTCAGATGATTTACAGATTGGGAGCGAAATGGATGGATATAAACCCTACTTTCTTTGTGCTTGGGGAAGGTAAGGAATAAATCAGGCTTTTAATCCATAAACAGCAAGATAAGAATTTATAGAGTTTATTTTTTTTTTATTATTTATCAATTTAATGTGGGAAAAAAAACGTGTGCAATGTCGTTTAATTTTTTAAATTTTTTTTTTTTATCAATCTAACTTGAATGTGGCAGGATGATCTTACACTGCTGTAAGAATAATAAGTCTTACATCAGATCTTAACCGTTGATTTACGTGCATCTAATGGTTAAGATTTATTGTGTCTCATTAATCAATCAATCATTAATTCCCATTAAATTTTAACCGTTAGATGCACGAAAATCAACGATTAAGATTTAATGTAAAAATTATTATTCTTACATCGGTGAAAATTAATCTTATCCCAACTTGAATATAATGTGGGCAATGTTATTAAATTGGATTACGATTTTAAAAGACTGTTGCGAGATAAAAAAAAAATTATAGATTTCAAAAAATCATCTAGAATTGTAGTAATTTTAAATATTTTTTTTAAAAAAATTTACAATAAAATTTTTATAAATTTGAATTTTAAAATATTTTAATAAAATTTATAAAATTTGAAAGTACAATATGAATTTATAATATTTAAAAAAACTTCATGAATTTTTAATAAATATTCAAAGGTAATTCTCAAAAAGGATAATCAAATCAAAAATTTATACGCATAAAATTTAATTGGGAAATGAGAAATACCTTTGGTGATTGAGTAGTGACTTCAGATGATTTACAGATTGGGAGCGAAATGGATGGATATAAACCCTACTTTCTTTGTGCTTGGCGTAAGGAATAGATCAGGCTTTTCAATCCATAAATAGCAAGATAAGATATTATAGAGTTTATTTTTTTTAATTATTTATCAATTTAATGTAGGGAAAAAAAAACGTGTGCAATGTCGTTTAATTTTTTTTAAAAAAAATTATTTATCAATCTAACTTGAATGGAGCAGGATCATCTTACACCGGTGCAAGAATAATAAGTCTTACATCAGATCTTAACCGATGATTTACGTGCATCTAATGGTTAAGATTTATTGTGTCTCATTAATTAATCAATAATTAATTTTCATTAAATTTTAACCGTTAAATGCACGAAAAATCGAAAATCAACGGTTAAGATTTGGTGTAAGAATTATTATTCTTACCCCCGTGGAAATTGATCCTATCCCAACTTGAATATAATGTGGGCAATGTTATTAAATTGGATTACGATTTTAAAAAACTGTTGCGAGATAAAAAAAATTATAGATTTCAAAAAATTATCTAGAATTGTAGTAATTTTAAATATTTTTTTTTAAAAAAATTTACAATGAAAATTTTATAAATTTGAATTTTAAAATATTTTAATAAAATTTATAAGATTTGAGAGGACAATATGAATTTATAATATTTTAAAAAATTGTATGAATTTTTAATAAATATTCAAAAGTGATTCTCAAAAAGGATAATCAAATCAAAAATTTATACGCATAAAATTTATTAAAAAAAAATTCATACCTTTGTATGCTATTAGTGTGATGGAACATGTTATTCACACTTAAAAAAAATTATTTCTATTTCGTCAATATATTTTAAAATTATTTATTAAAATTATTATATGAAATTATTTATAATAAATACATATATATTTATTTCAATTTAGTATATCATAAAGTGAAAAGTTGGCATATGTAGTGTGCAATGGACATTATTATTCTTCTCACTGTCTTGTCAAACAGTAATTTACATTCATTCTGGTGTGGGAATCTTAACGTTGTTGAATATATCCTCTTTTAACTTAGGATATGTTTGGTGTGATGTATAAGACCCAATGGCTAATAGTATAAGCTTAAACGATACGTTATAACATTTTTAGTTGTTTGGTGTGACCATCGTATAGTATAAGCTTATATAGCATGATCCTTTCATACATCAAAATGACGTATAACTTAATCAGGCCTAGGAGGATAAGATTAGGCATGATAAGCGATTGATTTATTAACCAATGCAATTATCAAGAATTAATATATTATTTTAATATTAGTATATTAAAATAAAAATAATATATAATTTTTAAAATATTGGATATTTTTAATTTTATAAAAATTAATAATTTTTTGGACACACTGATCAACATATATCTATAGAAAAATAATCCAAATATATAAATTCATTATTAGAAGGTATTTTTGACAAAAAAAATTATTTTTAACCTATATAGTATTATACTGTGTGTCAAGTATTTAGCCTTGGGCACTCCCACCCTTTGAGCTAGCTTTTGGAGTGGTGATCTCAAGATCCGTAACACTTATGGAAGGAGTGCGATTTTGAATGTACATGGAAATGATGTATATCTTGACGTGCGCACACAACAACGTATTGATTTTTGTATAAGTCACAAATGGGATGAAGAGTGATTTAAGTGGGTGTATTGAATTGAAATTTTAAAGGATTTTAACCGAGTATTTTTGAATAAAAAATTCATTGGTATTCAATTAGGATTTTAAATGATTATAAAAAAGTTATGTGATATTCGATTAAAATTTTAGATGATTGTTTTAGAATCCGTCCAAATCCGGTGGTATGAAATCATGATTTTAAATAAAGAAAAAAATAATCTTTTGGTATTAACATATAAATACTTGACACAGCACAAAATTAGGATAGAAAACAACATCTACATAAGAGCGTGGAATAAATTTGAGAAGGAGAACAAAATGAGAAATTGAAAGTTAACACCCTTATATGTTAATGTGTTAGCATTATAAAATATAAAGGATTAATTGAAACAATTAATAATATAAGATGGTAATTCAAAAATATCATCAAAATTTAAAGGCATAAATTATATTTTAGCCATAAATTAATGGATAAGCAACCGCATCTGTATTTTCCAAGGGTTGATATTTTTAAGAGTAAATATCATTTTCGGTCCTCAGCAAATTTTACGATACTCGCTTTAGTCCCTAGCAAATAAAAAGGCTATTCGTGATCCCTAAACCCATTTTAGTTCTTTTAAGGGATTAATATGATTTTTTTTTGAATTTGTGAGGACCACAATTTTAACTAAATGAATCCATTTTGAATTTCTTAAGGAGCACGAATAGTCTTTTTATTTACTAGGGACTAAAGCGGACATCGTGAAATTGCTGAGGAACAAAAATGATATTTACTCTATTTTTAATTTTGCTCAAGTAGAGATATTTTTTTACTGAGAAAAATGATGTTCGTTGTCACGTAGCCCATCACTTTTTTTTTTTTTTAAAAATTGTTTTGTTCTTATCATATATTTTTTTTTTTTTTTGATAACATTCTTATCATATATTTAAATGAGTCAAATCTTCTAAATTTGGTGAACTCCGATGGTTATATATAAACTTATGTGCATACTCAGTAACAAAAAATTATAATTTTGAATAAAACATTAAATAATATCTAATCTATACATTGTTATTATTTAGAAATTATACTTATTGTTATTATTTATTACTTATTTAATTACAATGTTTAAATTTTTCCACAAATTTTTTTTTACAATGTTTAAATAATCTTTTACTTTTTGTTTATTTTTACTTAATTTTTTAGCGTAGATGTATCTATTAAATATTAAATGATTCAACTTAAATATTAAAACAAACTTATTATATTTGGGACAAATAAAACTTTTAAAACAGTAATTTTTGCCAAAAAAAAAGGTTATCCTATTCTACTGCTGCAGCATAACAACTAGTGTAGAAATAATTTATTGTAATTAACTCGCACAAACAGGTTAATTGACTTTATTTTGCCAAAAAAAAAAAAGGTTATCCTATTCTACTGCTGCAGTATAACAACTAGTGTAGAAATAATTTATTGTAATTAACTCGCACAAACAGGTTAATTGACTTTAAGGTAGCTTATCAATTCTAACAAGTTTATTTTGATATAACTATGTTAAGTATGATATTAGGATTAGATGACAACAAGAAGGGCAATTCCTGTGGGGGCAATGCAGTGGCAAAGATGACACGTAATTCAATATATGAAAGAAGATGGAGAAAGCAGGGATACAAACAAATATTTTATTTATATGCATATGTACAGGAGTTTGGAAGAAGTCTATTAGTGTGTCGTATCCAAATGTTCTGACCAAGAGCCCAGCAACACCAGTCTAAACTTCATCAAATGTCGAAATTAGCACACTGCTAAACTGTTATTCAAATAAGCAGTCCATCCTCGAGTGCTATCACCATTTCATTCTAAAACCAGGGTAGCAATGCTTTGGTGGTCTCAATGAAATTATGATAGTCAGGGACAATCAGACAGCATTTTATTAACTCAAACCCTAACTAATGAATATTTCATGATATAAACACTCAAGGAAGATCATCCGAGAACATATATACAAACAATATTTTGGCACTTATACCAGCACCAATATCGCAGACTACATAATGTTAATCGGGAACAGAAGAGCTTCCCGACCCAGATTTTGCTAATCAGTAATGACCATTTCATTTGAGTATTCAGTCATAACCCAGATTTTCCTAATTGTCTCGTGGCATGTATCCTTGCATCTAGATCAATTAGTAAGCGAAGAATATACTACAGTGGGACTTATGTAAAAACCCCTGACGTAATGAATCATTTAGTACCTTCTAATCAAAGTTTCCAGGGATGTCAATATCCGTGTCTGAAGGATTAGAAAGCTCAACCAGAGGTTCCTGTCGATCAAATTAGCCTCACGTAAGAAGTGACTACTCAATTCCATCTTATAAAGAATTATTTTACCTACATTACTCTTGCATTTACAAATGTATAGTTGGCTCCATTTTAAGTTTCATTGGAAAAGCTCAAGTGGGGCTACTTGAACTAAGATGGAGCCACCGCTACACTTGTGCAGAGCTGTGAAAACAAGAGTTGAATATCTAATATTACACCATAAAACAAACTACTTAAACAGGAATACCTGCTCATCATCATTTGCCGAAGAATGATCAATTCCCAGTGGCAGACTGTTTGTAAAGTGCTTCGCACATTCAGGCAATTCCTGAACAAGAAAAATTGGCCCCACATCCATCAGATAAGTATTATAACAACTCGTTAAAAGCTTTCTTTTAGGATCTATTTGCAAAGTATGGGACTTGAAGTCCCACATTGGTTGTATGGACAACTAATATGGGATTTTATAAGACCTTGAGCACTCTCATCCTTTGAGCTAACTTTTGGGGTGATGCATCCCAAGGTTCTTATCAAACAGTATCGTAGTCTTCCACTATGTCTCCCAGTTGCAATCGAGCGGTGCGGCTGGTGACACTGGCATTGCAGTGTTCACCCAGGGCTAGGAAAAAAACTAGCGCAAAGTCAGCCCACGTGAACATTGAGGCTGCGGAGCGTGGTGGAATGTTAGGACGCATTTGCAAGGTATGGGACTTGGAGTCCCATATTGGTTGTATGGGCAACTAATGTGGGGTTTATAAGACCTTAGGCACTCTCACCCTTTGAACTAGCTTTTGGGATAGTGCATCTCAAGGTTCTTATCACTCTCATTTTGTCAGAGAAAAGGTGTCTGAATACTCCGAGTTGGATGTGAAAGAATATAGAGAGAAAAACAAATCTAAAACTACCTCATCCCTAGGGTTTACAGCATGATTATTAGAACCTTCAGCAGCAATGGCCTTGGAAGGATCTTCAGAAATACCCTGCATACACCAAAGAAGTGTGTATGAAAATGGAACAACATTTGCAGTGCTAATAATGAATTTGCAATATGTTAAATAGTTTTACTTGCTCATCATGGATGCCAGGCAATTCCCCTGCCAGAACAGTAGGCTTGACATCAAAAGGAGTGTCCTGTAAATTCCATTCAAGTTGATAGGTAAACCACTTGGCGTTTTTAGGTTTATGATGTGATTAAAATTTCCAGGTAAGGCTATTCAAAACAACTAGTGTTCCAAGACCCAAACCAACCCAACTTAAACTAATGAATAAGTTTGTTTTTCACCCTCATTGGGGTTAGGTTGTTTTGGAATTCTTTTGAATAAGAAAAAAATGGTTCAGGTTAGTGCCTAACCAAAAACTTGTATTGGATTCCAACGTTTAATAATAAATCTTTTACAAAGAACTACATGACATTTGTTTTCAAGTAAACGTACACTCTATCCATCTGTAGGTAACTATCATAAAGTCTAAACCGATGGGTTTGTATATTTTTATTTGTACCATTTTGACAGAAGTTTAATTGCAAATGTTGACAAAAAGCATTTCATTTAGCTACAGATATATTATTTAAAATATTATTTGTCATATAAATTACAAATGCATGTCAGAATTCTTTAACTAGTAACTTTCATAATCCAATGGGATTTTGACCTGTGATCTTTGACTTTGTTAATAAAGGAAAGTGACTGAATATAATTAGTAAATCAATACCTTGATTTATGACTGAGATATTGTCTAATTCTCATTGGTAATATATCTAAGATTACCACTTTTATCATGTCATATATTTGGCAGAAAACATGAAATAAAAGATTCAGAAAAAAAAGAAAGTCATAGTAAAAAGAGGTAGTATTACAGTATTTGTTCTATATGTGCAAATAAAGAACAGGTGAATCTTTACTGGAGTAGAAAAGAAACCTAAAAGAATCAATACAGCCCATTCAGAAAAAAGAAAATTATATAGAGATTTGGGTTCACGACGAAAGCAATACATTAAGAAGTTAGCTCAATAATTTTAGTATATCTTTTTCTAATATTCTGTTATAATAGAAATTTCTTAATCTTTTTGTACGTTTCATTGGTCACTGACCCCAACTAGTTTAAAGGTGTTGTTGAGGTTGATTCTATTATAATAGAGTAAAGATTAATATAGATATATAAATAAAGGTGTCAAAAGGTCTTTTTCTTACTATCTCTAAGAAATTTTGTTTTCCATCACCAAAAAGAGAGATTGATTTTCTTTGCCTATCCAAAATAGTTGACTAAGTTATTGCACCACCCAAGAATTTAAAACAGACCCATCGCTGAAACCATTTCTTTTGAAACTGATAACAAAAAATATATGCAGAGCTGATCCCCCTTAGCATTTACAATTGGCTTCCAATCAGAGAATAAATCTGGGAAAACATTAAGCACCCCATCTTACATACCGGATCACCTTGCTCAACAGAAAGATTTCTTCCTCCCTTACTGAGATCTCTGAGTGTACCCTGTCAGAGTCAAGAAGCAAACTCAGGGGAGAAGAAGATATTTGCAAGGTGCAGACAATCACAGAGACAGAGAATACAGCAGTAAAGTATGATATACAGGAATGCAAGGTGAAAAAGAAACAAATATTCTGACTGACATCATATAGTCAGAACACAACATCTAATTTGCCACTGCTAAGGCATACGGGAAATTACTATTAAGTCCCAGCCAGTTCCTATACCATTGAGACCGTAGTCCCAATAATGAACAATGAAATGGCACCATGAAAGATAATAAATGACAAAGGTTTAGTAGAACTACACACAATAGTTGCATAAGCTAAAGAAATCCAAAACTTTTGCCAATTATCTTTAGATGGGGATTATATAAAAGGAAAAAAATAAAATGACTAACCTTGTTAGCCCACATAAGACCGCATGCGTTACACAAAGTCCTTGGTCCAGCTGGCCCACGACGCATTGCAGGAGTGTTATTTTCACTGACACCACAATGTTGACATCTACGTCTGAAAGGCGTGAAAAAGCAGAGTGGGGATAATGTTTATAGAAATGCAATTAAAAACACACACAAAAGAAGCACTACATTTGAATGAAATAATTTATATGCCAGAAATCTATAAGCTTAAAACTCACGCAGATTCAGATTGAGGAGTGCCATCTTGACCAGAACTCTGTGCAGAATCCCAATTAGATGAACCTGAGCCTTCCTTCACGGATGCAAACTGCCCATTCTTCCGATGCATCCTAACAAGAAATAAAAGAGAACGAAAACTGAGAGCCTAAAAAAATTATAAATATAAAAGAACACACCAAACTTCCAAAACAACTAGATCAAATAAAATCCTACAAGGAGGCAATATTGGTATTGAACCTCAAAATGGCATTTAAGTACCAATACCATATATCAACATGGACTGCATTATGTTCCTCACTCTTTACTTTAGCCGTAAAGAAATATGCTCACTGATCAGATAATAACTCAGGTCTAAGATTTCATTGTTTGAAAGTTCAACATAAAAACAAATTTAGTCAGACCAGACATAAACCTCTTTTACATTATAAATTTTCCATGATGACGAAGTTCAAATGTAAGTTAGATTATAATTTTCTTCCAAGTTGCAAAGCTATTTAAATTTATTTTTCCATGAAAAGTTTTTGTTTCAATTTTTATTAATAATTAAATACTATCCATGTCATGTGCAAGACAGTTTTTGGTCATGTGAGAAGAAAATTCTGTTTCCTCTAAATATGGTTTTTGATAAAGCCCGATTTGGTGGATTAATATGTGTAGCCAATCTCACTTAGCAGGCAAGGCTTGGTTCGATAAATGAGTACTATGCTATTTCATAAAAAGATAAATCTAGATATTGAAACGGGTAACACTCTTTGGAGTACAAGGACTACCTATTGTAATATTTGTATAAATGCAAACGGTGGAATTGAAAAACTAGCAGCCACTCATTTTTACAATGACAAGGCAAGGCAATTTTTGAACAACTTTTTCACGATTTTGGGAGAGTATTAGGTTTGCCCTGTTAGCTTGAGAACCTTCTTATCACTCACTTTTAAGAGATGAGGACTTCATGAAAGTCCTTAACTGCTTATCACTGGAACATATGGTAGAGATTTTAACAAGCAAGTATTCATTTTCTTGACCTCCTTATGGGTTAAAGCAAATTGCTTTCCTCAACAAACTTCCTTGATAGTTAAGCAAAGGGGATTAGGAAGCTCAATTAAGTTGATTTATTTATTGGGAAAAGTTCAAAAACCCCTTTATGGTATTGCTTTGAATCACTTACACCCCTATGCTTTATTTTTAATCACTTAACACCATGTGATTTTTTCTATCCACGCCCCTCCTTAACACTGTTAGAAACTTAATTGAATATACCTATTTTACCCTTCTCAAAAGAAAAATATAGGATGACAAAAAAGAAAGAAAAAGAAGACCAAATATTATGAAAACTTAAAACACTTAATAAAAGACTAAAAGAAAAAAATAGAAGAAAAAAAAGATTAAGGACAAAAAGAAAAGAAAAAATAAGACCAAATTTGTTGAAAAAACACAATAGTGACAGAAAAACTAAAATAAAAAAAAAATGAAAAAAATGTAAATAAAAAAAAATAAACCGAATACAAAAAAGAAAGAAAAGAAAAAATAAGATCAAATATACCCAAATAAAAAAGAATAGAATAGGCTGAGCAAAAATATAAAAAAACAAGATCAAATATAATAAAAATTTACAACACAGATTTTTTTTCCTTTTATTTATATTTTATCTTATTTTTCTTCTATTTCTTTCAACAGTGGTAAAAAAACCAAAAAGAAAAAATAAAACCAAATATGTTGGAAACTCACAACAGTAATTTCTTTTTATTCTATTTCTTTTTCATTTTATTTTTTATCTTAAATTTTTTTTCTATTTTTTGTCTTCAGTATATTCTTTTTCATTTATATTATTATTTTTTAATTGTAGTCATTTCTATCACTATTGTGAATTTTAACATAATTAGTCTTATTTTTTCTTCTATTTTTTTTGTCCTTAATCTTTTTTTTTATTTAGACACGTTTGATCCTTTTTTTCTTCTATTTTTTTTCTTTTAGCCTTTATTAAGTGTTTTAAGTTTTCATAACATTTGATGTTATTTTTCTCTTCTTCTATTTTCACTCTATTTTCTTCTTCTAAGAAGGGTAAAGTAGGTATATTTAATTAAGTTTCTAACAGTGTTAAGGAGGGGTGTGAATAGAAAAAACCACAAGGGGTTAAGTGATTAAACATAAAGTATAGGGATGTAAGTGATTCAAAGCAATACCACATTGGGATTTTTGAATTTTTTTCCTATTTCTTTTTACTCTCTACTTAATGAGGATAGAGACCAATATTTTACTTTCTGTAAAATAAAACAATTCTAAACAACTCTTATCTGGAATATGATTTAGATGCCAACTCACAAACATCGTGCAGAGTTGACAATGTGTCCAAGATACAAAACATACAAATGATTTGCAGAGACTTACCACAATTATCGAATCCCATAAAAAGTAAGACAACAGAGTGACTACATTGTTTTAACAGCCAAGACATTTTCCAGTGGACAAATTTATAGACCTAGAAATAAGTCATCACCTTTTTGGGGTGAAAAGGTGCAATATGGAATTTTATTTACCTCTGTGCCACCTCCTTTCTCACAGTGTACCTAATTTTCTTGTCAAAACATCTTTCCTTGCGTTTTTCACGGAACCTGACCAAGGAGGCGATTCGTCGTGAAAGGTTTGAACGCTTTGGAGTATCATCCATTCCCTAGAGATTGCAATAGCCAGTGCATAAATTCAGGCACAAAAATACAATACAATTAACAAAAATGTTCTTGTTAAGTCAATATCTGCATTACCGTGTTACTTTCATCAAAGGGAAGTTCAACTGTAGGGACAGCTGTCTGCACATCACGTCCTCCCAAAAGCAGTAAAACAGCTTGCACCTGCGGTGTTAAATTTGATCATCAAGCTTTCCTCAATAGGCAAAACCAATATCATCCTTTTAAAGAGCCAAGCAGTAAATATGTCTAATTTGAATGCAGGGTTTTGTTGTAATTTTATTCCATAAGCTATACTATTTTTTTCTGCATTCTATCAATCCACTAGTTACAATAGTCCACTTTCTTCCTTCCAAAACCCAAATATGCATTTGACTTTCAAATTTAGTAATTTATATTACTTTGTTCTAAAAATAGTTTAGTACCTATAATGCATTGAATAACTGTTTTCCCCCTTTATTCCATATACTGTATTGGAATTTTTTCCATATACAGTCTTGGAATTTATAGAGCATTGAATTTTTCTGCCATACTCTGTCTAAGAAAAACGGCTGATACTTCACAGCCTAGATTAATAATGACAGACTGTAAATAATACAAGTCAGCAGTACTTTTCCAGTTCACACATATACCTTTCTTTTTATTATGTCAAACATCAATTTAGGCATAGACACGCAGCCCACATGCCCTGCAGAGTGCAGAGTATCATTCATTTGGCATTACTACCACAACAGTACACGTCAACGTTAACATAACATCACCTTTACCGGAATACAGTTAGATAAAACTATTTTGTGGATTGGATTTTATTTGACTGTCTATGGCTTCATTATGTGTGATTTGAAAGAAGTTTTAGATGAGTATAATGGTAACAGGCAATCAGCATGCTACTAAACATTTCAATTTTTGTGATTATGCAAATCCTTGTGTTGTTTATTATTTTTTAACATTTTGGTACAACACTCTTACATTATATAGCAGAGGGAATATCCAGCAGTGTTAAAAGAACATAAGTATCATTATTTATTACCAAGCAAGTAATAAGAGTAAAAGTGATAAGTCTAAAATGATGGTAAGTATAACTTTTTCCAACTGATAATTGAGAATTTCCATACAAAAGTGCGAAAAATTGATAAAATTACCTTTTGAGGTGTAACTGCTGGAAAGACGTAAACCTCACCCTCAAAAGAAAGAGTGAGCTCACTAGTACGCGAAGGCACAACGAGTGCCCCATGACCATGATTTGCACTCACAGCAACGTTAACTGAATTGGCATTTGCCTCCTCCAACTCATCCATAGCATCACCACCACCACCACCATCACCATCCTCGTACTCACCGACCTCGTCGTCATCGACGGGTATCGCAGGGTCCTCGAATCGCAGAGGCTGTGGATTCACGGCCGCCATCAATTTCCCCACGCGTCGCACGACAGCAGAAACCCTAATTTCGGAGCCTGCTCCATCGATCAAATATCGTTTCCATCAACAACAACAACAACAACAACAAAACTGGAACCGTGAAATTCAATTTGGAAGCTCTGAGAAAATTCGAGAAGGAAAGGAGAGAGAGAGAAAAAGAAATTCGAATAAGCAGAGGATCTGCACAAGCACAGAGCGTGTTTCCTTGAACGCACTCAGAATGAGAGTGAAATTTTAGTTGACGGCGTCAGCGATTGTTTTCCCCGTTCCGATATAAGAACGAAGAAGTTATCCCTTGTGTGAAGGTGTACGGTACGGTACTGGATGCTACATTAGTTGTGAAGTTAACGGTTCGCAGAGGACGGTTGCGATCTGACGGCTGGTAAATAGTAAGAGAATATTAGTGATGTAACTGAGGAAGTGGAACACAACTATTTATAGATAATTTCTGAGAACGAATATTTTGATATTGGAATCTGATTTGTCATTTCGATTGGAACACACATATGTTTGTCACTTCGATTCTGTTTTTGTCATTTTCTTGATTAAACAACACAAAATTATTGCAGTTGCTGATTTTTTTGTTGTTAGTTACCTTTACCAGAAACAGAAACACGTCCCCTCATATCTTGGAAGCAATAAAATTATAGGGAAATATTACTTACCTTTCACACGAGCATCTCTTATTTTCTCTTACTTCGATTTCTGTACTCCATCTTTTTCTTTTATTCCTTTTTTATTGTAATGGTGGGACTCACCTATTTTCTCCTTACAACATAAGATAACTATCTGGGAGTGGATCCTCTCATGTGGAAAAGTGGTTATGTGGTCATGTTATTTGATCACAATCACTCGTTAGTGATGAGATAAGAGAGTGATGAGATAAGGGGACAGATAAGAGAGTGATGGGATAAGGGGACAGTGACCAAAATGCCAGGCTTTGGCAAAAAAATTACTAGAATGCCACGCGAACAGTAAAATTTTCCAAACTGCCACGCGACATAATTCATTACACTGTGTAGCGAATTATGTATGCAAGTAATTCGCTATACAGTGTAGCGAAATATGCCACGTCAGAATGCACAAAACCAAAAAGTGTCATGTGTCAGAATTGTTGAAATTCGCTACATAGGGTAGCGAATTTCAACAATTCTGACACATGACACTTTTTGGTTCTGACGTGGCATATTTCGCTACACTGTGTAGCGAACTTGCATGCATAATTCGCTACACTGTGTAGCGAATTATACCGCGTGGCAGTTTGGCAAAATTTATTGTTGGCGTGGCAGTCTGGTAATTTTTTTGTCCAAACGTGACAAAATGATCATTGTTCCTGATATAAGAGAGAGAAAAGTGTATAATTTTTGAATGAGTGGTTGTGATCAAATAACTAGAATGCCACGCGAACAGTAAAATTTTCCAAACTGCCACGCGGCATAATTCATTACACAGTGTAGTGAATTATGTATGCAAGTAATTCGCTACACAGTGTAGCGAAATATGCAACGTCATAATGCACAAAACCAAAAAGTGTCATGTGTCAGAATTGTTGAAATTCGCTACCCTATGTAGCGAATTTCAACAATTCTGACACATGACACTTTTTGGTTCTGACGTGGATATTTCGCTACATTGTGTAGCGAACTTGCATGCATAATTCGCTACACTGTGTAGCGTATTATACCGCGTGGCAGTTTGGCAAAATTTACTGTTGGCGTGGCAGTCTGGTAATTTTTTTGTCCAAACGTGACAAAATGGTCACTGTTCCTGATATAAGAGAGAGAAAAGTGTATAATTTTTGAATGAATGGTTGTGATCAAATAAAATGATTACATAACCACTTTTTCACATGAAAGGATCCATTCACTAACTATCTTATGTTAAACGAGACTAATAAAACCCAAAATTAAAATGCATATAATCAGATTATTCTAAATGCATGAGCGTAAAATGATAGAGAGTATCAATAACCACTATTTTAAGTCGTAAGGAATTTTTTTATTTTCTTACTAGAGTTTTCAAGTTCAAATATTAAAATGTGGTCCTTTATATGGGTACGACCGTACGATAATAGTTGTTTAGGTGGGAAGTTAGAAGAATGATCATCTTAATGATAAAATTTATAAAATGAGAAAATAAAAATTATCACTTTGATTACATATTATTGATTTATAATTGACTGATTAAAATCTTTTACGTGACATAATTATATTAAAACAAGCCAATTTTTAATTATGTGCATAAAATTACACGGTATACATCTCAATCAATTTTATTTTATTTTTTATTTTTAGTAAATGAGGAGGGGATTAATCCAAAAATAAACAAAACTACAAAACAGGGGCACTAGGATTATAATCCTGAGCGCAATCTAAAGCTAAAAGACCCTGAATCCCACTAGGAATTTCCTGATAAATATATAATCCAAGCTCCATGCTCAGAGCTTCCTTAGCTAGTCAGTGTGCCCAAGAGTTCTTCTCTCGATTAACGTGGCTGAAATGCACTTCCCAATTTCTCTTTGTCCATGCTTTGATCCTTGTAACCAAGTGAGGGACCTCCAGCTCGTAGGCATCCTTGTTTAGCAACGATATAAGCATAGCTACGTAACATCGATACTGACACGGAACACAGAACACGATACGACACGATACCCTGACATGTTAATTTTAAAAAGTATTAGATTTCGACACACGTTTTGATATTAAATAATATTTTTAATTTATGTAATGTATATTATATTTATTATTCAATAATTTAACAGAAAAAATAAAGCTAAACTTATAATACTCGTCAATTTTGTAAAGAAACATAAGATGTTCCAAATGTTTATATTAAACTCAATAAAATGGTAATCGCAATCCAACGAATCTAATAGTTGAAACTAAAAACGCAACGCAACGCAACTTTTGAACTTTTTTTTTATTCTCTACAACGAGTGTTAGAGTGTCAGAGTGTCGAAAAATATCAAACACGACACGTCAAGATTTTTAAAGTGTCGGTACTTGATAGATGCAAGTCGCTTTCAAGGATTAAACCATCTCAATCAAAATTTGTTTGAGTCAACTCTTAGCTTTTTATGTTCCACCACCTCATCCAATCTGTTTACTTTTATCAACATATAAATATGCTTTAGTTAAATCACTATTATAAGGGGTATTTTGATAAATAGACGTTAGTATTTTATTGTATTTTAATTGTATTAGATATTTACCTCATATTAATTTAGTGAACTAATTATGGTTACAATTGATTAATTAATGTGTAATCAATGTAGTCCAGCTCTACATAGAGCTCGCATGTATCAAATTTTATCATTATATCAAGATTTTAATGTTTCTTCTCATATTATTATACGTGATAAATATCTACTGCACATAAAAATATGTGAGCCGTGAAGAGAGAAAAAAAAAAATATGAACCCCACACACTTTTACGTGTGTGTAGGAGATAAATTTTATCTCCTAGAACATGAGAAATTTTATTTCCTAATATCAAATATAGAAAACTTTTCAAATCACTTTCTTTTTCCCTCTCCCTTTTCTTTCATTTTTCATCGTTTTCCTCTCTTACGGCCTAATACAAAACCCTAGCTATGTCTTCCATGTCATCTAAATGGAATCGTGACATAGTTATGAAGAATAGAGCTCTGTTCCAGTGTGAAACTCATTGAGAACAATCGCAAATGTTATGCCTCCCCACCTTCTGATTTTGTGATATGGAGCTGCACTAATGATGGTAAATTCACAACAAAATTCTCTTATGGCTTACTTACGGAGGAGGAGGAGGAGGAGAATCATGTTTTGTCCGTGGATGTGGCTTGGTCTTGGAAAGGTAACGAGAATTCAAACTTTTTTTTGGATGACATCCAATAATCTTTTATTGACAAATATGAAAAGATTACAAAGGCATCTCTCAGACAGTAGATTGTGTCCAAGATGCAATGAAGGTAAGGAGGACATTCTGCATGTTCTCAGAGATTGCAGATGGAGTAGAGAGCTTTGGACATGGAACACTGGTGGTCTGAGTTCTTCCAAGTCTCATTTATTATCTGGTTAGAGAAGAATTTGGAAGGAAAGTTTTAATTCAGCACTACGAATGGGGGAAATTGTTTGGTATGGAGAACTCGCAACAATTTTATTTTTGAGCATAAGTATGTATCTCAGCAATCATTTGTTAGAAGAGCTAAAGCTTTTGTATCTCAATCAAATGAGGCTCATAGAATTCTTTGTAGCCAAGGCCTCCAAATACGTGACAAGGTGGAAAGATACATTAGCTAGAGTTTTCCAACCGATGACTGGTGCAAACTCAATGTAGATGGATCATGTTGTGATGAAGGTAGGAGATCAAGTTGTGGGGGTGTGATCAGAGATGCTTCGGGCAAGTGGTTAACTGGCTTTTGTAGAAATCTAAGAACGCGGGTCTTCCATAGGAGCAGAGCTATGGGATTTTTTCAATCCCTTGCATGGAACCTTGGCCTCAGGAACTTTGGGTCGAAGGGGACTCGCAAGTAGCTATTATGTTGATCAGCAAGGGTTGTGATAAGAATCACCCTCTAGCCTCTCTAGTCAACAGAATTGGTGAGATGTTGATGGAATACTAAATCAAGCCACACTTATAGGAAGGGTAATATGGTTGCTGATAAGTTAGCATCTCTGGCTTATTCTTTTGATGATTGGGAGGTTCATGCTTCGCAGAAAGTCTTTGATGAATGTAATGTTCTGGTCAATAGGGACATGATGAGCATTGCTAGCCCAAGACTATGTAATGGCTTGTAGTTTTTTAATTCCACATTTCCAAAAATAGAACAATCATTTTAACTGATTAAATCAATCAAACCGTAACTTCTTGTTAGTTTGGTTTTTAAGACAATCGTTCCAACATTGTCAACTTTGCTTAAGCTTTGGTGTAAAAGTTCAGAAGTAGTAGCATATTCCGATTCAATCACGTAACTTAAAAGAGTTGCGTTTCATCCAAATTGAAAGTCTGTAGGTCTCTAAAGCCCACTTCTCCTTCCTGCTTTAAGGCACATGGTTATCCAGCTTCTCTTTTTAAACGGGAAGAAGAAAAATATTCCACCCGAACTATTCGACACTGTTGTGCACATTTTCACATAAGGTCAAGCTAAAACCGACAACTGTATGAGATCAAGTCATCATTCAAATTCCAGTTTATACATTCAGAGATAAACAGTTAATGTAACTAAATACAAGAGTAAAGAAATAGACCTCTTGTATTGATGAGAGCTTTGCTATAACTGTACATTCTATAGGTCAAACTGAATGGAATTACTATAAACCTACTATTGCCACAGTCAATGACTGGCATTTTCTATGACCATATAACTCTCAACGATCAGATACCAAAGCAGTGTTATCATTAACAAGATTGTTAAGTGCAGGGATAATAGCAGTCCGAGAGTCCAAGTCATTACCCTCATCAACCTGGTCATCAGGAGGAAAAAGTGGAAAAAAGATGCAATTATTACCACACGGAGTAAAAGATAACCTTATATAGTAAATGAAAGCATACCTGCTCAGGTTGTGCAAGAGAATGTTCCTGGTTTCTCTTGGAAAGATCCCTCATAGTACCCTGCAAAATCCATTTGTCAAAACGTGGGACTACTGACAACTCCACAATCAGATTCAAAATTAATGAAATTAGCAAATTTCAGATTCGCAGTTTAGTAATTTTCAATTTAATGCTCACAAACAATATAGTTTCGCCTTCCTTGATATACTTCGAAATGGGAGGAAAAGGAAATTAAATTATCATCTAATGACTCTTGGAAGAAAATAGTTCATAAGAGCATGTTAAAATGCGTAAACAGGACATCCCAATATTTTGATAATCATAAATAGTGCTAGAAAAGATCACATATAATAATTTACCAACAGCAATTTCACACCACTGATTATATAGAAAAGAAAACAATGAAATTATATGTCTTCAATGTCTTCCCAAAATCAAACCAACTCTCAGCTAACAATTCATAAATCTGTTTTGCATTTCCAATAGAATCAAAGAAAAGTTGACTTGATGTGTTAGAGAATAATATAAACCATTAAAAAGGCCTTTACCCAAAACTTTAAAATTTTGGGTTGAATCGGTTCTTTACATGGTATCAGAGCTTCAGTGACCATAAGGTCACGAGTTCGATCTCCACTGCCCCCCACTTGTGGAATTAAATAAGCACAAGGCAAAACCAAAAAAAAAAAAATTGGACTTATACAATATCCACGTTTCAAACCCAAAAGGCTATTACGTTAGGGGGTGTGTTAGAGAATAATATAAACCATTAAAAAAGTCTTCACCCAAAACACCTTAAGATTTTGGATTGAATTGGTTCTTTACATGATGTAAAGTCACTCCTAACAGCCATGTAGGGGACAGCTCCGGTTTAAAATGGGAGTTTCATGTCTCACATGCAGCAGATATCGGACTCATACTCCTCCATCAATCCCATCCAGAGGGAAAGAGTGGTCCATCCACACCACATGTGGACAAGCCAAGCTCTAATAACAAAGTGATGTAAGATAAAAGACCTAGGGTTTGACCTGTGGCACCCAAGAGAAATAGAGGAAAGAATACCAAGGAGATCCAAAACATAGCCAAAGGGGAGTGTCTTCTTGTTAGAAACAAGGGTAAAGAGAAGAGTAAAATTCCTTTTTTTTTTATTTAAATTTTAGTTAGATGGATGTATATGTATAGAAAATAACATGAACAAAAGTTTTTTCCCCAAAGCATCCCACATGGATAATGGAAAAGAACTTACCCTGGTTGCCCAAAAAAGTCCGCAAGCATTGCAAAGTGACCTTGGACCACATGGCCCCCTCCGCATCATTGGGGTGGATTTTGAACTTATGCCACAATGCGTGCATCTATACAAACATGAATACAAAGAGATGGTATAACATCCAATGACATATCTCACAACTCAAATGACACCACCAGAAACCCATATTCAGTCACAAAATCAGAGTACGAAGGAAAGTTTCTGGCTATAAGATTAAAAGCGTAACATGAAACTCACAAGGTTTCTGACGGAACAGTATCCTGCACCGACTCTTGATCTGAACCCCAACTATTAGCTCCATCTTGTTTCTTAGATGACGTAAATTGACCCTTATTACGATGCATCCTACATTTCAAAAATCAGACGAGTAAGAAATAGGTATTTATGCAAATAAAATCAAACAGCTAAAATGATGGGGAACAAGAAAGAATATGGAAAATAGATGATATTTAATGGCCGATGTGAAGTTGAGAGCTTCCTCATTTGATAACATCAGAATCTGAAATACCAAGTCCCAAAAAAGTTCTAGTTGAGAAAGACAGCCCATTATTAGGAGACACCAAGCCATTTGTTAATACAATGCAAACAACTATGTACCTACCAATATATATATCATAGCTAAAGAAACCAAATCTCAAAGTATGAAATTAAGCCTTTCAGTCAAGCATATATAAATTATTAGATATATCATGCATAAACTTACTGAGGGAAGATGCTCTCGAAGTATGCATTATATTTGAAATCTCTTTGTACTCAATTAAAAAAATTTCAGATGTGAAGAGGAAGCGAGAACATGGAAGCAGTAGTGCTAGTTTCAACTTAACCACATTAAGGTCAATAGAGTCCCACAACAAAAGGAAAATCGGAAGAAACAAAGTATTTAATGACTGAACACGGCCTAGAGTGACTACCCCAAAAATGCTATAGCAGTGTAGTATATCGTGGAATGGCCACTGCATCTAAGACATTAAGAGAAAGTGGCGAGAAAATCAAGGAAAATGAGAGAGAATCTGAAGGAATTCTTCATAGTGAAGTTGTATTATTGATGATTAAATGAATCAGATATACTGGGCTCTATTTATAGAGCTGACAAACAGAATACATGCAAGTAACAGATCCTAACCTTACTAACAAACTAGTGTCGCAGAATCCAACAAACTAAGGCAAATGATTCTGTGCAGCACAAAGTACACTAACAGCAATACAGTAGCTAAAATATGAGAAAGATAAAATGTATCTCTAACAGACAGCAGCTGCAATGAATAAAATTTGAAAATTTGAAAAAAATGCATAATTAATAACCCTGATAGAGTAATAGTTTTCAACCTTTATACCCAAAACATATAAACAACAAATAAAGTTTCAATACTCAAAATTTAAGATAAATTTATCATGTACCCTAGCGAAAAAGTTATTAAAAACTTAAATACCAATTATAAAGGTCTAACAAGCATAACATAATAAAAGGAATGACACCTATTACCCCTCAAAAGAATAGTGCTGTCAATTACCAGAAAAAAGGCAACAATGTAAATAACACACTTTTCCTTTTGGGTCAGCAGTCTATTAGGAAGATAGAAAGGGGAAAAAAGAAGTTCAGAGGGCAAAGTAGGGTGCAAACAGACAAAGAATTGTGCAAATCAGATGGAGTACCATGCATTTCAGTCACCAGGAGCTATTGTGGCACTCAGCATATAATAGTGAAACGCTCCACCTCCAGCATTTGGGGGCGAAGAGGCTCCACTGGGTGGCGGGCCACTAGTGGTCACTCTAGCTGCTATTAACTACTTTGGAAACCTATGATGCACGGTACTCCAAAATTAATGATGTATGTGTATCGTATCCCTATCCAATACTGATACTCATGATACACCTGCATTCATATTTATTTGTATCCCTTTTCTTTTGTGAATACTGCCCTCAAGTTTTGGCATTCAAACAATCCAAGAGATACAGATTCAAGTATTGTTCTCACCAATCACCTCCCTCAAACTATATTCTCACTCTTGCAATCTTACCATCCTCAAAATTATGCACCAAACGTGGAGGGGAGAGGGAGAACACATGGCACTTGGATTGCAGTAATCATAAGTGGATGAATTAAAAAAATTTACCATATAAATGGATGTTTTATTAATATATATTGCCATGCCATATCTTAATTTTTTGAGAAATTATCCTAGTTGTGTATTGTATTGGATACTCATACCTGGAAAAAAATCTTTTCTATCATCAGATTTTGAAATATCTTCATGCAAATTACTCATTTAAAGAGGTATAAAGGAATTGCTTTTGGAATCTATCTACTAAACAAGAAAGTCTAGGTTTCTGAAAGGAGTGAATTGCAACAATCCAAAACATGCTTAAATTCATATACAAACAAATGAAACGTGAGTGAAAAATGAACAAAATATCGCTTGTCATTACTTACACCTATCAGAGATTTAATAATCCAAAACATGTTTATATTTTCTAGCAAGGCACAGCTGCCTACTATAGACCCACACAATGGGCCTGACCCTTCCCTAGACCCAGCCCATAGCGGGCAAGAGCTTTATAGCACTAGTGTAACGCCCGGCCGCTTCAAGAATCAATGACTATCCTCACATACTAACACGAGACTTTTCAGTGTGCTTTTTCCTCACTCGCACACTTCCCGGGAAAACTTCCCAAGAGGTCACCCATCCCAGAATTGCTCCAAGTCAAGCACGCTTAACTGTGGAGTTTTTCCGATCCGGGCTACCGAAAAGCAGATGCATCTTATTAGTATATGTAATACCAATTAATTCTTATAAGCTATCCCAAATTGTGCAGTCTCATACCTGCACAGTCTTTGGAATCCCTCTCTTTCGGGTGTCGATTCGATTCATTCATGCATGTAACCCCCCACTGGAAGCCTGTCAGGAGCCGCTTCTTGTCTGTGCCTCTTTGCACCGGCGATCACTCCCCGCCCTCGTCAGCGGTCGGGATGTTACATGCCCACCAGCTTCCGCCTGGTTCGTCCTCGAACCACACCGTACTGGAAGAGGGGCCCTGCTCTGATACCACTTGTAACGCCCGACCGCTTCAAGAATCAATGACTATCCCCACATACTAACACGAGACTTTTCAGTGTGCTTTTTCCTCACTCGCACACTTCCCGCCGCTTCAAGAATCAATGACTATCCT
The DNA here is from genome assembly GCF_033153095.1 of Gastrolobium bilobum. Taxonomy (NCBI): domain Eukaryota; kingdom Viridiplantae; phylum Streptophyta; class Magnoliopsida; order Fabales; family Fabaceae; genus Gastrolobium; species Gastrolobium bilobum. Next base: position 472,577 of record NW_026898262.1, read on the forward strand.
CACATACTAACACGAGACTTTTCAGTGTGCTTTTTCCTCACTCGCACACTTCCCGGGAAAACTTCCCAGGAGGTCACCCATCCCAAAATTGCTCCAAGTCAAGCACGCTTAACTATGGAGTTCTTCCGGTCCCAATTCTGGGATGGGTGACCTCCTGGGAAGTTTTCCCGGGAAGTGTGCGAGTGAGGAAAAAGCACACTGAAAAGTCTCGTGTTAGTATGTGGGGATAGTCATTGATTCTTGAAGCGGCTGGGCGTTACAAGTGGTATCAGAGCAGGGCCTCTCATCCAGTACGGCGTGGTTCGAGGACGAACCAGGCGGAAGCTGGTGGGCATGTAACATCCCGACCGCTGACGAGGGCGGGGAGTGATCGCCGGTGCAAAGAGGCACGGACAATGAGCGGCTCCTGACAGGCTTCCAGCGGGGGGTTACATGCATGAATGAATCGAATCAACACCCGAAAGAAAGAGATTCCAAAGGCTGTGCAGGTATAAGACTGCACAGTTTGTGATAGCTTATAAGAATTAATTGGTACTACCTATACTAACAAGATGCATCTGCTTTTCGGTAACCCGGACCGGAAGAACTCCACAACTAAGCGTGCTTGACTTGGAGCAATTCTGGGATGGGTGACCTCCTGGGAAGTTTTCCCGAGAAGTGTGCGAGTGAGGACAAAGCACACTGAAAAGTCTCGTGTTAGTATGTGAGGATAGTCATTGATTCTTGAAGCGGTCGGGCGTTACAACTAGGCTGACCTGTTTTTTGGCAATTAAAAGTCTATTCGTTGATATGTCAACATATAACAAAATTAGACATTAAATTAGGATCAATTCCTTCCACAATTCAAAAGGGCTGGCTGTAATATGGTGAATTTTTTAGATTACTCCACATCAACCAAGTCAAAATTGTCCCTCAAAGGATGTTGTGGAGTGATCGCGGTTCTTCACATAGTAAAAAAGAAAGATATTTTCAATTTGGTAACAGGACTTAAACTAAACTCCTGCACACTTGCTCACTGCAAAATGTATGGGTCTGTTTGATTGTGTTCTGATTTTTTTGTTCTTAAAACATTATTTTGTAGAATAATTATGGAAACAAGTGTTTTATGTGTTTTTTTTATTTTGAAAGTTAAAAGTCAAAACACAAAACAAAAATAACTCAAACATGTTCTTTCTCTAAATTTCATTTTAAAAACAAAAAAAAGTTACAATTTTTAATTATTTTTTTACAAAACGGGACTTGTCAAACGGATTTTTTTTTTATTCTGAAAACCAAAAAACTGTTTTTAGAAACAGTATGCAAACAGGGCCTATATTTCCCATTACTTCAGAAAGAGATGAAACTTCAATGCACGTTTTCTTGAGTCTCTACCATACTAATCAATAATTTATCTACTACTTATAACTAAACTGGTTTAAGAAGAAAAGAAACAACTTCATTCCAAATCATCATTTGCAAGATGGAACATAAATCAAGCAGCATTAACTTTTGATCTCAGACAGCAAATAAACTCCAAAGAGCTCAATGTAACACTCAATAAGCTTGCTATAAGAAACCCTGTATGCTTATTATCAGACCTGAGTGCAACTTCTTGACGTACACTATATCTAACTTTCTTGTCAAAGCATCGCTCTTTCCTTTTTTGACGGAACCTACTCAAAGAGGCTGCTCGCTGAGGTTGACTACATCTTGCAGGATATTCAGTGGCACCCTACAATCAAAACTCAAATAATTAGAAAACACAACTCGTCAGTGTCTACAGCCTGAGCTTGAAGATCTACAATAAGTACATACCCTCTGATTTAGGGGCGACATCTCCCCACATTGCGAACCCGAAGATAATTCACATCCTCCCAACAGTAATAACACCGCTTGAACCTGTTACGCGAAATCAAATGCAGAACTTCGTTGTTAAAAGCACCTAAAGTTCCTTCAATCGCATGCTACTTGGCACAAAAGTATGGAAAATTCAAAACCCCAATGAAGAAAGAACAAGAATGGGAAAAAATTCACAGTGAAAAAAAAAACGTACCTTATCAGGTGTAACATCGAAGACATAAACTTGGCCGCGAAACGAAAGCGTGAGCTTGCTAGAATCATCGCAGTGCTGCATAGACATGTCAGGACCTCCATCACCAGAAACATACACAGCGTCGGTGGAAACATCTTCGACTCCGCCGCTACCGTCTTCAAGGGTATGCGAATCGTAATGAATGAGGCGAAGGTGGTTGTTGTGCACGGACTCCGCAGCGGCGCCGGAGCCGTCGTTGTCTTCGGCGGGGACGATCTCGTTGGAGATGTTCATGGGGTCGTACATTGTTGATAGCAAGGTAGAATTAGGGGTTTTTGATGCATTACAAGGAGGAATGGTTGAAACCCTAATATAGCCCCAAACCTTAACCCTTAACCCTAACCCTAAGGAAGAGATTGATTGAGTGGGAGAGTGAGTTAACAATGGAGATATTCAATGTCGGACTGAAGGGAGTGACCCTAATGGCTAATGGTGGTGGCGACTATATACGAGGTTGCCTCGTTTTCCCAATATTTGTCTATCACGCCCAAAGTTTGCATCTCCTAAAATTTTTTTTTAACAAAAATATTATAATCACGAATAAGAAAAGGAAAAGATTTTTCATTTTACATGAAATAAAGTTATGTCATTTTAAACGAGAGATAGATACAAGAAATTATTTTTTATTTCAAATTTAAATTACAAAAATCACTCACTTTCTCTCTTATAATTTTTATTTTTTTGTGTTTATCTCTCTCCTAAAATGACATAACTTATGTTATTTAAAATAACAAACATCAAACCCGAAAAGAAAATTAGTAATTTATAATAATGAAGGTTATATTTATTAATAATTTATATTTACAATCTATTACAACTATATCTTTACCGTTGATTTTCGTCAATCAATGATTATCATTTATTGCGAATTAATAATTTATTAATGATTTTGATTTGTGAAAATAATAATCGTTGATTGACGAGAGCAACGGTAATATATGATTGTAAACGAAAATAAGTTGTAAATATAACTTTCCCTATTTATGATATGATAAAATATATTAAATATATTTTATATATATATATATATATATATATATATATGGGAAAAATATTTATCCAGTCGCTAGAGATAAAGTGAGTCTAAAACGACGTCGTTTTAGGTATAAGATTAAAAAATTATAATGATATAAACTAATATATCCCCGCAATAAATTAGAATTACAAAAATACTTTAATTTTAGCCACAAAATGACGTCATTTTGCGTTCACCGGAGATAAATCATCTTCATTGACTGGAGAAATATTTTAACACACACACGTGCACACAAACACACACACACACACACACACACACATATATATATATTGGATAAGATCCTTTAACACCAGTGTCAAACTTTGGAATTTTGACACAAAATTCTAACCGTTGATTTTCACCAATCAACGGTTATCATTTATTAGAAGTTAATGATTAATTAATAAGTTTGATTTCCAATAAAAGATAATCGTTGATTGGCAAAAATCAACGGTTAGGATTTGATGTCAAATTTTAAAGTTTGACACCGATATTAAAGGATCTATATATATATATATTGATTCCCTTAATTTTTTATTATTTATTATAATTTCTCTGTCTTTTTTAAAATAGTAAATTCTCACTTTAAAAGAGTTGAATTTAAAAAGAGGATAACCTTGATTGAATAACCAAAATAAATAATATTCTATTATTCTTAATTTATTTTTTACGATATTTATAAGTAAAAAATACTCAACGAGACTGCTATACTTTTATTAATGTATTCACAATATTTGCCTTTGACTCCGAGATTTGCATCATCACAGGCCACTGCTAGCACCAACTTTCGCAACCTGCTTCATTGAGGATCTACTCCCCAATCATTACAGAACATAAACACGAATACAAACAATCAGCAAAAGCTGGTAATCCCAATCCAAAATACAGTAAAGATAATCATAGCTCAAATATTCATCATAATCATGTTATCAAAAAAAAAAAAAATATTCATCATAATCAACTTAAGTATCAATTCAAGTATGTTATTTTCATTATTAATCTTATTTAGTTTCATTAAGCTCATTTAGTGGGAAGAGAACCATGGTAGACGCGGGAGACCCTGTTATCAGTCTACCCACATAACCTGGGAAACCTATTGCCAGCCACGTATCATCAAATTTGGCCATCATCAAATAGTGTCCCTCTATACTTCTCATAAAGATGAGTCCTATTAAGTTGAATAATCGCCATGCGATATTTGAAAGCTTCAATACATCAGTGAAATATTTAAAAATCCCTATCGAACACGACTTTATCATTGTCACATTGGTGGTTGACAAAATAATTATTCTTATCAAGCTTGAACATGGAACCCACTAAAAACTACAGCACGTACATAGCTTTCATTTTGGCTTCCTAAGACTTCCTACTCTCTTAGATGAGATTGAGCTGAACATATTGGTCTTTCTTTAACATATCTATCAAATGCAAACAAGAATCAATATTTACATCAACATACACCGTCAGATAAAGGACACAAACAAATAATGTAAAACATTGTACACCACATACCTAAAATGGTTGAACAAATAAACTCAGAGTCCATCTGTTTATGTAACTATTGGTTCAAACAATTGTAATCTTCACCCCACTTACAGATCACCCATTTATTTTCTTTCTTGGGCATGATCGACGTCATATACCGGGGACAAGCATCTTCATGGTTTCGACATTTCATCACAAATCAGTGTTCAACACTTTTTGCAACTATAATTGTATGATGGGTCTTCATGTAATACATTTTAGTAGCATGTTGCATTGTAGACTTGGACTCGAACTCTTGTTGAACAAATAATAGATCTCATATTTGCCAAGCATCTTGCAACTCGTTATCACCATACATAATCTCTTTAGTGGGTGCTCCCAATTAATATATGTATAATGTTGACTATCGTTTCAGTATAAGGTAATATTTGGCATTACACCTGTAACCATGATATTTTTATTAAATGCATTAATTAGATAAATATGAAGATAAATTCATAAACTAATCACTATTAATTATGTTAACTTGAAGGTTTATCAAAGAAGGGGTACTCTTGTTTATTGGCATCATATCAGTATCAAAATCACCCTCCACGTCACTATTCAATGAAACTTCAAGTGAAATTACACTTTCGGGTTCTGCCTCCTCATCATTGTCCAAATCCAACAAATTGTCGTCTTATTGCTCCCCTGATGTGATATGACTTAACATTGGTGCAGATGAGTGGACAAAACTGTCTTTGCGACGACAATACCATTTTGTGCTCATATGCATTGGTTGGATGGGTAAAGAAGACAGTTGACCATAATCAATTTTAATATATCTTTCAATAAATTTTTGCACAGACTGACCAAGATATATCGACCAAGATATGTATTGATCATACACTCCACATCTTTATCATCATTGACATCATTACCAAGGTACCACTCATTAGAAGTCTCATACCTAGCTATCAAATGAGTTTTGTTGAACTCTCCTCTTGAGATCATTATATGTAGCATTATGTTTAATTTGCATTATTTTTCTTGGACCTTTAAAAGTTATACCATTAGAACCTTCAAATTGTCTACCATTGCAGCAGACAATCACAACAAATGTTTGGAAACTAGAGATCTTCTTTGCCAAAGATTAGGGTTCAGAGATAGGTTTGATTTTTACATAAAAATTCAAATATCTAAGGATAATGCCAATAATTTGATAAGGATACAGATTTGAAATGGTGAGGGTGAGAGTTAAGTTGTTAGGTTGAAAGGAAGATTAAAAACTAGTTGAAGAAAATGATAAAAATCACGATAAAAGAAATTGTGGGTGACACTCTAGAGCCTTTTTGACACATTTCTTTTTTTAATCTAAAAGTTACTTTTAAGCCACAGCTAAACAAAAGAGCTTTAAAAATAAAGCTACAAGTTGTTTGATGATTATAAAAAAAAATTAGTTTAAAAATTACTTAAAAACTGTTAATTAAAAAAAAACTCACATTTCAAAAAAAGCTGATACAACTTAAAAAAAACTCCTCCTAAATTTTTTTGACTTTTGGCTTTTTTTCTTCATTATAAAAAAACTGTTTATTATAAGAGCTTTTGTAAAAAATCTGTTTGGCCTAATTTTTACTTATAAGGATAAGAGAAGCTAAAAAAAAAAAAGACATCTCAAACAAGCGTAACTAGGTCAGTTACTCAAATAAATGACTTGACTGGTCAAACAAGGATATATTGATATAAAATTTAAAAAAAGAGACATTAATATATAATTTCAAAAGGATGACAAAATGATAATTTTTTTAAAAACATGGACACAATGGTCAATCACCATTATTACTACGTCGGGGAATTGTGAATATTTTTCACTAGTCTATAGCATGTATTTGTTGATATTTTCTTTCTGCTTCCTTCGGAAGCATGCATACAACTACTCAAACAAATAACATATAGGCAATGTGTTAAAACCCCTCCCTACCCTGGGGTCGACCCCGTCGGGTTACTTACGGGCTCTCTATGAGGATTGGGGTTAGCAGTTAGACCTTGCATACACGTTGATCCCTCTGACCCCCGAAATCCCTGGTTGAACCCGTGACTCCCGGGCCAAAGGGTTCATAGGAGGTCACTACATTTTTTTATAAAAAAAAATTTCACACAAGGAAAATGTCATTTGGTGTAAAAAAAAAAAAAGAACTCGTTGCTGCCTAGATCCAGAACTAGATCTAAAATATAGATCGTTCTTCTTCTTTTCTTCCGATCTTCTCTCCCAGACCCAGACTTAGTCTCCCTGATCCGGTGATCTACTCTGCCGTGGTGGTGGTTCCTCCTATCATCTTCAGTTTTCTCTCTCCCTCTCCTCCACCATGTTGATTCTTCTCTCCCTACCGTTGATACGTCGTGTCGCCGCCTCTCCTTCGTCCTTCTCTCTTGGGGTAAGGGATCTCCTTTCACATATTATTGTAGGTGGTGAGAAAGACAAGGAGAGCTGAGTTTGATGATATAACTTTTCATTAACTCCATTGAAATATGTGTTTTATACTTTGATAATTTGATACTTTGATTAGCTTGTGTAATATCGACTTGTTCATATAATTGGTTGAATTATATCAAGTATATTTTGAATCTTTGATGATTGATAAATTAATTTTTTTGAATTTTTCATATAGAATATATATTTATATTTTTTTAATATATAAAATCGAATCAATGAAGTGATCCCTTGATTTCCCGGTTAAACCCTTGACCCCGTGACTCTTGACCTCAACTGAGTCGATGGGTGAACCAAATTTTTAAATACTGCATATAGGTGGGATAACACCTGGCCTCTTACTTCTATTCCTCTTTTATGAATATTATTAAGTATTTTATGTTCACTCTTTTGTAATGTTGAAAAGAAAAAAGATGAAGAACAGTAAACTTACACTTTATTGTATCTTATACCCAGAGATGGGTTAGTTGGGAGAAACATCATCAGATACAAACATTGGTGAAGAGTTATCCTTTTGCTGTAAGATAAGGCATTGAAGCCTGTCTGTACATTATAGTTGTGTTAACAGAGGAACGCAAAAACAACAGCTCATAGCTACAATTTTAGTGCACAAGAATCCAAGAGAACCTAACGAAGAATTAACGAATATAATGTACATGTATGAACAAAACCCCGAGTCCTTACCCCCTATAATCTATAGCATGAGAAAACTGATTCCAGGAATCTAATTGCTGTCTCATGGTGTTTAAAAAGTAAATGATAATCCACTCAATTCTTCTATTCCAGTATGAAAGAAATAAAAATATGCTTTCTATATCCAGGTAAAGCTGGTGGTCTCACATCCTATCTTCACAGTATCCACAGGCCAAGCACTTCAAGGGGATGACACCCAAAACTCCAAAGGGAAGAATATGACAAGATCAACATGTAAGAAATATTAGCATAACCCCAACTATGTAGTAGTCAGCCGGTGCACCTGTTAAAGATAACGGAGTAATATTCATAAATGCTTAGGAAATTAACTTCCAAACAGAAACATCTTGTACATTTTGGATGTTACAGCTAATTACAACCATCAAATACTCTCTGGAATATTGACATTCACGTATGACCAGAAGAAATAATGACTACTATTTTGAACTGCAGCTGATTTCAAGACAAGTTTAAACAATCATAACCCTATATGAAGATAAGTTTCGGTAAATTCATCCAAGGACAAACTAACACTACATTAAAATGAATTGGAGACTAGTTTGTACATAACTATTTCAATCCAAAATCTTAAGTTATTAGGTGAAGACATTTTTATTAGTATGCCATGAGTCTTAATAGAATTCAAGCATGGACAATTTAAAAAACCTGTCGCACCAAGAGCCAACAGTTTTAGGGTTTGAAACATTTTTTTTTTCAGGGCCACTATCCCAAGAACCCTTTTTCAGAATTTGAAACATTGAAATTAAACTTTTTATTAGAACAGAGAATTGAACTGAAGACCCGTTGGATCGTAGAAGCTCTGATGCCATATAAAAAATAATTTCAACTCAAAAGCTTAAGTTGTTAGGTGAAGGCATTTTTAATAGTTTTATATTATATCTTTCTTAAAATAGTTTGGTGCCAAATGCTTGTCTTGGAGAGTATTACCAGGCAAGTTCTGAGATAAAACTTTCATTTTACTTAGTATGGTTGTCGCCTTTAACTTTTCCAGTTTAATTAAACAATACATTAACCACTTATGACAAGAGGTTAACACAAAAAACGGTTGATTAAAATAATGAATGTTAATCAATTGATAAATGGTTGTTTTTTTGGTGGTTAATGTGAAACTGAAATTGAATAATTAAAAAAGTCAAATGTGGTTAACGTTAATACTACGATAAGAACCAGCAGAACTATTATAGTACAACCCAAATCAATAAAATAATCCCATTGCAAGCTAAATTTGACACAATACCGATTGGCATTCCAAAAAAATGCCTTCACTCAATATCGTCACTTTAAAATCAATTAATAATTTTCAATTGCGCTTTACAGATAATTCAATAAAATGGCCCTCAAGTATCATTTGAAAAATCTTATGTTTTCCTTTATAAATCTGGGTCCCAGACAAATTAAATAGCAATGAAGCTTTGCAATTGCAGTGAGGAATAACGGGAAATTTATATACTGTTAACTATTAGTAGTTGAATACGAAGTAATTTATATGGATTCTTATTTGTGTAGACGAATATAAGCAATCAAGCACATTTCCTAGTACCAAATAAAAAAGGGACCAAGTAGTCATAAATGAATGAAAGTGTTGTACCTGGAACAGTCATCACAGGGCAGGTCTAAATGTTAAAATTCCCCATACATCTTCTGCATGCTATTGTCATCTTTTCTGTTACGTGAGCTTTGATTTCATATTTTTGTTGTGGCCAGTTTTCCGAAGCTGAGGATTTTCTATCGAATACACAAGGAGGCTTCCATCTTTTGTGCCTGCCAAGAAGCATTCTTCTGGGGTTACTGCCAGAGATGTCATAATCTTTCCAACTCCATGATATTTCTTAACAACTTCAAAGGTGTTCATAGAGCGAACAATAATCTGCCCCTGATCACCTGCACCAACCAAAAACTCACCACATCTGCTCAACTGAACAGTATTAAGGCGTCCGTTGGATTCAGAAGCAGCAAGATGTTTTCCATTAATTGAATATAGGTGCAAACTAAGATCGTCATCGGCATAAATCACAATCTGACCACGCTGAGAGACAACTAGCTTTGATATTGGACTGCCTGATGGATGTCGTATGGATCTAACATATCTACCTTCTCGCAGGGTATGGAATACACAAGTTCCATCTTTTGATCCACTAATTATGATATCAAGCTCATGACTAACATATAAGCAAGTTATTATATCATCATGCCCACAAAGGATATGACATGGAGTTTCAATTATGACATAGTTCTTACGGGGTAACTCAGACTGACTGTTGTGAATTCTCTTTTCGGTGGTTTTACCACGAAAAACTTCCCAAACCATTACTGTTGTGTCATAACTTCCAGTTGCAAGGATGCTTCCATCAGATGTAACTGTAGCACACACATCATTCTCTAGTCAGACAGGAGCAGAAAGTAAAAGGCTGAACATTACCAAGGCAAAATAAGATATTAACAGAAAGCTCGCTATAAGCTGTCAAAGGAGACATTTATGTCTATGAAAAAATAATAGTAATAGTAGCTACTTTAGATATAGAAAATGTGCAATTCAATTGATTCCACCATGATAGAATTCAAGGTCAGAAGAGGAAATGCTAGAAAGCTTAGGAAATTGAGAGAAAATAGAGATTCTCTGAATTCTGAATCTGTTGAATTGTTTTTGTGTTCATCTGTTAGCTAGATCTGAATATATATACATCAGTTAAATGTAAAAGAATACGTTATGTATTGATCTGTGTCAGGGAGTTACAATATATAGAGATCCTAATGGGCTTAAGTGTAAGGCCCAAACCTAATCCAAACCTAATCCTAATACAGTCAGAATACAGTCAGAATACAGTCAGACTATTTACGGATAAGACAGAATCCAATCATATCTAATCAAATCTAATCATATCATATCTAATATTCTAACACTCCCCCTCAAGCTGGTGCGTATATATTATGAGCACCAAGCTTGTTACAAATGTATTCAACCCGAGGACCTCTAAGAGCTTTAGTGAAAACATCTGCTAGTTGATTAGATGAGTTGACAAAAGCTGTCTTGATTTCTCCTGACTGAATCTTTTCCCGAATGAAGTGACAATCAATCTCTATATGTTTGGTCCTCTCATGAAAAACAGGATTAAAGGATATATGTAGCGCAGCTTGATTATCACAGATGAGTGTCATGGGTTGTTTCTGTTCACAAAGATGAAGCTCCTGAATCAACTGCTTTAACCAGATCAACTCACAGGTAGTATTTGCCATTGCACGATACTCAGCTTCTGCACTAGATCGGGAAACAACAGGTTGTTTCTTGCTTTTCCATGAGATTAAGTTTCCTCCGAAGAAGACACAATAACCAAAAGTAGAGCGTCTGTCTGAGGGTGATCCTGCCCAATCGGCATCTGAGTAACCACAAATTTCTGTATTTCCCTGATCCGAATACAACAAACCTTTTCCTGGTGCTCCTTTGATGTATCGGAGGATCCTCACAGCAGCATCCCAATGTGAATCACAAGGGGAATCAAGGAACTGACTGGCCGTACTGACAGCGAAAGAAATATCTGGCCTAGTCACAGTAAGATAATTGAGCTTCCCAATCAGCCTTCGATAACGTCCAGGATCAGATAACGGCTCCCCTTGTCTGGGCAATAACTTAACATTAGGATCCATTGGTGTATCAACTGGCTTACACGCCAACATACCAGTCTCTTCTAGGATATTCAAGGCATACTTCCTTTGACAGATAGAAATGCCCTGTCTAGATTGTGCTACCTCAATTCCCAAGAAGTAACGCAGCTTCCCAAGGTCCTTTGTTTGAAATGCACTGAATAAATGTTGTTTTAACTGATGGATTCCGTCTTGATCACTCCCGGTGAGAATGATGTCATCAACATAGACTAACAAATAGATGCACTTATCAGGAGATGTGATCCTATAGAACACAGAGTGATCAACTTTACTGCGAATTAGGCCAAACTCCTGAACAGCAGAACTGAAGCGACTGAACCATGCTCGAGGAGACTGCTTGAGACCATATAAGGACTTTCGAAGACGACACACCTTCCCAGGCTCCCCCTGAGCAACAAAACCAGGTGGTTGCTCCATGTAAACTTCTTCTTGTAAATCACCATGAAGAAAGGCATTTTTGATGTCAAGTTGAAGGAGTGGCCAGTGACGAACAGCAGCAAGGGCAAGAAATAGGCGGACGGACGCCATCTTAGCGACCGGAGAGAATGTATCGCTATAATCAAGGCCGAATATTTGAGTAAAACCCTTTGCAACTAGGCGGGCCTTGAGTCGATCAACATGGCCATCAGGTCCAACTTTCACAGTAAACACCCAGCGACAACCAACTGTAGACTTCTGTGGAGGAGCAGAAACAAGGTCCCAAGTGCCATTGGAATGAAGTGCAGTCATCTCATCAAGCATCGCTTGGCGCCACCCTGGATGGGAAAGTGCTTCACCTGTGGTCTTAGGAATAGAAATAGAAGAAAGACTAGAAACAAAGGTGAAATGAGGTGAAGAAAGACGGTCATAGCTCAAAAAAGTATAAAGAGGATAAGGGTTACGAGTAGTACGAGTACCTTTTCTTTGAGCAATGGGAAGAGCCTCTGGTGAAGGATCCGGAGAGGAAGAAGCAACAGCAGTGGGCGATGAGTCAGCAAGAGTCGAGTCGACAGGAGGCATAGTTTTGCGACGCTGATAGGTGAGAAGTGGACGGTCCTCAGGTATAGAAGCAATAGGTTGCTCATTTGGAATAGAAGCACCTGCAGCTGGCAAAGACAAGTCAAGAAAAGGGACAGGAAGAACATGATCAACCTGTGACAACTGAGATGGAATAGAATTAAAGGGTTGTTGATAAAGAAAAGTGACATCAGCGGAAACTAAGTAACGCTTAAGATCGGGAGAATAACAACGATAACCCTTTTGAAGACGAGAATAACCAAGAAAGATACACTGAAAGGCTTTGGATGTTAACTTATCCTTACCAGGAGTGAGATCATGAACAAAACAAGTACAACCAAAGACATGTGGAGTTAGAGGATAAAGAGGAACATCTGGAAGCAATAGGTTATGAGGAATGTCATTGTTGAGCACAGATGAGGGCATGCGATTGATGAGAAAACAAGAGATGAGTACAGCATCTGCCCAGAAGTGAAGGGGAACCTGCATATGAAGAAGAAGGGTACGTGCAGTTTCAATGAGATGTCTGTTTTTACGTTCAGCCACCCCATTTTGTTGTGGAGTGTGAGGACAAGTAGTTTGATGTAAAGTACCTTGTGTGGCCAAGAAATTAGAAAAATCAATAGAAACATATTCCTTAGCATTATCACTACGTAGAATACGAATAGAAACACCAAATTGAGTATGAATCTCAGTATAAAACTTTTTATAAATGGAAAATAACTCAGAACGATTTTTCATTAAATAGACCCAAGTGCAACGGGAAAAATCATCAATAAAGGTAACGAAATACCGAAAACCTAAAACAGACAAGGTACGACTTGGACCCCAGATATCTGAATGAACAAGAGAAAAAGGGGCATCAGCTCGTTTATTGACTCGATTGGCAAAAGAGGAACGTGTATGCTTCCCTTGTTGACATGACACACAATCTAAAGACTGAAGACCGGATAAAAGAGGAACCATTTTCTGCAACTTCGAAAGACTTGGATGACCGAGGCGACTGTGGATAAGTTGTGGAGATTCTGTGAGAGAGAGTGCCACTGAAGGACGAGGCACATCCAGATAGTAAAGCCCCCGTGACTCACGACCCACTCCAATCATTTCCCCCGTACCCGGATCCTGCACAGAAACAGAATGGTTAGAGAAAGTAATGGTGCAAGTGAGGGAGTGGATCAACTTACTAATAGAAATTAAGTTATAAGGGATGCCAGGAATGTAATAAACAGATGTCAAGGCCAAGGTAGAGGTCGGACGAGCTTGTCCAATCCCACGAACTGGGGCTTTGGTTCCATCCGCAAGGGTAAAAGAAGGTAAATGATCAGAAGGAGGACAAGGAGAGTTAACCTCCGAGAGATCAGTGGACGCTGCTGCCATTTAAAAACAGAATATAAAAGCCGTAAACGAAGGCAAACGATATCCAATCAAGGAGAACCACGCGTCTAAAGTGAGACCCACAAAGAACCAAGCACAGATCCAGAAAGAGGAGAAGAAGGCGAGAAGTTCTGTCCAAGAACGGCCGGAAAAATCCACCGGAACAGTGCACACGCGCCGGTTGAAGATGACGCGTGAGCACCACGCG